>NC_058409.1:12564425-12782693 GCF_002201575.2 Neomonachus schauinslandi
TTATTTGACAGAGAGAGACACAGCGAGAGAGGGAACACAAGCAGGGGGAGTGGGAGAGGGAGAAGCAGGCTTCCCGCTGAGCAGGGAGCCCGATGCGGGGCTCGATCCCAGGACCCCGGGATCATGACCTGAGCCGAAGGCAGATGCTTAACGACTGAGCCACCCGGGCGCCCCTACGCATTTATCTTTCTGTATGGATATGTGTGTATTGTGTACGCCTGGATACAGTCACATTCTTTATAAAGCCCTTATACTCTTTTCAAAAGTGAAAGGCTAATGGTTTTCCGTCGCAACATTGTCCAAACTCTGTTCTCTACTTCTGAGAACCAGAATACCTCTGAGCAGTAGTTACTATGAATAGACATTCATGTTTATACTGGCCAGGTAGGAATGAAGAGCTTTTTTTATTTTTTTTTTTCCCCCAGGCAGCATCTATGATTGGAGCTGCTCCTTTTTTTTTTTTTTTTTTAAGTGTCGGCTCCTGTTTTCTAGCATGTTGAAACGTTAAGACTTCCTGTGTCTGCTTGATTTTGGAAACACCTCCTGTTTGCCTGTCACGGGTAATCGCTGTGTTTCTGTGGAGCCCTCATTTATGGGGAACAAATGGAGACAGCAACCAGTCTCTCCCCATTGTGGATGTGGGGACCTCTCTGGATTCACAGTGAAAGGCTACCTAATGCATTCTACTACAGGAGACGAAACCCAGCTCCCAGAATAACAAGCAAGGCAACTTTGGAAAGTGACTCTCGGTGACCAGTGTCTTTTGTGTGTTTGCTAAGCGTGCGGTGAATTTTTTTCTTTTAAGATGGTATAAATTCTTGGGAATTATTCTCAGGGAAGACTGACTCTTCCTGAAGGCGATACGTAGAATCCATATCAACAGGGTGGCTGTGTACGTTCCTCCAGGCCGTGTGACAACCAAGACACGGTGAAGCTGTCCTCCTGACCGAGGACCGGGGGAAAATGCTGAAACTAGGTGAGTTCGAACGGCCCTCAGACTCACATTCACATGACTCAGGAACATGGTGTTGCTGTCTGCAAGGGAGTAGCATTCAGGCGTGGCTTTAAAGTGTTTGTGTCAAACATATCACTGCTTTTCTTTTCTGTAACTGGGTGTGGGGACCTGGTGTTAAGCTGAGGGAGGTACGACTGTTGTAGGTGGAAAAAATGGCATCTGAAGTTTGCATGGAGATTGTGACTGTCTGTAAACAAATGAAGGATCAAAATGCTTCAGAAATGGGACTCTGACAAGATTGGAGAGTTGTTTCCCTTAAAGTTTCTCCTTTTTACATTTTCCATGTGTTTGTTAACTGTAAGATGTCTCTGGGTCCCAGTGCGTCGGCAGTGACCTGCAAACATGGGGGGTTTGTTTCTATTCTCTTGTTGTGTAGATGTTGCTCAGAATACTATTCTCCCTAATAACAGCCAATAAGCAATTTCACTCAACAGATACGTGGGCTTTTGTACTTTTAAAACATGTGTGGGGCTTGTTTTCAGCCGTAGTTAAAGCTTCTACAAGTACACTTAATTTTTTTTTTATTCTTATGTTAATCCCCATACATTACTTCATTAGTTTTAGATGAAGTGTTCCATGATTCATTGTTTGTGCATAACACCCAGTGCTCCATGCAGAATGTGCCCTCCTCAATACCCACCACCAGGCTAACCCATCCTCCCACTAGAACCTCTAGAACCCCTCCCCTCTAGAACCCTCAGTTTGTTTTTCAGAGTCCATCGTCTCTCATGGTTCGTCTCCCCCTCCGATTTCCCCCCATTCATTCTTCCCCTCCCGCTACCTTCTTCTTCTTCTTCTTTTTTTTTTCCTTAACATATATTGCATTATTTGTTTCAGAGGTACAGATCTGAGATTCAACAGTCTTGCACAATTCACAGCGCTTACCAGAGCACATACCCTCCCCAGTGTCTACCACCCAGGCACCCCATCCTTCCCACCCCACCCCCCACTCCAGCAACCCTCAGTTTGTTTCCTGCGATTAAGAATTCCTCATTTCAGTGAGGTCATATGATACATGTCTTTCTCTGTTTGCAAGTACACTTAATTTTATTTTTGAGGTAAATTGGAAAACTTTTTGAGCATGGAAATAGAACAATTTAAATAGCCCTTAAAGTTATATAGGGATTTGCACGCTTGTTCAAGTCTATGCCCAATATTTGTTGAAGTTCCTCTAAAATTCGTCTGCTCTAAAGACTTTCTGGAGCTTCAGCTGAATACGAGGAGGGGATTAGAAATTGGAAGATGTAGCCAGGCATCAGTTTATATCTAGTTTTTTGGCCCATTAATTGAACCTTGGCAGCCAATGCAATTTCCTAGAACCGTGACTTCTTTTTCTGTGTGGAAGGTGGTCACCTGCACATCATTTGTGTTAAATGTACATTTGCGCACCAGCCAGAGCTGTACGTGTGATTCTCCGTCTGCTTTCTTTATATATATATCTAGGCACATTCTATCAAATATATGAAAATGGTTATAAGCCTGTGACTGTATCTCACGGTGTACATGCAATTGGGATCAGAGCCAGGTTTGGTTGGGAAGGTTTCCTGGAAGAAGTGAGGTTTTTTTGGGGGGGGAGGGAGTTTCAAAGGGAGGTAAGTATCACACTTTGGCAGAAGGAAGAAGCATACGTAAAGCTTCCAAGGCTGGAGTGATTAAGTCAGACGTATTCAGTGAGTAAGCGTGAACTGTATGAGAGCAGATTGTAAATTAGTGGTTGAAAATCGCCAGGCTACCAGGGAAGAAGAGGTGAGGGCTGTGTGTGAAGGAGGACAGGAGAGGCTTGTGGGAGCGGCTCTCTGTGTGTTGCTAGCAAATTTCACGCCTGGATACCCGTGTGCGCTGACCATGTTGCCATCTAGTGGAGCCGGCCGAAATGCACCTGCTACCTGTTTTCACTTCAGGTTAAATAATATGGTATCTTAGCAGTAGGGAAGCTCTTTTTTTCCCCAGGAATTCTAAATAAGGAATTAGAGGAGATGGATGCAACTGGGCGCCCCCCAAATGATATTAAGTTGATTCTAGGAAATAGAGCTGAATCCCAATAGAAAGCATTTCTCATAGACGATGTTTGGTCGTGGAGTCCATCGTGGTACAGTGGTGGCGGAGGAAAGCCCTCCCACCAGAGGCACCACAGCCCAGAGACCTCAGGGCTGGAAGACACTGTAGAAGGCCGTACCCCTACCATCCTCCCTTGCATCCATCCATGCCTGCATCCATTCAGCAGAACTTCCTGAGTTCCTGTTACCTATCAGTCTCTCTTCCAGGTACTGGGGATATACCAGTGAGGAGAGCAGTTAGAGATCCTGGCTCATGAGAAAAAATAAATAAAATAGAGAAATCAAGAAATCCCTGCCCTTGGAGCACTGACATTCCAGTGGGAAAGATGGACAATAAACAAAGAAGTAAAATATATAGTAGGTGGGATTCTGCTAAGTGCTAAGGAGGAAAAAAATTTTTTTAAGTCTACAGTCGGGGATAAAGATTGTTGTACATGTCTGTGGGGTGGTGGGGGCAGAGGGAGGATTTGCAATCTTGTGTCCTCGCTGAGATCGTGATATTAGTCTCTCCTAAAGGTTTGAGGAAGCCAGACATGGGAAGATCCTGGGGAGGAGCATTCCAGGCAGAGGGCAAGCAGATACAAAGGCCCTGAGGTGGGAATGGTCCTCGTGTGTTCCTGAAACCGCAAGGGGGATGGTCAGAGGAAGGACAAGCCAGAGAGATGGGAAGGGGCCAGATCAGCTTGGGCCATGGGGACGGTTGAAACGAATTTGACATTTCCTGGACATGGGAGGAGAAGCCATTCCATCTAGCCTAATCTCTTTGACAAATGAAACTTAGGACAACGAAATCAGGTCAGGTGTCCGTGGTTAATCAGCATCATTGTGCCGGAGCTGGGATGAGAACGTGCCTGCTAAGCCAGCGTTCTTCCTGCCGGCCTAGCCTGCCCCGATGGGGATGCAAGACCCTGTGGAGGCTCAGGCTTCCAAGTGCAGTGGTCCCGAATTAGCCCAGTGCTGTGGGGTGCTCCAACAGCTGCATGTCAGCATGGTTCATCCTGGTCCTTCCCTCAGGATGACCACGGCACGCAGAACGGAGCAGACCCCTTACCTCTGAGGGCTCCTCTGCCAAATACTGCCCTCCTTCATTTTGGAGATAAATCCTTTGGGTTTCGCCAGTGGTGAGACCCCTAAATCTCCAATCTCATGAGGGCTCCCTACGTTCATTGTGCAGTTACTTGGATTTGGTGAACGTAAGATATTTCTGTCTTACAGGGGTGGATCACAGTTCTCATCATGAGAGGTAGTAAGATTGAATAGTGAAAGTTATTTAAAACGAATTTGAAAATAGGAGCACCTGGGTGGCTTAGTTGGTTAAGCGTCCGACTCTTGATTTTGGCTCAGGGCATGATCTGAAGATCATGGGATCGAGCCCCGCATCGGGCTCCATGCTCAGCGGGGGTTGGCTTGGGATTCTCTCTCCCTCTTTCTCTCTCTCAAATAAATAAATAAATAAATAAATAACATCTTTAAAAAAAGAAAAAAGAATTTGAAAATGGAATCACCAGGTAAGCTGCTGGTTGTCACCAAATGCAGCTGGGCCTGGACGGTTTTGCCCAACATTCTTTGTCTTCTTTCTTTACTGTGAGCCTGTTCAAGCACCACCCTCCCCCACTTTCTTTAGATCTTATGACCCTTGTCCTCTGGACGCGAGCCAAATCCTCTAATCTCACTTTCTGATGCAGGTCAGACTAGTGCTCAGTATAGCGGAGAACCCGCATGGTCTCCTCTCCTTCATCCGCCACAGCCTGGAGCGCGTATACGGATTAACAGGAGGTCCTGGCACCAGGTCGGTCCCATCCTGTGGAGAAGACTAACTCATGACTCACTCTCTTGCTCCTTCCTTCCCTTTCTTCCAAAGCAAAGCTCTCAGGATAGGTAATGTGAGGTTTACATCATCTTATTTGGCATGTACATTTGTTTGTATAGTACTTTCTCCCTTTTTTTCTTTTTTTTTAATTTATTTTTTGCCAACCAAGGTAATTTTGTATGTCCATTTGCCTATTTTTTTTTTTTCAAATGAGCTCTGAAATCCCACTACCTCAGACTATCAGGATCAGCCCTGATTTGCATCCTTGGGAATCCATAGTCCCTTCAGTAGCTAAGCTCTTTGTTTATCCCTGGAGGCAGAGGGCACAATTCCCTGGGATCCTTTGGTTTGGGTCTTTAGGAGAGTGGGTGCTCCTGGGGGTGCTTTTACTTTTTCCTGCCTTCAAATCTTGCTGTTTTTGCAAGGAAGGCAGCCACCCCTTGTGGCAAGGATGTACCCCTATCGGGTCCATCAGGAGGCTCCATCAGGGATGGTGGGGCAGCGCCATACTGGGAGTGGAGGACCCACGTCCTGTCCCTCAGACTCTCTTCCCTGTCTGTGTCACTGAGGTTGCTCAGCATCCCCCCTGCCCTTGAGTCTCTGCTTGGCTACCTACCACTGCCATCAGACAGGCAAGACTTGGCTATATAGGAAAGGGGGTTTCTAGGCTGTCCTCTGACTTTGTTGGGCAGCCAGCTTGAGGAAATGGGGGAGAAAGTATTGGTCATCTGTGTATCCTGGGGATCCTTTGCCCGTTGTCCTTTAGGGGCTGGGCATGTGGTAGAGCCAGCGGCAAGATTAGAAGTCCTCCAGCATGCTCCTCATTTGCTGTCCAGAGTGGTCCGTCAGTTAGGGCTCTTATTATGCAAGAAAGAGAAACCCCAGTTTGGACTGGTTCATACAAAAGAGAATTTTTTATTAGCTTGCATAACTGGAACGAGATTTGGCTTGGCCTCTCAGTGATGTCAGGAACCCATCTTCTTTCTAATCTGCTGTCTGTGGTTGAGTTTCATCCTCAGCTAGTTTATCTCGTGGTGGTTAAATGTCTGCAGCAATTCCGACTTCATACGCACAACACACTGTCCAGGGGGAGAGAGAGAACTGGCTTCCAGCAGCTCTATCAGAGGTGCGAGTGACCTTTTCCAGAAGCCCCCAGCAAATTTCTCATGTCTCAGTGCCCAATCTTAAGCCAGTTTATTGGCTGTAGAATGGGGTGGTAAGTGGCATGGGTGGCTCAGTTGGTTAAGCTCTGCCTTCGGCTCAGGTCATGATCCCAGGGTCCTGGGATCGAGCCCCGCATCAGGCTCCTTGCTCAGCGGGGAGCCTGCTTCTCCCTCTGCCTGCCGCTTCCCCTGCTTATGTTCTTTCTTTCTCTTTGACAAATAAATAAATTAAATCTTTAAAAAAAAATAATAAACCAGTCACTCTATGGCAAGGGGGCTAGGATTACCGTGACTGAGTTGAAATGGTCAGGGTAAACCTGGGAGCTAGGGATGGGCTCAGTGTCTCCCTCAAATAGCGCGCTCCTCCTCAAGGAGAGGGGATAGAAGTGATGTCGAGTGGGCCACGGTTGTCTACCGAACAGACTTCCTTTCGCTGTGGTTTTTTCTGTTTTGTTCTTTTCTCCTGTTGCTTCGTACTTGGTGACTGGTGATGGTATAACAATACAGTGAATAGAGCCCTGCATATTGGATTCCCAGCACCCCCGCCCCCGGGACAGTGACATGGATGCTATCAGGGATAACAAGGACATCCCATCCATGAACTCCAACAGCACTGCAGATCAGGAAGGGAAATTCTCACCGGTCAATAAAGCATCCCCAAAGTACCGTAGACCTGGTCTGGTAGGGACTGAACAATGAGAATAAGAACTAGAGAAAATTAATTACAGGCAGCCCTTCCATCTATGGTAATTATATGTCCCCATAAGACACTGAAGTCCAATATAATTTTTCTTTTAAAACAATGTCATAAGGCCATTTGTTCCTGTAAAGAATACTCTTATGTTTTATAAATAGCTTAATTGTCATATCTGGTTATTTTATATATTTTAATTGATATTCCTGGACTCTGGATAATGTAGACTTTGAAACTGCACACGAATAAACAAAATAGGACAGTGGGTCATATAGGATGTTTTGTTTCCTCTAGATGATACCTCCAGGAGAATGGCCGTCAAAGTCAGGGGAAGGGACTAGGGCTATGTACAAGGGCTCCGGGGGGAGAAAAAAGGCACAGTGTACAAAAAAACCCACCACTTTTGGGGCACCTGGGTGGCTCAGTAGGTGAAGCATCTGCCTTTGGCTCAGATCATGATCTCAGGGTCCTGGGATCAAGCCCCACATCGGGCTCCTTGCTCAGCAGGGAGCCTGCTTCTCCCTCTCCTGCTCCCCCTGATTGTGCTCTCCTGCTCTGTGTCAAATAAATAAATAAAACCTGGAAGGAAGGAAGGAAGGAAGGAAGGAAGGAAGGAAGGAAGGAAGGAAGGAAGGAAAGGAAGGAAGGAAAGGAAGGACGGAAGGAAGGAAGGAAGGAAGGAAAGAAAGAAAGAAAGAAAGAGAAAGAAAGAAAGAAAGAAAAGAAAAAAAGAAAGAAAGAAAGAAAGAAAAGAAAAAAGAAAGAACACCACCACTTTCACGCTGAGTAAGTTGGAGGACGAGACGTATGAGTTTATCTTTGTACATGACCTCCATGAGTAGCAAATGGAATTCCAAACTCCAGAGCCCTGTCCCCAGCCAGCCAGTGTTCCTGCCACATCCCTGACAGAAATAGACACACAGAAGGCCAAGCAGGGCTGATCCGAAGCCCTTTATTATAGGTGGGCTTTGACCCAAACCCTGATGATGACCTCGAGTGGGCCAGACTGCACCTGCAGGTCACCGAAATCCAGGCCAGGACACCGGACTAGGCTGCAGAAGGATGCAGGTGCCTTTAAATGCATGATGCTCTGTCACAGAGAGGCCACCTCCACGGTGGAGGTCTCAGAGGTGGAAGTTCTAGTGCATGTTAAGACACTTGCATGATGAGCTCTGGACGTGTTGTATCAACTTTCCAGGGCCTAATTTCTCATCGATGAGCAAGTCTGAGCTGAGACTGAACAAGAGGACTTGCAAAGCTTCCGGTAAGCCCGCGAGTTCTGGTTCTTGGGTTCTGCGCAGACTGTGATGGGAGGCGTCATTGCGGAACTGTGGTGGGGTGAAGGGTAGGGAACTGAAATCCTCTGTGCCAGGACATACGGACACACAGGTGATGGCAGTTTCTGCATTGCGTGCTATACAGGGGTCTTCAAGAGCTACCAAGTGGCCGGACTGGCTGAGGGCTGGATGCCAACAGCTCCAACTTGCGTGTTTAACAACATACTACAGATCCTGGGCAGAGACGCAGCTCACTGAATAGAGGGGCTGTTTCCTTTGCCAAGCCCGCCTTGGATGCTGGCTGACAGGCTTGTGTTCCAGATGTCGGGGGTCTTGTGGGAGCCGTGGACGAAGGGGGCGGTGAGATCAGACGGTGACCACTGCTGGCTGAAACTTCTGTTAAAACGTGGTTTCAGAGCCGTGGTCACGTGGCTTATCTTGGGAGCGGCGAGCCCTGCTGTGTTTTTTGGTCTCCTGTTTTGTTAAGAGTCGGATTACAAGTGGTATTGCACACAGTTGTGGTTTTTCAGTTTTTAGTGCTCTCGTTGCTCAATTACCCAACTCCCAGACGGTTGGCTCTGGAGCTGTACCTTGATGGGAGAGAGATTGTTGTTTGTGTTCTGTGTCAGTCTGGATAAACCAGTGGTCCTAAACACAAATGTCTACAAGAGCCAGGTAAGAAATAAGAATGTGAAATTACCGCTTTCTACGGATAATTGGAAGTCATGACCCCTGGGGCCGACTTGGAGAGAATGGGTCCTATCCCCAGGCATTGACGTTCAGATGAAAAACAAAATTTATCTGGTCTAAGAAAACCCTCTATGGCTGGATTCAATCCTAAGGCTACCAGTGTGTGATTCCTGGGCTATGAATCAGCCAACTTCAGCTGTCATTCACGTTTGCTTAGCCTCAGAGATATCAGATGTTACGGATATGAACCCTTTGTAGTTTTGTGTCTCAGTAGATTTTAGCTCTTTACCTTAGATGACAAGGCAATCCCTGGGCTAAATAGGCCACCCTAACTTTGACCCGCAAATTGGAAATCCTTCCAAAGAAATAATGTCCTCATGAATATCATTCCTTTGGTTCACGGCCTTTGGAGGCTGAATCAATTTAGAGAAGCAAAGATGGAAATCTCATTCAAAACAGTTCTGAGTATTTTACATCATTAAAAAAAAAAATTGTGTCACTAAAAACAAGGAACCTCCAGCATTTGAAAGACATATTCCTGCCTTGCTGGTTGTTTGCTGGGTATATTCACAACTCTTTGCCTTGTCTCTGAGTTAGGCCGGCTTGGGGGTAGGGATCAGGGTGGAATCTGGAATGGGACAAGCTCGAGTTAGCTCTTTCCCACCCCTTCCAAGCCTCCCCACGCTCACGTTCTTAATTTCTGCATCCCTGCTCTCCCCCGCCCCCCCCAGAAGGAACAAAGAAACCAGTGAATTGATTTACACGCTGAGGTGTGAGTCATCCACAGGCCTTAAGAGACACTTGTATTTTTCAGAGAACCTGATGGTATAACAGGAAATAGGGCAAAGTTTAGCCAGAAGTCATGCTCCTTTAATGAGAATATTTCTTGTCGTGCTAACTGGATAGTTTGGGGCTGGGGAGACAGCACCTTAATAGCCCTGCTTCAGGTAAGACCCTCTGGACTAACACTGGCCACTGAGCACGGGGGGAGGGGGATTCGGCTTTATCCTGTTTTATTTACATTATTCAAACTCCTGTCAGAGCCCATGAAAATTCCTGCAAATGTGTTTTTGTAAGAGACTGATGGTGCCCAGCTCCCCTGTGTCTGGCCAGTGGGAGAGTTGTGGGGATTTAAATATTCCTTCAGCAAAGCCACTCAGTTAAAGCTATGCTAAAACTATGCTCTTCTGAAAGTGCTTACTCACCAGAGTACTGTCTCAATTTCTCCCTTTCTGTGAGACTTCATAAAGGAATAGTCCACAGTTCTCTATGTCCTTAACAGCCGTTTACCCCGAACCCCTTGCAATGTGGCTTCCGTGTCTAGTCATGTTACTCAGTTGTCTTTTCTCTAAGAATGCCAGTGACCCCCTCATCATCATATCCATTGACCTTTTCTTTAGCTTTCCTTTCTGGTGTATTGTTTTTTCCCCTGTTAGCTCTACCAGGAACCATTCTTCCTTTCTTTCTCCCTTACCTCCCCTTCCTTGGCAAATTCCTCCACCCACAAGTTTTAGCTTAGGCATCACTTCTTCCAGGAGGCCTTCCCTGATTGACTCCCTCCCCCAGGACTGATTTACAATACTTGTCCTACCAGCTTTCATAGCACCCTGTACTTTTTTGCTTTTGCACTTACATTATATTTTAATTAGTGTCTTCCCCCTTCCCTGCCTATACATATAGGCTCCATGAAGACAGGCTCCAGTGTTTTATCTGTACCAGTTGCCTTGTACCTGTACATGGTAAATGTTCCATCAGTATTTGCAGCCTGAAGAACTATATAAATGAAGACTGCATCTGAACAGTGCCATCTATGGCTTCTTCTAGAGCAGCTGATGAACCCCCGGCTTCCTCCATCAAGCTTTGGTTCTTCCTAGGTCCCTTGGACTTCCAATTAGTAGATGTAGAGGGGTTGTTAGATGCTGTCGATAAAAAGTGACATCTGGCTCTGAGGAAGAAGGCAAGTGTCAGGAAATCCTGACCATTCGTAAGCAGCCCCTTCATGACCAGGCAGTAACTCTCCGCGTTGCTTATGTTGGACAAGGGATGGCTCCCTGTTGATGAACCCCATGGAGTGGATGAGGTTTGAGGGTTCTGACCACTAACAGAATAGGAAACACATTGTTCAGAGAGCCAAGCAAGGGGGCACTAATGATTTTATCATCACCATGGAGGGAGAACTTGAATATCTGATTGGCAGTTCTAGAGAAACTTTGACTAATTCTTAAAGGAACTGGTAAGTGTTGTGTAGATACAAAAGTGTGTAGACAGTACTGTACTTTTGGGCCATTTAAGGAGTTTTTAAGATAATTTCAACTATATACAATTTTGCTTTACTGATTTGAGAACCTAGTGTCCCTTCTCTAACCTCTGAAAACATGACTCATCTATGTTAAGAGCGTTGTAGAGCTGTATTGGGACGGGCTCTGTAGAGCTGTGTATTGGGACGGGCTTTCTAGAGCATGTGAGAAGAACGTGAAATCTTGATCACATGCTTCTTTTTTTTTTTTTAAGATTTTATTTATGTATTTGACAGAGAGAGATAGCGAGAGCAGGAACCACAAGTAGGGGGAGTGGGAGAGGGAGAAGCAGGCTTCCCATGGAGCAGGGAGCCCGATGCGGGGCTCGATCCCAGAACCCCAGGATCATGACTTGGGCCGAAGACAGACGCTTAATGACTGAGCCACCCAGGCGCCCCCACATGCCTCTTCTTGTGTCTTGAAGTTGGATAGGAATTGTTGACTGGGTGTAAAGACAATGGAAAAGGACAACTTTATTTAGGCCAGGTTTAGTGAACAAAAGTAGGTTTATATCTGTACTACAGAAGAGTGTGATCAGCAGCAATAGTCTGCTGTGTAAAAAAAGTAATAGTAATGGTCCATAGCCTTTGTTTAGTGAAGAGGAGATATTCTGTGCCTTCTGTTTTAGAAATAGTTTCTTTTTTTTTTTTAAACATTTTATTTATTCATTTATTTGAGAGAGTGAGAGAGAGAGAGCATATGAGAGGGAGGAAGGTCAGAAGGAGAAGCAGACTCCCTGCCGAGCAGGGAGCCCGATGCGGGACTCGATCCCGGGACTCCAGGATCATGACCTGAGCCGAAGGCAGTCGCTTAACCAACTGAGCCACCCAGGCGCCCTAGAAATAGTTTCATCAAACGCTGTGGCTTTATGGAAAGAACAGCCCTCCGTGGACGAGCCCAGCTCATGTGGGAGACTGATCTGATAGAAGAGGCTCAAGCACATCCCCCCGCTGGTGGCCCTGCTCAGACCTCAGACTCCGAAGTGTGAAGTGGGACTCCTCCCTCTCCCCTTGCCACGCCTGTTCCTCTCTGGACTTCCCCTGTCTTCTATTAATGCCCCTCTTCCTCCCAGTCAGCCAGGCTCAGATCCTTCCAGTCAGCTTTGCTGTCTGACCTCTCTTAACTGCTCTACACCCCTCTTCTGGTGGAGCATATGCTATGTTTGTCTTGAGGTCTAATTATTGGTGTTCTGCTCAATCACAGACTCTATAGAGAGGAGAAAAGTAGCACAGAATGAGGTCAGAGGACCCGCCTTCCAGTCTCAGTCCTCGCTAAGTGACCTTGGTCCAGCCCCTTAATGTCTCTGAGCATCAGTGTCCTCATCAGAAGCAGATGGAGCCAATAATACCCAAGATTTCTTCCCTACGGGGTTGTTAATGAGGATCAGTGGCAATGTATGCAGACACACTTCGAGCACTAGAAAGCACCACCTTGCTGAGATGTGGTAAGATGGAGATGTGTTCTGTAACGTGCCTAGCTCAAGACTTAGCACGTAGTAGGTGCTTGATAAACTATGCCTGATGTGACAAAAGCCACAGCTTTTCATTGCATAGACATATGCATTAAAACAGATTGCAGAGAATATCTGCTCTTCACTAAACCAGGCATAAGACAGGCGTAATTTAAGACAGCTGAATATAAACATAAACATCATTTGGTTCTCAACTGAGCTGCTGGTTCAGAATTTGGGGCAATGGCCAAGTGGAATATTGCTTCCTTCCCCTGGCCCAGATAACAGGATATTTGGGACACCCAAGGTTCTGTCTTTTTACATTCAAAGGTTAATCTCATCCATTAAGCACACAGATGACAAAATTAAGTACGTCTTGTGCAACAATGGATCCCAAGTTGGCTTTAAGAAAACACAGTGTCTTATAAATGCAAACAGCCTCCGAGGGGGAGCTCATTCCTAAGAGACTGGGTTAATAGAATGTTTATTGCCCAAGAGCCATTCATGCCTTGAGTAAAGAGGTGCCTGGAATTCCCATCTGGGACTTATTAGTATATATATCCAGGTGGCGCAGTGCCGGATGTTCGTTCTTCACCAAAAGGAAACAAAACTCCCGTTCTGAGGATGGCGAAGTTGCTGCTCTTTGAAGGTGGGCAGCTGCCGCTGGTACCTTGCTGGCCCTGGAACTTCCATCCAGGGAACTGCAATTGGGTTCAGTCCCACTTATCAGTGGTTCCGAGGGCAACTCCGGGGGGGGGGGGGGGGGGGGGGGGGGGGGGGTGGTTTCTGGGTGGCTGGCAAGGCTGCCTCTGTAAAGATAAGCACAATCCATTAGTCGAAGCCCTGACTCCAGGGGCTTCAATGGGGGGATGTTTGCCTTTGCTCGTCGCTCTGTGTTTAGGAAGATGTTAAAAGGAAGTGCGTGCATTTTGTGCCTGTTGTAAAACAGAAGGTTTGCAGCTGTCAGAGTTATTTTCTTCTTGGCTCTTTATCTGATGGACTTTTTTGTAAACCTGACAGATTTATGGATTGTTGCAGATCACCCACGCCAGCTCTTGAGATGTAATGCAAATTTTCTTTTTGTGTTTCTTTCTTTGAAGGGCACAGAGATTTATGTACGCATTTCCTTGTAATGTACTTTGGAGGCAAGGGGAAATTAAAATTATCCCTACATGTTGTCATAATTCAATATTACGAACTGATTCAATGATGATTTTATTAGTGCTATGGTGCCTTCGAAGCCTCCAACATGTTCTCCTTAAAAAGGAGGGGGAAAAAACCCCACAAGATAAAATTGTTACAAATCAGCCTCAGAAGACAACGGACATCAAGATGATCAACTTTAAGCATTATAGAAGTTTGCTCTGGAAGTGTAGGTTCACTGTGGGCTTTTGTAGGCTTTCTGGAGGAATCAAGACCTGAGCAAAGTTTGGGGAGAGGTTCAAAAAAAAAAAAAAACAATGGTGTAACATAGGAGAAAAAATAGACCAGCGGTAGCCGCTCCTCCCACAAGGTGTCATGGTTGGCTGTAATGTTTGTTTCCAGTAATTTCCAGTGAATGAAACAAAACAAGTGTCGAAGTTTCTCAATGAGGACTTTTCAGATCATTCATTTCTGCTTGTTGGGGGGGTGTGCATTCGTGGTTTTGCCCGTGGCGGCGTCCTGCCTCTGTACTTGGTTGCCTTCGCCCTCTGGGGGAGTGGGTGGTCCTCCAGCCGGCATCCCGAGGGTCTCACCCGCAGCCTGCGGATCTCTGTGTCTGCCTGCGTGCAGGGGCCGAGGCAGCCAGGACTGGTGGCAGGCACAGATGATTCTGTCTAGCCTCTGTGCACACGTGAAGGGTCCGCCCCTGGGCTCTTTACAGGGAAATGGGCTTACAACCTGTTAGATTATACCAGCTAGAGATGATGGCTGACTAACAGCCGTAGGAATGGAGGGAAGAAGGTCTGTCGAGCAAACATTTTGACTGTGGGACTTAGTGAGATTAGAAATAAGGGGAGGGCGCCCGGGTAGCTCAGTTGGTTAAGCGACTGCCTTCGGCTCAGGTCATGATCCTGGAGTCCCGGGATCGAGTCCCGCATCAGGCTCCCTGCTTCAGCCAGGAGACTGCTTCTCCCTCTGACCCACCCCCCTCTCATGTGCTCTCTCTCTCAAATAAATAAATGAATAAAATCTTTAAAAAAAAAAAAAAAAAGAAAGAAGGGGAGACAGAGCAGCCTGAGCTGGGGACCATGGTAGGATTCTAGCCACTGTTGCCTCAGTGAGAAATAATTTGATATTGGGAAGAAAATCAAGATGCTCTGTGTGTGTGTGTGTGTGTGTGTGTGTCACTGCTGGTGGGAGTGGGGGTCTGTCTGTGCCTTCAGAAGGAAGGATACTCCTGGATGGGGGGAACGTAAGGAGCCATCCAAGTGGACAGGCCCTTCTGGCAACCGAAAATCTGTAGGCAGGAGCAAAGGTTCCTGACAATATTCACTCATGGACCCTTTAGGGTCTCTGTATTATTTTCACATCATTTTCTTGGACACAAGGAATACCTCACAGTTCCATTTATTAAGTGCTTAGGTCCAAATAACTTACTACATATTTCTGTACTAATAACCTGGTAGCTGTGTGGAAAACATGATACATATAAATCGAGAGATAAAAAAGAATGTTTTTATTTCATTCTTCACCACAGTGACTAGTAGAATGAGTGCCCCTGCTGAGCCTTGCGTGGTTCAGCCAGGATCCAATCGGGAGACACGAAAATAGGAACAGGAGAGTTTCATATAAATAAATACGAACTAGCACTATAGTAGGGTGGCTCCTCAAAAGATTAAAAATAGAAAATCACTGTACGATCTAGCAATTCCACTTCTGGGGATGTACTCCAAAGAACTGAAAGCAGGGACTTGAACAGGTCTTGGTACACCTATGATCATAGCAGAATTATTCACGATAGTCAGAAGGGCGTAGCTACCCAGTTGCCCATTGAATGGTCCATGAATGGACAAACAAAATGTGATACGTGATATCTACATGCAATAGAATATCATTCAGTCCTAAAAAGGAAGGAAATTTTGGCGCAAGCTACAACATGGATGAACCTTTGGGACATTAAGTGAAATACACCAGTCACACACAAAAACACAAATACTCTGTAATTCCACTTATATGGGATGTCTACGGTAGTCCGGTTCAGAGACAGAAAGTAGAATGGTGGTTGCTGGGGACTGCGGAGAGGGGAGAATGGAAAGTTAGTGTTTAATGGGTACAGAGTTTCAGTTTTGCAAGATGAAAAGAGTTCTGGAAATGGGTGGTGGTAAGGGTTGTCCAACAATGTAACGGCATTGAGTACAGTTGAACTGTACCCTTAAAAATGATTAAGATGGCAAATTTTATGTGATGTGCCTTTTACCACAATTAATAATAATAAAACAATCAAAAGAAATACTAACTTTAGTGAGGACTATCTAGCCAGTGGAGAGAATTGTAAAGAACAGAGGAATAGCTAATGTAAGGAGCAGCCACTTACCATGGGTTCAAGATAGAGCACCAAGCGTGAGCATCTCCCTGTTCCACACCAGACCTTGATGGAAGAGGGTGGCCAGCCACAGCATCTTGGATGGCAGAGAAGTTACCGTAATGCTGTGCTGGTAGAATTTGCTAGAAACCCACTCGCTAGGAGGCTGAGACAATCTATCTATGGGGAGGTTTCTCGAAAAAGCACACCAGAACCAGGAGGGGAAAGTTTTTCTTCTAGTAAGGTCTCCACAGTGCACCCCACTGACAAAGCTTAGAATTGTACTGGCTGGCGAAAGAGAAAATATATTCCAAGTCCCGTCTTTCTTTTCTCAAAGCAGGTGATGAAGGGTGAATTTGGGGCTGTTGGGCAATAAATTGATCACTGGCCAACTCACAACTTCTCAAACCTTGAAATCAGATTGGATCTCACTACCCTAATTTCCTGTCTTATGTACTTTTTAAATATAATACTTGCTTTTTATCACAGCAACTGCCAACAGCCTAGCTTTGCAAAGAAATGATGTCATCAAAAGAAATGTAGCACAATCTAATGTTACACTTGTGAACTTGCTCGAAGTAGTAGTTCATACAGTTTCTGAGAGATGTTGAATAATGCTTTGTTTTCCTCAAAAATTTAAAATATCCTGTGACACCCCTGTGCGCTTGCCCTCAGCACCACGGCATTCAGTTTGGGGATCTCGGGGCTAAAATTATGAGTCTGTTTCAACAACTCTGACCACTGCACTCTAACATGTGAGAATCTAAGGTGCCAGTTCGGTTAAGAGGGCAGAAGACTCATGGGTAAAGTCAAAACTGTCTGGCGTAATGTTATTTTTGAAAACCTCTTAGGAAGTTACCAGATTGGAGAATAACATATCACTTTCCAGCAAGTGGAAGACTTACTGTCTGTTTCCTCCACCATTGGAATGGGTTGCTAGATGAAATAGTTGGCTTGTCTTTGGAAGCACTTTGATGTGAAAAAAAAAATACATAGCCTTAAATACAACATTCACCATCAGCGCATGAGATGCTCACCGTGTGAGGAGACCATACAGAGGTGAGAGTCAGGGAGGGACCCGCCAATTCCTAGCTCCATCACAGGCTCGCCCTGCAGCAGAAAATCATTATATGGAACGGTAGCAGATGCATTTATATGGTAACGTTTTCTCTCTTTCGGGCTGCTTGCACGTAGTTAAAATTGAGAAAGTTAAACGGCATTTGATGGCACTTTGCTGAATTTAGTAGTCAGAATTCTGTCGGAGTAGATCTCAGATTAAGAAAGCTTTGAGTGTTAGCACTCTTCTGTTTCTGCTGGGAAAGGTATGGGATTCGTAAGACCTTTTCTCGTTAGAGGGGCACCCTGTTCATATTAGCAGCTTCTCAGAAAAGGTATTTATTTTGGTGAAGTCTCCAACTTGGTGAATCATAACTATTACATATTTCTAGAGCTCTTCTTTAAGGAGAAGCGGAATGGCTGAAGTTTTGCAACCTGACCTGTTCAAATGGAAAAACTGACCCATGCCTTTCAGTGCTACCTGCAAAACAGCCCCCCCGCTTTCCCCTCCGAAACCCTGTTTGGATAAGTTCTGCTTTGGTTCACATTTTTACCACCTGCTGAGTCTGTCTGTTGGGTTTCAGCCCTGGCTGCTTTCACCTGGCAAGCCTGCCCAGCCCTGGAGCTCCGCCTACCAGCCTTTCTGCCTCTTAAATAGTGATGTTAATTTAATAGCCATTCTACCCGTGTCAGAAACTCAGTGTCAAAATCAAATCAGGACAACTTGGCGCAGGTTAGACTTTCTTTTTTTTCTTTTTTTAAAGATTTATTTATTTATTTGACAGAGACAGACACAGTGAGAGAGGGAACACAAGCAGGGGGAGTGAGAGAGGGAGAAGCAGGCTTCCTGCGGAGCATGGAGCCCGATGTGGGGCTCGATCCCAGGACCCTGGGATCATGACCTGAGCCGAAGGCAGATGCTTAACAACTGAGCCACCCAGGCGCCCCTACGGGTTAGACCTTCAAACGGATCTCAGGCCAGGAGTCTGTGTATAGTCCAAATTCCACATATGAAGCACGACTTTCGTTTCCTTGTGGATTTCATATTTGTTCGTAAACCAGAATAAAGCTTCTTAACTCCTCAGATGCAATTAACCAACCTGTCTTGACAGCACTATTTCTACGGCCTTAGTGTGAGCCCACGGAAGAGAAAAGAGATGATCACTAGCAAGCGACTCTTGGTTTCAGCTCAGGTCATGATCTCAGGGTCATGAGATTGAGCACCACGTCCGGCTCCGTACTGAACGTGGAGCCTGCTTGGAATTCTCTCCTCCCTGCCCTCTGCCCCTCCTGCTCTTGCCCCCCCCCCCAAATCTATCTTTATCTTGTTAAAGAATTATTTCCTTGCTGCAAGGTGTAAAGGCATTTAGGGCTTCTAGATACATGTTCCACAACCTAAAACAACCTGGCCTCATTCACAGAAGTATTCGGGAAAGAGTGGAAGGGGGATTTCAGAATTTTCAGTGCTTTGTCCCATTCCTGCCTCATTTCACTATTGTTTCTCCTCTGTTAAGTAAGTGGCATGGACCCCATTTTATCAATGGGCACACAGAAGCCCAGAGAGGTTCAGTGGCTTGCCCATGTAAAAAAAATTTTTTTTAAAGATTTATTTATTTTAGAGAGAGGAGAGAGAGAACAAGCAGGTGGGGGGCAGAGGGGGAGAGGGAGAGAGAATCTCAAGCAGACTGTGCACTGAGCACAGAGCCCCATGTGAGGCTTGATGCAGGGCTCCATACGGGGCTCGATCTCACGACCCTGAGATCACGACCTGAGCCGAAACCAGGAGTCGGTCGCTTCACCGACTGCACAACCCAGGCACCCCTGGCTTGCCCATTTTTAGTAGAAAAGTGAGAGGAGAAGGACTAGGACAAAACCATCCTAATGCACAGCAGGCAGTCCTTCCTGGGTTCATGGTGGTCGGGCCCAGTTCTCCCCCACCGAGCCTGGCGGTCTTTTCCCTTCCCTTGGCAGCCTCATAGCCCAGGAGCTTTAGTTAGGGTCCTGACCGAACTTTTAATTAAAAAAGAAAATGGTGGTGGTTTCATGTAGCTGAATGAATAGAAGCTATTGAACTGACAGTGTATGTAAAGCATCGACTATCAGGAATGGGATAACTTTCATTTGACCCTGTGATCTAAGCCCTCAGACAGAGCCAGTTGAACAGTCTGTGCTAGCTCTAGCTCAAACTCTGGAAACCTCCCAAAGTAGCCGTCTTTGAGGTACCCTTCTGCAAAATAAAGGACTTGAATTTTACGTGAGTAGTTTTATAGAGTCAGAAAGTCTAGAGAGAGGACACAGGATGCCTAGACTGAGTTGACTGCAGTCTGAAGAACACTACTACTTAGTTTTGTGATCTTGAGCAAATCATATAACCTCCCTTTCTTTAACGACATATCTGTAAAATGGGTATGATTGCCCCAAGGGAGATCATTGGGAAGTCCGAATAAAATCTTTTTTTTTAGGGATGGCTGGGTGGCTCAGTCAGTTAAGCGTTTGCCTTCGGCTCAGGTCATGATCCCGGGGTCCTGGGATGGAGTCCGTCAGCGGGGAGCCTGCTTCTCCCTCTGTCTGCCGCTCCCCCTGCTTGTGCTCTCTCTCTCTCTGACAAATAAATAAAATCTTTAAATAAAATAAAATCTTTTTTTAAATTAAAATCTATGTAAATGCATGGCATCATTGCTAAATATTATAAAAGAAAGACCATGCATCATACACTCTTTTTTTTTTTTTTAAAGATTTTATTTATCCATTTGAGAGAGAGAGAATGGAGACAGAGAGCAGGAGAGGGAGGAGGGTCAGAGGGAGAAGCAGACTCCCTGCCGAGCAGGGAGCCCGATGCGGGACTCGATCCCGGGACTCCAGGACCATGACCTGAGCCGAAGGCAGTCGCTTAACCAACTGAGCCACCCAGGCGCCCGCATCATACACTCTTCAGATAATATTTTCAGGCCTGATTTTGAGTGTGTGTGTGTGTGTGTGTGTGTGTGTGTAATCATCTGCTGAGCATTTTTGAGCAAGGAAGATTTCCTAGGAGAAAAATAACACAAACAATGGAAGCCGAGGAAACAGGTATATCCCAGATGTACTGTAGTCTCCATCCACGCTCACCTCAGACCTCAGCACTCCTTCCCACTCCCTCAGAATTATCCACTCACACCCTGAGCGTTGGTGAGGATGAAGGATTTGCTGAAGGTGTCAACCGGGGTAGAACGCAGGGCCCTGGAAGGCAGCTCTCCTCCCTCCTCCGTGGCCACGCTCAACATTGGCAGATCTTTCTTGACTCACAGCAGCTCTGTGCCCCACCCTCCCACTCCCCAGCCTCATCCCAGCACCCAGCAGTGCCTAAGCATCTGGGCGCTTGGCCTCCTGAGAAGCTGCATGAGTGACCTCCACTCTCATCTGAGTGCTCCCTTCTCCATTTCTGGTAAATAAAAATTTTCTCAAGGCAAGGAGAGCAAGATCACCAGGGCCGGGCGCGGGGAGGAGAGGACTCTGGAGAGACACCCATGTAGCCTCACCTCTTTTTCGGAAGGTAAAATGCAGAAAAGTCTGAGAAAGATAACAAGGACGCAAAGCCTGCAGCGCCAACCAGGTGAGACCAAGAACACAGCCCTTCCCCGTGTGTGAGGAGAGAGACCGAAAGCCAACTGTATGTGTAGACCACAGGAGTCTTCAAAAGAACATTTTTTTTCCCTAAAGATTTTATTTATTTGTTTGATAGAGAGAGAGACAGTGAGAGAAGGAACACAAGCAGGGGGACTGGGAGAGAGAGAGGCAGGCTTCCCGCAGAGCAGGGAGCCTGATGCGGGGCTCGATCCCAGGACCCTGGGATCATGACCTGAGCTGAAGGCAGACGCTTAACCTACTGAGCCACCCAGGGGCCCCTTCCAAGGAACTTTTAAGGGTGTGGACGTAAGTAATGCAAGAAGAGTTGAGGAAAGCTTCAAAGTCAAATAGAAGAAGGCCACTTTTTATGCTAAGTAGACAACTTTTTTTTTTTCTGACCTAAAATGTCATATGTACCTAGCCAGCCTCTTGTCAGCAGGGTAGAAATAAAAAGTATTAATACAGTGCGTGTTGTTATGACCTGGTGTTCTTGTGACCTGGGAGTGTAGGTCTGACTCCCTTATACAGATGCGTAGTACTTTTCACTGCAGATAATTTACAACATTGTTGAATGTGAGTAGAGTTTGTTACCTCCTGAATAAACCTCTTCTTCTCTCCTCGATTCTGCTGGTCTTTTCATTTGTGTGAGTCTGAAAACTTGCTGACCTTCCTGTTCTTAATACACATCTGGACAGCTGTGAGCCAAAGACCCCAAAGTCCAGGCTTGCTTTCTTTAATTTAAAAAGGGCATTTTTTGAGGTATAATTTAAGAGGAGATTTTTCTGCTGCTCTGTGATAAAATTCAGTGAAGGGGTGGTATTAATAAACCTTCCTTAGAACCAAGGTCACTTGGAAGGTTGAGTTAATTAGATCTGTGGTCACGATTACCAAAATTAGGGACACCTGGGTGGCTCAGTTGGTTAAGCATCTGCCTTCAGCTCAGGTCATGATCCCCAGGGTCCTGGGATGGAGTCCCACATAGGGCTTCTTGCTCAGTGGGGAGCCTGATTCTCCCTTGCTGCTCCCCCTGCTTTCTCAGTCTCTCTCTCTCTCTCTGACAAAAAAAAAAAAAAAAAGATTACCAAATTTATACCAGTAAGCTCCAGATGAACAGGTCCCATTCACATGTGATACATATACATATTTGATAATGCCCAAATGAATGAAAAAAATCATCAGAATCTTAGGCACCATTTTACCTCTCCCGTCTGGGTACAGAAGGGGGGGTGATCCACTGTTCCACACGCGTAGAAGTTCAACCTAGTATGTAAGTGCAGTATGGTATTAACTGACAAGTGTTGCTAACTTAATTGCTATTTTGTATCGGCTGGTCATAATGATTGTTGGTGTGACTTCTAAGCAAGTTGGAGTATTTCTAAATATTCAGGGGTGAACGGATTCCGCGTACAGGAGGTAGATGACTATAAGGTACTAGAGCATTATTCTCTGGAGGCTTAAAAGCGACTAATCCCCTCTGGAGCAAAAGCGGAGCAAAATCAAGATGAGGTGACTGACCGAGCATAGATCGGAAGTGACAGTAATGCAAGTCCAGGAGAATCAGCTGCCCTTTGGCTTCACTTTGTAGGCTGGGAACCTGGGATGGTGCTGTTTGCCCAAGGTTATACTGATGACTGAGGAGCGTCCTTGTCCACATACAGTCTTTTAAAATAAGCTGAGCTGATGGTTAAGCGTCTGCCTTCGGCTCAGGTCATGATCTCAGGATCCTGGGATCAAGTCCCGCATCGGGCTCCCTGCTCCTTGGGAACCTGCTTCTCCCTCTGCCTCTCTCTCTCTCTCTGTCTGTCATGAATAAATAAATAAAATCTTTAAAAAAATAAAATAAAATAAAATAAAATAAGCTGAGCTTTCCTTGCCGTTGAGTTAGATCAGGACATCCTTCCCCAAGGAGACTGCTGAATTTCATTTAAATACTAAAGAAGTTTTTTTTTTCCAGGTTTCCTGAGGATGGGGTGAGTGTTCAAAGATGGAGATTCTAAAATGACTCTAAATTGAATTACAAGGCTGACCTGGCAGGAATGGGACTGTTCATTCAGCAGTCCTTCCCCTTGGCTAACCTGAAGGCCTTTCTGTGTGAATCGGGTGTGAAAACAAGCCAAACGTTAGGGGCATGTATTTTAGCACATCTCATGTGGTTTGTACGTAATTGGACTTGCAAAAGGACATTTAATAAATAATTCTGAGGAGGGCTCTTTCTGAAGGAAGAAGGTGAAAGGGAGCCCTGCCGGGGCGCCTGGGTGGCTCAGTCGTTAAGCGTCTGCCTTCAGCTCAGGTCATAATCCCAGGATGCTGGGGATCGAGCCCCACATCGGGCTCCCTGCTCGCTGGGGAGCCTGCTTCTCCCGCTCCCATTCCCCTTGTTTGTGTTCCCTTTCTCACTGTCTCTCTCTCTCTGTAAAATAAATAAATAAAATCTTAAAAAAAAAAAAAAGAAAGGGAGCCCTGCCTGCAGCAGATGGGGCTTGGAATTTGGGTTGTCTGAATTTGCATAATCATCACCTTGAACAAGGTGTTGCATCTTAGTCCAATTATAGCTGAATGGGAGAGATCTTAGCTGTGTGATGCAGGCCTGGCCGAGGTCCTGTAGCGCTCCGGGTGGCCATCTGTGGACATCTGGCCTGTGGGGAGGGAGGGCAAGGGCAGAGGATGCGTGTGGGAGGGAGGGCTCCCAGAATGATGCCTTGGACAGGACCGGAAAGGTCGCTTCTTCCTGGTGAGGGAGCATTTCTCTGGGTTCAAAATGATCGCGTCTCCTTTGGAAGTTTGAGGTTACTGAGGGAAGGTATGCATTTGCCGCTCCTGACCCAGAATGTGTGGCAAAAGGGACAGCGCAGTTAACCATGACTTTCAGAAGGGTGCACACTATTATCCTTTTTGTGGTGAGGTCACTTTACAGGAGGCTCCGCAACACTGATGTTTTCCAGATGTTTCTCCCCTTCTCTCTTCTCGATTGGCTATGTCTCCCTCTTACCATCCTGCCCTTTCAGTGAAATTGAGATAAGTCAGCTTGGGGTTTTAGGCATATTAGAATCACTCAGTAATAGGAAGTGATTTACTATCCAGGCCTTATATTAATATTTATAATCACTTTGACTGCTTGTGACTTGCATAAATCCTTTTTTCCCGTTTGAACCCAATATTGAAGTAAAACACCTGAGCATCTTTTACAAAAATTTACTTTTAATGGTGCAATAGTTAGTAATAATCTGTGCAGTACTTATGGTTTTCAAATCCTTTTTTGCTTGTATTACCTTATTTCATACCAAACATAAATCTGTGAAGCAAATACTACTTTTAATCCTCATTTTACCTGTGAGGGAAGGGGGGGAGGGGCAGAGAGATTAAAGAATTTGCTCAAGGTCATAAAAATGATAAATTTTTCATTCAGGCTCTTTAAATCCATATCTTTTGTGTATTCTTTTCACTGAATTTATATCCTAGTGTCTACTCTTGTTTTTTTTGTTTTTCGTTGCTGGGTTTTTTGCCCATATAAAAATGGGAAGTGAGGAAAAAGAAAGCCACTGGGAAATAAACTTAGGAAAAAAATATCACTTTTCTCACAATTCCCTAATCGATCTTTCAGGTACGTTATTAGAGGATCTTTTGCCTTAAATTGGTGATAGAACTAGTGCTTTGCAAAATACCCCTATTGAGACAGGTACATCAGTGTCAGCTCTGTTCCTCGCTCCTCGGAAGAGAAAACCAAGGTTTCGCCGTCAAGACGCCCACCTCTCGGCCGATTCTAAGAGCCAGGGGACGGGACCTGAGGGCAAGAACTGAGTTGTCTTCCCCAGGCTCTGCAGACTTTCTATTCTATCAGCATTTCAGAAGCCGAACACACGCCTCCCCCTTTGGCATTTGGAAGGAATTTATCCCCGGTTGTTGTTCGAAGTGGCGCGGGGAGGGAAGGGGGCTCTCCCTCCGAGGACCACCCTTGGGGCTAACTTGCAGAGGGGCTCGTGCGCGTGGGGCTGGGGTTTGAGTTAAGAGTGCTCGCCCGGGTTATGCTGAGTAAGCCGCCTTGTCTGCTTTCCCCGTGCAAAGGTAAGGGGCGGGGGCCGCCCCCACTTTCTTCAAAAGGCCCTGCTGCCTGGTGAAACTGGTCCTTCCAGCCACATGGACCAATATCCATGTTACTTTCCTGCGAAAATAACGTACAAACAGGAGCAGCTTCAAGATCCGTATTTTTCAGGCACATAAGATCCCCCGGGACAAGGCAAGTTAAATGGGCGCCGAAAAATGTTAACGCAGAGATCCAGAGGCGTTTCTTTGACCGCGTGTGTATTTCTTATTTATGTACGACTGCCGCGCGCGCTCAGAGGAGTGAGACCTTCCTTACTGCACATTTATTTCCCAGGCGTAGCCTGTCCCGGTCGTTTGCCCCCGGCGCCCCTCGGCCTTGCCTGGGCGCAGAGTCGGGCTGCGGTCCGGGCCTCCGCCCTACCTGCGTGCGCCCGGGCCCCGCCAGCCCCGCCGCCGCGCCAGGTCGCCTCCGCCCCGCGACGGGCCGGGGCGCGCGGCCCCGGGGGCGGACTCCCGCCGCCCAGCTGAGACGCGATTCGTCACTCTTGCAGAACTTTCCCCCTGAAAATCCCTGCACCAGAACCAGCCCTCCGCCCCGCGGAGGTTTTGATTTTAGTGGCTTTCCTTCCTTTTATTTTCTGTCGTGCGCGGGTTTTGGCCTCGGAGGGAACTTGCAGCTCGTCCGAGTACATGTCCGCGGTACTCGCCCCTGCAGCCGGTTACCCAGCCACCATGCACTGCGAAGCAGAAGAATCCAAGGAAGGTATGAGTCTGATTTCTCGGCGCGGGGGTTGGCGGGGTGGGGGAAGTCCCGCGGAGGAATGTGGAGGAAAGGCGGAGTAGGGGCGCAGATGGGCGTTTTAAAGGGAGCGGTGGGTACTTTGTCCCTCGCCTTGCGTCTTCGCAGCTCAGAGTGGAGTCTGCGGAGCCCTTCTGGAGCGTTCTCACCCTGCAGCCCTTCCGAGACAAGAGGAGGAAGAGTCTCGGACCTAGCTCAGCCAGCCCACGGAAGGCTGCTTTGTAGATTAATCTGGAAACGAAACGGAATGCAAAATGTGCTTTGGCAAGCGCTGCCTGCCTGCATCAGGACAGCCTAAAGCGACTCCCCTTGGAAGAGCCCAAAGAGTCCAGGGTCCCTTGAAAAAGGTTTCAGAAATTGGAAACTCCTTGTGTTTCCGGTTAAAAGGGGAAGCTGAGTGAGGGGGAGAAGTGAAAGATCTTCATTTGGGGAATAGGTTGGTTGGTGGGTTTTTTGCTGTCTTCCCCCCCACCCCACCCTTGCTGACTTTTCAGCAGTGAATTCATTTTGTTGGGGGCCTAAGGGAGCGGAAAGATAGGAGGGGCGCCTTGTGCAGCTTGCAACTGAGGCGAGTTTGTCTGTTTCTACCTTTGCCAAGGCAAAGGGTTTCATTTATTCCTAACAGAGAACGGGTGACAGGGCTGGAAAAACTCCAACCAAAACGCAATTATACGCTGGTGTTAGTTCGGGGAGTTTATTTGTGTTTGAGTGTTTGTATGCTTTGTTTCCTGAAACTTTATGTATACAAAAGTCCTCTTGTAAGTGGGGGTGGGAGTGAGGATAGTTGGGGAAAATTAGAGAGTAGGAGAGGAGACTGCTCATAATTACGAAAATTCCTTTTCTTTTCAAGTAGCCTCTTGGGAAACTGGTAAGTTTCAGGTCAGTCACAGCAGCTGCTGGGAGCCTGGGGAGCAGAAAGGAACCCCATCATTCTCCACTTGGTAGATAGGAGGTAGCAAGATCCCTTGGAACTTGTCCTCTTCTGTCTCTTACGGATTCCCCTCCCAAAGTAAAGCTCTGTGTTTCATAATGTAGTCTCTGTGGGCTGGTGTTTACCTTATTATGCGGTGGGGGGGGGGGGGGGGCGAGCAGTCCGTAAAAGAGGCTTGTTTAATAGAAATACAAAGCTGTTGTGAAGAAAAATGACAGCCAAGAGCATTGTTTTCGAGCTTGATGTGGAGCGTGGGGGATTCATGTTTCCTTGCTGTGGCCTCTGTCCTGTTGGAGCTATGTGCTGATGGATGCCTTTTCTGTCTTTATAACAGCAGTTTATAGTAAGTCAAAAGTAGTCGATCGCAAATAGGAAACAGGCTGAGAGAATCCAGCCTGGTGAACTTTTGTGTGTAGAGTACAAGTAGCATTTAAATTGGTATTTTTTTCCTGACTGTTTTTTCTTTCTTCTGGGAAAGAAGGAGGTGGAAACACGGTATCCCGAAGTGTTTCCACATTGTTCCCTCCTGCCCAGCTCTCTGGATGTTCCCCTAAAAACTGGAGTGTGATGGGGTCCCTCGAGGGTCCCTTCCTACCTTGTCCTCACCTTGCCTCCACTCGCCATCATTTACATTCTGCAGATCTGCAGCAATTTATCTGGCTTCTGCCTTTTACAGAAAGCCCAGACTTTTTAAAAAATAATAAGAATATGAGGTGCTAGAGTTTTAAATTGGTGGCAGTTAGGGTAGAATATGGAAAAACTCTTCAGAGAGATGGAAGGAATACGTATTAATAGAATCATTGCAACTTCTGCCAGGAAGTAAAGGGTGTGTGTGTGTGTATGTGTGTCCATTTTCCTGGGCAGTTCTTTTAAGACTGGGTATTAGCTGTGATCTAGAACCTTCTGTTTGGCTACTGCCTCTCAGAAGTCTATGAAAAGAGCCATGCTGTGTAAATTATTTTTGATTATCTTCTCTATCCTTATTAATCCTTTTCCCCCTCCTTAGCTTTTTTTTTTTTTTCTTTTTCCTCCTGAGGGACTTCAGTATCCCATTTAGTGTGAGATCACCACAAACTCTTCACAATGTCTCCATTGCAAGAAAATTGCCTTCTGATTCTTTGTGCTGATTGGCCGTAATGGGGGGGGGGGGTACTTTTAAGTCATTCTGAGCCACAGTGAGGGACTAGTATGCTTTCTTTGGGGTTAAATCTGAAAAAAATATCAAGTCGATTCAGAAGTCTTTGGACGCCAACAGATTTGTGGATGTGAGTGAATGTGGAAGCAAATGACTAGGGATATTGTTAAGCCATCATAGCTTAGAACGTACTTGACTCTGTGCCGGGAAGGCTGAACCTCCATCCTAGTCTAGAGCCACCTTCTAGAGAATTGATTTAATTTTGCCTGCTGACAAATGAGTAGGTGATTGTGCTTGAGTATGAAACAGAGAAAGATAATCCAGGCCTTGCTTTATTAAAAGTGGAATGAATTTAAGATAGCCAGGCATGATGTGAATAAGAGAGCAAGAGAAATGAAGGGATAAACTCAGTGTGTTAAAAAAGGGAAGGTCACGGGAAGGAGGCTATCAACAGTTTCCAGTGGACGGGGGCTTCCTGAGGAGATAGGTTGATGGCCACATTCTTCGAATTTATTGGCATCCTGTTGCGTAAAGTAATTATGAAATAGGAAAAAAATGAATGGAAGCTAAGGTCTCTGAGGACCTTTCTAGTGCTAAGCATCAAGGGATCCAGGGCTCCTTTGTCCCCCTTCTTAACAGTGTTGGTATCAGGAAGTGAGAAAGCCATTGGGAGGGAGGGTTTGCTGGGTGGGGACTTGGGAAGAAGTAAGGGTTGAGAGGTGAGTGAGCTCAGCTCCTCCTCTGTGGCCCATAATAACATCCAGTCCCCCCCCACACACCTCTCAGCCAGATTCTCTCCTGCCCCCTCACCAGGCCTGCTATTTCACAAAGAAAACAGTAGCCATTAGACAGCGCCCTCGACTTCCTGCTCCCAGGGTGACAGACTCAACCTTCACCCACACCCTCCCTCCTGGTGTCTGTGGAGCCAGGGGTCCTTCCCTCTGCGGATGGCCACTCCTTCCACCTGGGGCTCCTCACCCACCTGTGGGCCCCATGGCTTTCTTGGTCCCTTTCTTGGTCCCTTTCTTTCAGCTCCCTACTTGAAAGTGTTTGCACTTGCTGGTTCTCCTGCCCGAATTAGCCTTCTCACCACCTGACCCCCTTATTTCCTCGGAGGGGCTTTTTCTGAACCTCCAGCCTGAATTAGAACCCCCGATTGACCTCTCTCAGAGCACCCATTCTTCCACTCGCTGCCCTGTTCACCATCCCTTCTCCAGACCACAAGCTCTTGAGGGCAAGACCATGGCTGTTTTCTTCCCCACTGGGAGTGGTAAGAGGTGATCATTGCCTACTTATAAAATGAGGGGCTCCTGGGTAGCTCAATCGGTTAAGCGTCTGCCTTGGGCTCAGGTCGTGATCTCAGGGTCCTGGGATAGAGCCCTGCATTGGGTCCCATGCTCAGCAGGGAGCCTGCTTCTCCCTCTGCCTGCCATTCCCCCTGCTTGTGCTCTCTCTCTCTCTCTCTCTCTCTCTCTCTCACAAATAAATGAAATCTTTTTATTTTATTTTATTTTTTTAAAAGATTTTATTTATTTATTTGACAGAGAGAGAGACACAGCGAGAGAGGGAACACAAGCAGGGGGAGTGGGAGAGGGAGAAGCAGGCTTCCCGCTGAGCAGGGAGCCCCATGTGGGACTCGATCCCAGGACCCTGGGATCATGACCTGAGCCGAAGGCAGATGCTTAACGACTGAGCCACCCGGGCGCCCCCAAATAAATAAAATCTTTAAAAAAATTTTTTTATTCCACGGTTCCTACTTTCTCAATCTTTGTCATCCCTCATCCGACCGAAGTCTGTCTTTTTTTCCACCATTCCATGGGAACCGCCGAAATCACCAGTGACCCAACATTCGTATTATGTCCTGTCCTGATCTTCCTTGACTTTTTTTTTTTGCAGCATTTGTTCTGGGAGACCAGTTTTGCAACTCTGCAACTCTTTCCTGGGTTTCTATGATGCTACACTGTCCTGCTCTCCTTTCCTTTTTCTCGCTGTTTTCTGTCTAATCTCCCGGACCTCCAGCCGGGGCTATTCTGAGAACCAGCTGCCTGGTACGCACCACGCTTTGCATGTCACACAGGAACCTCACACTCAGCAGGTCTGGATGGAGCCCATCATTTCTTCCTCTTCACAAATCTGATCTGCCTTTTATCTTTCCGCTGATTATCATTGCTCTCTTTTTGGCTTCCAGACTCCACATCTGCGAGGCGTCCTTGACCCTGCCCTCTCGTTTATCTTCATCTTCCACTTGGTACTTCATCCTCCTCATTATCTGTTAGATGCATCTCTTTCTCTTCTCCCCTGTCCCTGCCTTGGTGCAGGCCCTCAGCGTCTGTACCCTGACGGTTGCAGTAACCCCCTCTGCCATCAGGGCTCTTGGCTCTAAGAAGTGGAAACTGACTCCTGCTATCATAAGCAGAGGAATTTATTGGAAGCACATGGCGTAGTTCACACGTTCACAAAAAGGCTGAGAATGGGCCCCTGAAATGCATCAGGAGGTGTAGCTGAGGCCATACCCCGGGATTGCCTGGGTAGGACCTCACCATAGCCTTCGCCTCCTCTGTATTTTTCAGCTTTGTCACTCCTGGGCCTCGAGATGTGGCTCAATGTTTTATGGTCATCCTCCGCATTCAGAAATCCCCGAAATAAGGCTGTCGGTTTGGTCAGTGTGAGATCGTGCACCTGCCCCTTGCTGCCCCCCCGGGGAGTGAGGGAACGTCTGCTTCTGGCTTTGGGAGTGGGAAAGAGGGGTCTAACTCCTACCACATCTTGCAAAATGAGGGCTCCTCCAGAAACAGGAAGGGAGTTCTGACGTGAAATCACCAAACAACAACAAATATCTAGTGCCCCACTGGGCTTGTCCTGTCCAGCCTTGTTGTTGCCCACTCACGTGCTCCCTTGCTCCCTCATCAAATGCTGTTTCCTCTGTTGGGCTCACCCTCATGTCGGTGTTATTTCCACCCAGACCCAGTTTGGAGTAGATGTTTCTTCAGGGCGTTTTCCCTAACACCCTAAACTTCCCCCTGTTGTACCATCTTTTCACGTATTACTGTTATTAATTTTCTTTTCCTTTGCCTCCACCTCATTATGAGCCTTCTGAGAGCAAGATTTGTGCATGTTTTATTTCCTGAAGCCCCCGTGGCTGACCTAGGGCCTCTCCTAGAGGAGAGCCTAATAAAGCATTGTCAAATTCATCAATTAAAATGAGATTACAGGGGCGCCTGGGTGGCTCAGTCGGTTGAGCAACTGCCTTCGGCTCAGGTCATGATCCCAGAGTCCTGGGATCGAGCCCCACATCGGGCTCCCGGCTCGGCGGGGAGCCTGCTTCTCCCTCTGACCCTCCCCCCTCTCATGCTGTTTCTCTCTCGCTCGCTCTCTAATAAATAAATAATTAAATCTTTAAAAAAAAAAGATTACGTCATATGATGAAAACCTTTGAACACTTCTTCCGGTTTCTAGAGTGCCTTCCCAACCTAAAGGACCGACCTATTTAGGGTTCCTTAAATTCTCCACTCTTACTGGTAGAGTCAAAACAAGCATGTGTGTTTGATCTCTAGGGTCAGGGCCCACAGTGACTTGCCTTCAAGACTGAAGACACAGTTTTGTAACTGAAACGTATTGAGCTCTTTCCAGGGCCAGGCGTGGTGTTAAAGCATGGATTATGTATATTATCCCATTTCATCCTTGTATAATAACCCGTTGTGTCGATTCCACAAAACAATAGAGAGATCGGACGTTCAGAGAGGTTAAAAACTGTGCCTAAAATCACACAGCTAGAAAAAGTGGAACCAGGATTTGAATGGAGGCTCTGTGGTTCTAACCCTCCCCTGTCCTCAAGCCTGGCACTCAGGAGGATGCTGTCTGTGGTCTTGCGCCTGTTTGTACCCCAGTTTGAGAAACCAGGAGTGGAGAGACCAGGTGTTTGGAGGAGAAAGTGCAGAGTCCGGGCCCTGGCTCTTTATGTGCCTCTCGGGGGCGGAGGTAGTGAGGCTTGAGTGATCCTTCTTCCCCTGATGAGAGGACCTAGGAGCCCTGCAGGGCTGGTAGGAGGTGCCTGGTGCCCACTGCAGTGGGAGACACCCAGCACCCACGGGACAAGATGGGGGCCTCACATTTTTGAGCGGTCAGCATCACTGTACTAGTTGTCTCCCCTCATCCCTCCCTGCGCCCACCCTGGCTTTGCAGAGGGAATGAAGAGGAAAGGCTCTGACGAAGTGCATCGCCCTGGGTGCAGCTGACCTTGATGTCATGTATAATGTAAAAGGTACAGCATATGCCCCAAAACACTGGACTTTGATGTGATTATGTTTCTTTTTATGTAGTCATTAGCCTTGGAGTGCGGTGTGCTCCCAAGGACTAGAAGTGGAAAATCCATTTTGAGATCCACGTCACACTGTCTCTTGTGCAGTGGACATCGCTGATGACCTGACACCGCCCCACTCCCCCAGCTCTGTCAGCTTCAGGACATCGGGGCCTTTTTCTTCCTCCCTTCTGAAAGTTTCATCAGACTGAGTGGCATCATGCCTTTCTTGTCCCCAAATTACGACGCCAGAGAACAATCAGGATAACACAGATGATTACATTCCCTGTTCCTGATTGTTGGTAATCCCAGAAGTAGCCAAAAAGTGGGCAGGTGAAAGAGCATGCAGTGGGCCAGAAAAATCTCAGGACCCAGGGATTTCATTTCAGAATAATGCAGAGTCCCTAGATCTGCCGCAAACCGTTAATTTGTCAACATTTCCGTCTGTACGAGGAAGATGCTGACAACTTGGAAAAGAAGGAGGTGAGCGTGGTTGTGTACCTCTCTTCATTTAGTGGGTTGTGCCAAAACGATAGTGTGAGCTGAATGTTTAAGAAATCTACTCATTATGGGCGCCTGGGTGGCTCAGTTGGTTAAGCGACTGCCTTCGGCTCAGGTCATGAGCCTGGAGTCCCGGGATCGAGTCCCGCATCGGGCTCCCTGCTCGGCAGAGAGTCTGCCTCTCCCTCTGACCCTAACCCCTCTCATGTGCTCTCTTTCATTCTCTCTCTCTCAAATAAATAAATAAAATCTTTAAAAAAAAAAAAAGAATCTCAAGCAGACTCCCTGTGGATCTCAAGACTAAGATCATGAGCCAAAATCAAGAATCAGTTGCTTGGCGCCTGGGTGGCTCAGTTGGTTAGGCGACTGCCTTCAGCTCAGGTCATGATCCTGGAGTCCCGGGATCGAGTCCCGCATCGGGCTCCCTGCTCGGCGGGGAGTCTGCTTCTCCCTCTGACCCTCCCCCCTCTCATGTGCTCTCTCTCATTCTCTCTCTCTCAAATAAATAAATTTAAAAAAAATTTTTTTTAAAAAAAAGAAATCTACTCATTATGTCTATCTGTAATATTTCAGGAAGATCTGCAGTAAGAAGACTTTGTAATTAGAATGATTCCCCTACAAACACAAGTTAGAATCACCACGGTTTAGAGTTAAAAGTAACTTTGCATGCTCTTTTATCTTACCTCTAATTTTAAGAAATGCAGGGGCGCCAGGTGGCTCAGTTGGTTAAGCATCTGCCTTTGGCTCAGGTCATGATCCCAGGGTCCTGGGATTGAACCCCACGTTGGGCTCCCCGCTCGGCAGGAAGCCTGCTTCTCCCTCTCCCGCTCTCCCTGCTTGTGCGCCCTCTCTCGCTCTCTCTGTCAAATAAATAAATAAAATCTTAAAAAAAAAAAAAAGAGAGAGGTGCAGAACTGAGGCCCAGAGAGGTGAAGTCCAGGCCCTCTCGACGCCGCCACCCTCATGCCTGTTGGGCAAACAAGAAGTTTTGCAGACCCAGGTTTTCGCATCCTGGATTTGTGCATGAGATCTCTCTAAGGCAGGACAGACCTCCGGCTTGGGGGGCGGAATTTACAAAACCTAAGGGGAGTGGTCGAACACATGGAGGTTTCCTATTTCACCTTCTCCTAAGTGGAACTCGGGAGAGGATCAGGTGAGGACGACGAGGAGGCATCCTGAGATAAGATTTAGCTCCGCAAATAGTTCCTAGTCAGTCCCTGGCTTAGAAAGTGGGAGACCAAGGGAGAGACAATTAAGCAATGAGCTCATTTGTTTTCATTCCTTTGAGAAGAACATCATTGAGGAAAGTTAGCTGTGGAGGGTGCTGGCTGGGCAGGGGTGCTCTTCCTTGGGGAGAACGTGTGCTTGTGTGTGGGTGGGAAGCGTTCAGACACCTGACGTGTGGTCACAGTACCACGTGCCCCGCGGGGCTGGTGGGGTCTGGGAATCCACCCACTGCTCCCCCTGCCGCTGACCAGGAAACCTGAAAGAGCAATTACTTAAATCTCATTCTTAGAGCTTGAGATCCCTGAAGAAGAATTCCTGCGTCCTGAGTGATTGACAGCTGAGTGGGCAGTAAACGTCTGGGGCCCTGCTCTGGGGGATCTGTGAGACTCAGCAAAGCCTGTGGTATTATTGGGTGGTACCTTGCGGTATTTATGGTTTTGAAGGTGGGTGGGGCTTTGGGGTTTGCGTGTGTAGGATCGTCTGCGCGCTGACGTGGGAATACACTCTCCAGGTTTGCAGTGACCAGATTTCATTTTGTAAAGAAGCGGGAGCAGAGTTTCTCCCAAGGAAACGGTGGAGCAAAGAGGCCACTAAGCAGAAGGCCCTGAGTGACCATGACAGCTTTAGGCTCCTGGAGCCTTATTGGCCAAGTCCCAGTTGACTGTCAAGAGGAGAATGAGCAGCTCATGAACTCTCCTTCCAGAGTGACATGTCCTCTCTGCTTGATGTCAGCTCCCCCGGCCCAGGTTTTTGTGTTCTTCTGTTGGCTCCCTCAACTAGGCTGAGGAGCTGGGGACCAGAGGTGTCCCCGGAAGCATAGGCTGTTCCATGTGCCATGGACAGTCCAGTAGAGTCCTGCTTCCAGAGTCAGCCTTTCTTCCTCATCACTGGGCCTCAGAGACTCATAGCAACAAATGTTGACTGAGTCAGAACTTCCTCTGTGGGGCCTGGGGTAGCAGAGATGTGTGTGTGTGTGTGTGTGTGTGTGTGTAGGGCACTGCCCTCAAAGGACTTCGGGTCAGGGATCCTACACAGCACATGTGCGTTTATAGGAGAGCGTACATGACGGGGAGCTTAGGATGAGTACTGCACAAGGATGAGTATTCACCGCACATCATCATGGCAGTAGTGACTTCACAGAGGAGTTAGCTAGAACTTCAGCTAGGCCCTTTGGGCAAGAGGAGAGGCGAGGATACTGAAGGAAGGAGGTTTACAGCAGGGTGTAGTGGAGGGCTCATGAACTGGAAGGCATTGGTGGGCCATGTTGCAGCAGTACATGGGGCCAGAGAGAGGCCGGGCTGCCCAGAGGGACACTGAGTAACAGACAAGGCTCCAGGAGTCAGGACACCACTTCTACTCCTGACCTTGCTCTTGGTTGTCTGTGCAACCTTTACTCACTGATCAGTGTCTCTGAACTTCAGTTTCCTCGTTAGGAAAGTGCAGGCATGATGATAGACTGAAGCATGCCCAAGATCCCTCCTAGGAGGGAAACGGGATTACTGTACGGGAACTGGGGCAGGGAGAGGGTTTGAGCTGGAAGAGGGCAGATGCAATGTAGTGTTTTAGGAATACCAAGCTGGTAAGAGCCACGGGTTGGTCTGGAGGGCAGGACTGAGCCTGAGTAAAGGAGCCTGGACAGCAGTGTATGATATCCAACCAGAAGAGGAGAGTTGATCTCTCATGGAAACGCTAAAGGGAGATGGGGTCTGGGCCATGGGGTTTGCCTCTGAGAACACCCCCCTTTGACAGAGGAAAGAGGTAAATGCAACCTGTAAAAGAAACAGATAAGGAGTAGCTCAAGAGGGAGGAGGGAGACAAGGAGAGAACCAGGCTTTGGAAGCCAGGAGGATGAGAGCCGGCAGGGACAGTGACGGCGATGTCTAAGGAGAGGTCCTGAAGATGATTGCTTTGCCGCCTTCTCTTTGGGGCCTCAGCAAAGCTGGGAGCCTAAGATCTCATCCGCTAAGGGATGAGAACACATTGTGAACATCCAGCCGATACTGAGTAGGAATGAGGGGAAGCATGTGGGGCGCAGGCTGACTGCCCCAGCTGAGAGCAGGTGCCCGGTCTCCTAAGGAAGGGGGACGTTCAGCATCTCCACTGGTGCACGCCTTCAAGTCTTAGTCACCCCCAGATCCTTTTCTTGCTCCCCATCACCTCCACCCTGTCTCTGTGGCATCCTGCACAGTCAGCTCTGGTGCGTGAGGCTGACAGGTGAGTGTTGGCAGGAAACTTAATCCGGCCCTTCCCACCAGGAAGAAGCGTTGGCCAGTCTGAGACTAGCAACTGTTTCTCACTTCCCCTTCACCTTCACGTCCTCTCCCCTGCCTCCCCAACCCTTTGTCTTGTCTCGGTGAGGGCACGTCAGGAGACTGCTGATGTGTTTGCCAGGGACACCCTAGATTTGACAGATGAACGAGAACTCTTCGGGCTTTAGTCTTAGACGTAGTAAATAGGATTTGGGCCACACTCATTAGTTGAGCCTTGCTGAGAAACTTTTGTGTTTCTCCTGAGGTGGCAAGCAGCTGTCACAGTGATGGAAATATGCTCGTCCCCTCTGAGAGCCCCCAAGAGGCTGCTTGTGTCTGATGGGACAGCCTCCCTTGGCAGGTGCTGTGTGAATAAGGAGTCTTATAATGACACCCAAAGACAGAGCCCATCCGAGGCCTGCCTACCATATTCACCTGACAAAGTCCCCATTTCACATTCTGTAGAAAGTGTGGAAGGGTGGGCTCATCCCAAGGGACTTTTTTCCTTCTGTAAAGTTATTTGATAAAAGTAAAATACTAGTGCCCGACTGTTCTCCTGATCCTAAAGGGCTTATAACACCATTTCACCTCTTGAGGGTTAAAATGAAAATGAAGCCAGTTGCAAAATAACTGGAATGAAAAAAGGGTCGCCAAGTCTACCCCTAAACGTTGGACTCCAGTTTTCTGGAGAAAGGAGATGATAAAGAAGGAGTCTGTTGGGGGAGTTTTCAAGGAGTTAAGAGTACCTACTGAGCGGGAAGGAGAAGGCTGCTGGAAAACCAGAAGAGCGAGGATCGGGGAGGGAGTGGCCATTGGGCAGGTTTCAAAATTTCAAGGGAACAATGAGAAAGCAATGGTGAATGGGAGTGGTGTGAGGAGGGTGGGGGTGGGAGACGCAGGGTGGGATCTGGGCCTGATGCGAGCCTCCCACGGAAGGGGTAGGCGAGTGGAGAGGCAGGAAGGGAGGAGTAAGGAAATAACTCTGGAATAGAAAAAAAGAAAGAAAAAGAAGAAGAAACAAAAACGTGGGCAAAAGGAGAGAGGTGAGCAGCCGTGTAACGGAGATCATGGGGTACGCTGTTTCAGCGGTCTCTTTGGTCTGAGTTCACAGTTGGTGTGAGGCCGAGCCTCTCCCCCGCCCCCCGCCCCCCAGAACGAGGCCGACTTGGAGGCCTGGAGGCCGGGGAAACAGTGGCGTGTGGAGGACCCACAAGCTCCGCAGTTCTCCCCGGGTGGGTGGGATTCGTGCCGGGCCCATAAACGAGGACGTGACAGTGAGGAATGCAGCCGCCTTTCCAGCTGCTAAATCGGGGGCCCGTCCGAAGCCAGGGCTGTGCTGTGTTGGCTTGGATTTCTAGTGACACTCTTGCTGGGTTATAAAAACGATTTCCCCAAAAAGCTTGCACAGGGCAGATGATGGATTAGTCAAGGGCAGTCAGGGCAGCCTGCAGGGAACCATTTCGAAGCTGCCTGCTGTACCGTGCTATCCGTTTTTCTGGAAGGCCGGCGGGCCTTTTGGTGAGTGGCTGTTGGAGGAGCAGAGAGCCGTCACCCCCTCAGTCCGGGGGCGGGGAGGGGGTCAGCCAACTCACAAGGCTGATGGGAAGCAGGCTCGCCGAAGGATTTCAGAACGAGGGTTTTTATGGGTAGGACTGGCTTAGATTATTTGGCTCACTCGACCATAGCTGACTTGACGGTCAGACTGATAACCCCAGAAGCACAGGGGCGACTTCTTGACATTCCTGCCTTTGCCCTCGGTCCCAGCATGCTTTGGGGTTGTCCCCCTCTGTGCCTGGGGTTCCGGCTCCGGGGAGGGGAGCAGCTCCTTGTGTTTCTCGGCCCTGTAACTTCAGCTGGCTGGTGGCAACATGCATAAGGGTTAATCAGAGTAAAATTATAATTGCTGTTGGGAGATGAGGGTGGCCGGGGATAAGGTCCTTCTGGACCATCCCGTTTTCCTCTCTTTCCCAAACACACGTTCTTAAATGTCACGTGATGGCGTTAGACCCGTCAAGAAAGTTTCTGGTCCCGATCTGCATTTTAGTCCTCCTCTGCCTTCTTGTTTTTGTAAACTTCTCCGGTGGTCCTTCCTTTCAAATATCAGTAGACCGTATTGAGAGAAAAAAGGAATATATTGATGAGGTTGCTGTTGCTTGGTTCCTTGAGAGAGTCTGCAGTCTACAGATGTTTTTGTAAATGGACATGTGGGATGTCAATTGCACTATTAATCTAAAGGGCGGGAGTGGGAGAAGTGTTATATTTGGTGGTGGTGCTAGAACAGCCCAGAAACTACCAGCAAATAGTCTCGTAGAGTCATATTGTCTGTTGCTGTCTTTCTTTCTTTTTTTTGCTTCTTGGCACCATGTATCTCGACTCTGTGACACAGTCAAACCTGTTTTCATTGTCTATCTTTTAAAAGTTTCAGTTCGCCAGATTTTTTTTTTTTTTAATGTTCGATGCAGTTTTTTATTCCATGAATGACTCGATTGACGAAATGTAAGCAGCTACTAAACTCAGCAACTCGTTGCCATCATCGTGCCCTGGACAGGAAGTGTTCTGTATAGATATGACTAACCAGTTTCCAGGCTTAAAAATAAAGTGGGGGATTTCTGGACAGAATAGGTCTTTGTCACTCATTTCAACAGCCCCGCGAAGTGTGAAGCTCAAAAGCCCGCCACTTGACTTTCTCATTTTTTCCGTGCTCTCGCTTCACCTGACATTTTCTATTAGACAGACTGAAACTTATTTTATGGGGCTCATTGGTTTTTAATGAAATAAGAGGAGATGTGAGTTGTCGTGAGAATCGGCTAGAGTCATGATTCTCTCCTTCTTGTCTCTTTTATCTTGAGCTCCTTTTAAATCATCACACTCCTGAAGTACGTAATGGGGAAATAATTGTCACCTGCCCAAGTACCAGCTTCAGCTCAAAGGAGCGAGAATGTGAATCTCCTTAGCTGCTCTGGAAGAACTGTACCATTTCGACAGATACTGAAAGTTTTTTCGGCATCTTGTTGCCTACAGCTATCGTTTTAGGATTTTACAGATAACTTCGTGTTTTAGTTTTTCTTGCTGTCTCCCTAAATAACGTAATTTTCCCTCCCTTAATGGCAATATATATATTTTTCTCTCCTTTCTTTCTTATCGTGAGCAGCCTTTTTTGGGTCTTCATTCTTAACGCCATTGCATTTTGTGGAAATGCTAAATTAGACACAGCATTTATAAGATGAGAGTGTCTGTAGCAACAACAAAAAGTGTTTCTCTCTCTGAATCCTTAACTCTGACCAAGTGTTAGTCTCTGAGCTTCTATTTGATTTTCAAATAAGAAAGTGGGCAGGGAGTGATGATTTAAAATACAAAATGCATGCAAATGTTTTTAGTTTGGGTTAGGGTAAAGGCAGTAATGATTCTTTGGGACAGTGAGGCTTCATTTGCCAAGTTTAGAAATAAGTCCCAAACCCATAAAGAACAGGGTTGTGATGACCATACTTGGGTCGAACGTGGCTGTGATTCTGAAATGCCTGTTCTCCCATTCCTCCCCGTAATTGTCTCCTCCTCTGTTAGCAAGACTGAGACAGGACAGAATCCACAGCCTTTGCTCTGCTTTGGGTTAGAGTTTGAAAAAAAATCTAGTCTTTTGAAAATACAGAATTCCTGTATTTGTGCCTCAAATACCCTCTACCTTTTCTAGTAGGATGCTTTCAAGAAGAAAAGGGAAGTGTTTATACAAGCCAGTTTTTCATTGAATAAAATGATTCCCTTCATCGAAAATGTTCATTTCCTCTGCCTTTGTAGTAATCGAGACTCATGTATTGGAAAGACTCTTCTAGTCTTTATGATGGATGGGCACGTTGTAGGCAAACAGAAAATGCCTGATGACTAACAGAGTGTTAGAATAGACATATGGTCTAGGGGTAAAATATTTTGCAGCATTAAAATCTCTGCTGTTCTCATGAGATTCGTGGATCATCCAAACACTGATGATGGTCCATCATTTGTCCTTGCTGTCTGGTTTTTAGGTACAGGACAGCGTTGTACTCAGTAAGTAGTTGGGCCATACATGGTTCCAGCAGCCAGATGAAAGCAAGATGGACGTTCAGAGTATATGGTGCATGTTGGGGGGCATTTAAGAAGGCTTGGTAGGCCCTTCTTCTTGCTGGTTCCCTTTGAGGCCATGTGGGAGATGTTCAGTTTCCTGGCAGGTATTTTGAATCACAGTGGTCAGGCCTCAGCTCAGCGTAGACCCATGAGAAGGCTTAACCAGACGAGGTCAGTTCAGGCTGTTGGAGGCCATAACAGGGTAATTTCTTACTCTGTTGGAAAAGTGATGGTAACTGGAGAGTTGTCTTTCAAATTTGGGTCAGATGGGCTTTATTATTAAAACACTTTTGGGTCAATGGAAAAGGGAGTGGTTTAGGCAACGCTTGTGTTTGAAATGTCTGCTTTTTTTTTTTTCCACTATTTTTTTGTTTGTTTGTTTTGCCACAGAAGCGTCTTTCTGTTTCAGTTCATTAGAATTGTGTACCTGTGGGGTTTTTCCTGGGTTCCAGGCACTGGGATGTAGATCAGCCCAGGGAAGCTTATTACTCCTAAGTCTACTTTAAAATAAAAAGCAACTTTTAGGAGAAGAGAAAGCTGTTAGTTGATTGGGAGACAGAGAAAGAGTAGGTAAATTCATATGTAAAATTCTTTAGGCTGAGTAAAGTAGGTCTTTAAACCTGATTTAATGCTTTTAACAACTAAAATTCCAACTTTCATTTGTTAGTTTATACCCAGAAGATGAGAAATGGTCTTTATCGGACTTTGATAGCAGATTAAAGGCCCCAGCCTGCTTTAAACCATCAACATCTACGCCTTGAAGTTCTATCAAATAATGAGTGATAAAGGCAAACTACTGGTCAAAGTGATCTGAATCGTGCATGAAAAAAATCTTGCCTCTGAGACCAGAGCTGTGGTCTTTCTAGGATTGGACTGCCATTTTGCACTGAGCCTAGGGAAAAAGACAAGGCTATTACCAAGACCTCTTCTGACCCAACACCAGCCTCCAAGCAGAGTTCCAGGCTTCTCCTCAGTACCCCTAATGACTTTTTAAAATATGTATTAAAATATTTCAGGTTCTTTATGCTCCATCACAATGCAGTGAGCCAGAAGTCAGTTCAAGAAAAGATGACCCAACCCCTGACTCCTCCATATTTTGTTAGATGCCCTGAAGACCTCAGAGAGCTGAGATACTATGAAGGCCTATTTTTGGGACCTGGAATCTTAATCCAAGAATTCTATAGCTTTTTTTTTTTTTTTTTTTTTTTTTTTGCCTGTACCTAAGATGGTTCTCTTTTGTGATGGTACCAATTTAATGGAAGAAACATACTCATAGATCCTACACACTTGCTATTCAAGAATTAAATTCCTTTTTAAAAAAATATTTTTATTTATTTATTTGACAGAGACACAGCAAGAGCAGGAACGCAAGCAGGGGGAATGGGAGAGGGAGAAGCAGGCTTCCCGTGGAGCAGGGAGCCCGATGCGGGGCTCGATCGCAGGACCCCGGGATCATGCATGACCTGAGCCGAAGGCAGACGCTTATAGACTGAGTCACCCAGGCTCACCGAGAACTAAATTCCTTTTGATGTTAGCTAGAATCTCTATACATTTAAACATAGTTTCTATATTTTGGTGGGGGCAACGTGTCAAATGGTTTTATTTTATTCTGTAGGATGTACAGAAGAGAAATTTTTTTTTTTTTTAATTTTTATTTGGATTCACCAGCAGGGAAAATACAGCAGAATTCATTTTGGGTATTTGCTATAGAATGTGCCCTGCCCTGGAATTTGGGTGGAGTTCTGGCATTTTTGCATTTGTATGTTTCAGGGAAATAAAGGTACAGAGAAGCACTTGTTCGTTGCCTATATAAAGTCCAGCTGTACAGCTGACAACTTAAAAATACTGTGTGAGACGACATTTATGTCCAGCAGTAACATCTGTTTCCTTCATTCCAAGTTCAACAAATGGCATTAAAGATAGATGCCGAAAACGTAAGAGGAAAAGCACCCTCCCCCTGCCCTTTTTTCCCCCAAATCCATTAACTCTACTCACCATCCTTTTGAAAGCAGGAGCATAGACTGAATGGCATAAATGGAAAATCAACAGGAGATGAGAGGAGATGAGTTCAAGGGGCAAACTGTTTGGTGTTAGGGTAAATTTTCAGATTTAGGAACTGACTCCAATCATACACCTAAAGACTTGATTCATCTTTTTCCTAAGCATGTACTCTTTATAATATACATTGTCTCACATCTTGGAGGTAAATTCATTATTGTTTTTCTAAGATACCTTCTGCCTTTTGCAGCAGGGAGAATATTAGAAATCATGTGAATAAGAAAATTTCAGTCAGGGGGCGCCTGGGTGGCTCAGTCGTTAAGCGTCTGCCTTCGGCTCAGGTCATGGTCCCGGGGTCCTGGGATCGAGCCCCGCGTCGGGCTCCCCGCTCGGCGGGGAGCCTGCTTCTCCCTCTCCCACTCCCCCCTGTTTGTGTTCCCTCTCTCGCTGTATCTCTCTCTGTCAAATAAATAAAATCTTTAAAAAAAAAAGAAAAGAAAATTTCAGTCAGGGAGATTGTCTTTCTCCTTAGATACAAAGTTTTAATTGGAGGTTCTTTTACTTATGAAGAACTTATTATAAAATAACTGCTTGATATGATCGGTAATATTTCCCAAAGATATGACCATAAACCTGGCTAATCATTTAAGTCAGTAAAATTATATTCATAGCCTTATCAACTGAGCTTCAGCAGATCTTATAAGGCCTCCAATGTTTAGAAAATCACTCTAGATACCATAAAGGTACAATTTGACCATCATAAGTTGTTTTTCATATTTTTTTAAATGTGAGGTTAGTTAACTCTGCTTTTATTTGCTAATGGTGATCTTTGTCCTTTGTGTCTTTACCAAGTTGACTCTGGTAGTGCAAACTGATTATTCCCAGGCACCCGTAACACCTAGAATCATCATAGAAGGTGCTCAGCCCCTTTGCCCCCTCCAGACACAAAGCCTAACTACCCACCTCCCCACCCTCAGCCTGCTGGGCACACCTACTAACCTTTAAAACAACAAGGGACCTAAACCGAATAGCTCTTACTTAGCACACCAAGAATGACTTCCCCGATAGTCATCGTATTCAATGTTTATCATACCGCCAAATTTAAGAAAGAACAAAGAGATGCAGGCATTTATCCCCATGCCTTTCACCATCCTGGGCACTTTATCTACTAGGACATGGTTCAGTTCATTTAGGAAACTAGTTTGAGATTTTTAAAAATCACTTCGAGGCTCTCCTTGCCAGGGATGTGAAGACAGGCATACGCCAGGCATCTGAGCAGATGGAAGTTAGTGCTGGTAGCCTTCACTGGAGAAGGATTTGCAGTGTGGAAGGTCTGTTCTGTAGCCCTGAGCAGTCTTCAGTCTGGGAGCTGTTAGACCTGCACGTACAGAAGTACCGCCAAGGGAAATGCCACACCTGGGTTAGAGAGGCTGAGGAAGGGCTGTCTGTGGTGAGATAGTTGGGCATAGCTCTTGAGTATGGATAGCATTGGCAGGAAGCTTTGGGAGGGAGGGGCTGTGTTTGTTTCCTAAAGTATGGTGCGGATTCCATTGGTGATGGCATGGTGAATGATTTTAGGAGGCTCCAGGCATAGGGTTAAGTCATCTTCAGTCATATTTCAGCAAGATCCGTCCATTTCGTTTTCCTCGGAATACTTTGCATCATCCACAGGGAATGTCTGTGGTTGAGGCTCTGTGACCTTTGTTACCTTACTCATCCTGACTCACCTCCTTTTGTACCGTGCAGGTAGACACAGGGCTCATGGCCTTTCGCAGGCAACAATTTTTGGCTAGAAATGAATAGTATTGGTTTGTTGTTTCTTTTCTCATCTAATTTTTATAATTAAAAATTTTTCATTATTTGTATGATTATGATACATGTAAGGGAGTAGTACCTTACCATTCACATAGTCTATATAATTCCTGTTTAAAAAAATATTATTTGTTTAATAATATATTAAGTAATCACAGGGAAATAAAATACAATGGTAAGTGGAAAACAAAAGCATGTTGAGAAGGTGGTCCTCAAGGGATGGGGTTGAGGATGTCACTCAGGTGAATATGGGATGGCTTTCCAGGTGAAAAGAGAGATTTCAGCAAATATTGTGGGGTGGGAAATGCAAGGCATATTGAGGAAAAGATGAATGAAGAACTTGCTGGGGATGCCTTCGTGGCTCAGTCGGTTAAGCGGCCAACTCTTGATTTCAGCTCAGGTCATGATCTTAGGGTCCTGGGATCAAGCCCTGCGTCAGGCTCTGTGCTCAGCAAGGAGTCTGCTGGAAATTCTCTCTCTCCCTCTCCCTCTGTCCCTTACCCCCACTTTGCACGCTCTGGCTTTCTCTCTCAGAAAGAAAGAAAAAAGTTGCTAGAAGCCATAGGACCGTTGGAGAGTCAGAGCTAGGAAACCTTCTTGCTCAGCTGCTGGAGTCACACCCAAGGCTCTCTGAAGAGTGATTCAGAATGACTTAAGTCCCTGATCGTTTAAAGCAGGGGTGGCTAGCTCATATGCCTTGGGTAATTTCCTGGCCAGGTGATGAACTGGAGGGCCAGTTTCTCCCCACATCGTGCCACAACCCCCAATGTTGTCGGAAGGTCAGATTTTTCTTGAGAAACTGGAAATGTGAATTTTTAGGTCAACGCTCCCAACTTTTACATGTTTTTCACGAATTGCAAAAAAAAAAAAAAAAATTAAAACATGAGATAGGCCCATTTTGGGGGTGATGAAAATTTTCTGGAAGGAGATAGTGATGATGGTTTGCACAGAGTTGTGAACATAAGGAAAATTACTCAGTTGTACACTTTTAAAATGGTGACAGTGGTGCATTATGTTCTATGAATTTTATCTCAATTTTAGAAAGAAAGACATGGGATGCCTGGGCGGCTAAGTAGGTTAAGCTCCTGCCTTCAGCTCAGGCCATGATCCCGGGGTCCTGGGATTGAGTCCCACATCGGCCTCCTTGCTCAGCGGGGAGCCTGCTTCTCCCTCTCCCTCTGCCCCTCCCCCTGTGCGCACGCACTCTCTCTCTCTCTGATAAATAAGTAAATAGATAAATCTTTAAAAATAATAATAAAAAAATAAAAAGAGAAGCACATTATGGATACCCAACCAAAACATGTTACCAGCCTAAAGTATGTAATCTCCTTTTTAAATAGAGGAATTACTCTTTGCTACTTTTGATAATCCCAACAAAAAGCACCTTTCCACAGGGGAGCCGGTGACAGGGAGTTAAGGGAGTTAACCTGATAACCCTGTGTTGACCTTGGGCCTCTGTGTTTCCACCTCTGGTCTCCATGCCTTCTTGCATCTCTAAAAACAGGACAGGTGAGAGGCATGGTGAGAAGAGAAATGGTAGCCTTAATTCTGGAGCACCAAACTGTATGGATGAAAAGGCAAAGCTACGAGAAGTTTGGGATGGCCAAAGTATTTTTTTTTTAATATATTTTAAAAATGTATTTATGTATTTGAGAGAGAGAGAGAGAAAGAGGGCACACGGGTGAAGGAGCAACAGAGGGAGAGCGAATCCTCAAGCAGACTCCCTGCTGACTGTGGAGCTGGACGCGGGGCTCGAGCTCAGGACCCAGAGATCAGACTTGAGCTGAAACCAAGAGTTGGTCGTTTAACTGACTGCACCACCCAGGCGTGCCTGGCCAAAGTATTTTAAAGTGATTTATTTTGTTGTTAGTTGGCAACCAGTCGTAAAATTGATAAGTTATGTTGTCTGCCAAAGTTTATTTTACCCAAATATCTACCATTAGGGAAGTAATTCATCTCCAGGACAGCAAGCTTATATATTTAGAGAAACGTTTTTCAGTTCTTGCAAGAAAATGACTATAATGGTCTTTTTAGTTATTTTCTTTAACTGAAAAATGAGTTTAATATACCAAGCATGTGTCATCAACATCAAAGGATTATAATTATTTTAATGTAACTATTTGTCTTTATGGTTTTCAGGGAGCTTTAGTATTTTTAATTCTAAATATAATTTTAAATTAGCCAATTTCAGTAGGGGTAAAATAGAGAACTTAAAGTTTTACAATATATCCTAACTTAATTTTCAACTCTTTCTTAATAAACTAGCAAAGGCAAGAGAGTTCATGCTTCTCAAAATTTCCAGTTTCTTCTACATTTATTCTAAAAAATAGGCCTTTTTTTTATCTTAAGAAGCAACATCTATCCTAAAAACAGATTTATCTTATTATCTCTGCGGAGGGTGGGTTGTTTAATAAACCTTACCAGTTCCAAATGTTATCAAAAGATGATTGTTTTAGATGCCTATCTTTAGTTATGAATTGACTCGTTTAGAATAAACTTTTTCCAAAGGTTGACATTGCAATATTTGTTTCTTGGTAAGGATCTTTGAGTTGTGATACCTAATTAATAGTAATATAATTCATTTATAGTCTCATATTTTGCTTTTGTCGTATGCTTTTTTATGATATCGCTTTCCCCACTCCTCTCCTATCTTTCTTCCCATCCCCCTCTGAGAGGACCTGGGAATTTTTAAAGCCAGCAGATACATCATAAGGATTTATTGAGCATTTATTACGTCAAGGAATAAATAATAAATTATAACCAATCCCAAGGGTTTAACTTTCAGGGAAAATGGAGGCAAATAAATACGATATAAAGCAGTTTGTAGTAAGAGTTAGAGAAAGGAGAGAACATTTCTGACTGGGTTAGTCAAGAAAGCCTTTAACAGAAGAGGTGCTATTTGGGATGGACCGTAGGGGAATGGATAAGATGTCCCCCAAGATGGCTCCCCCTTGCTTCTTTCACATCTCCGCTTAAATATCACCTTTTCAGAAAGGCCTTCCCTGACTACCCTGGATAAAATAGCTTGGCCTTCCCTCCACCCCTCCAACTACTCCCCAGCACATGTGGGTACACACACACACACACACACACACGCATACACACACCCCCCTTAGTTTTTTTCTAGCCTCTGTCACAACTTGACATTTTGATACATGTTTGTTATTTTGCATCTTAGGTCTTCCTATACTAGAATCTGTTCTTCTTGAGAGGACGCTCTTTCCTGAGAGCACACTGTAGGGGCTCCATAAAATGTGTTGAATAAAAGAATGAATCAATGAGTGGAGAAAGCTTTTCTGCTAAAAGTCTGTTTTCTGTGGAGAGCCCCAAACTGGTATGGAAAATCCACATTCAGCTTTCTCTTTTTTTTTTTTTTAAAGATTTTATATATTTATTTGAGAGAGAGAATGAGGTAGAGAGAGCATGAGAGGGGGGAGGGTCAGAGGGAGAAGCAGACTCCCTGCCGAGCAGGGAGCCCGATGCGGGACTCGATCCAGGGACTCCAGGATCATGACCTGAGCCGAAGGCCGTCGCTCAACCAACTGAGCCACCCAGGCGCCCCTTACTTTATTTTTTTTAAAGATTTTATTTATTTATTTGAGAGAGAGAGAATGAGAGACAGCACAAGAGGGAAGAGGGCAGAGGGAGAAGCAGACCCCCCGCCGAGCAGGGAGCCCGATGCAGGACTCGATCCCGGGACTCCAGGATCATGACCTGAGCCGAAGGCAGTCGCTCAACCAACTGAGCCACCCAGGCGCCCCTTACTTTATTTTTTTAAAGATTTTATTTATTTATTTGAGAGAGAGAGAGAATGAGAGACGGAGAGCATGAGAGGGAGGAGGGTCAGAGGGAGAAGCAGACTCCCCGCCAAGCAGGGAGCCCGATGCGGGACTCGATCCCGGGACTCTGGGATCATGACCCGAGCCGAAGGCAGTCGCTTAACCAACTGAGCCACCCAGGCGCCCCTATATATGTCACATTTTCTTTATCTATTCATCCATCAGAGGATACTTTGACATCTTCTTGGCTCCTCTGTCATATGTTAATTAGCCATGTACACAGGGGCATATTTCTGCCTCTTGATTCTGTTGCACTGATCCATGTCAGAGTTTTTTTTTTTTAAGATTTTATTTATTTATTTGACAGAGAGAGACACAGGGAGAGAGGGAACACAAGCAGGAGGAGTGGGAGAGGGAGAAGCAGGCCTCCCGCTGAGCAGGGAGCCCGATGCGGGGCTCGATCCCAGGACCCTGGGATCATGACCTGAGCCGAAGGCAGACGCTTAACGACTGAGCCACCCAGGCGCCCCTTTTTCTTAAATTTTTTTTTTTTTAAAGATTTTATTTATTTATTTGAGAGAGAGAGAATGAGAGACAGAGAACATGAGAGGGAGGAGGGTCAGAGGGAGAAGCAGACCCCCCGCCGAGCAGGGAGCCCGATGCGGGACTCGATCCCGGGACTCCAGGCTCATGACCCGAGCCGAAGGCAGTCGCTTAACCGACTGAGCCACCCAGGCGCCCCTTTCTTTATTTTTTTTAAAGATTTTATTTATTTATTTGAGAGAGAGAGAATGAGAGACAGAGAGCACGAGAGGGAGGAGGGTCAGAGGGAGAAGCAGGCTCCCTGCCGAGCAGGGAGCCCGATGCGGGACTCGATCCTGGGACTCCAGGCTCATGACCTGAGCCGAAGGCAGTCGCTTAACCGACTGAGCCACCCAGGCGCCCCACATTCAGCTTTCTCTTAGGACACTGATAAATGTGGCAAATCCCCCACCTGTCTGTGACCCAGTTAGTACATTCTATAGATAAAATGGGAGATCTTGGTGTGCAGTTGTTGCGTCCTGAAGTGAGTGACTATAGAACAAGTGTTGTGAAAACAAGTCATCATTGCTCTTAACCTTCCCACCATTTCCCCAGCAAACCGTCCTAAGATACTCACTGGCTATCCATAATTTCTATTTAAATTCTTTCTAAAATCTGTAGGACGTACACAGGTCCTTCAGTGTCTGACATTCAGGTACACAGCTGGGCAGAATTTCTAATTCCTGAAGAGCCAGTAGGCATTCTGTAGGTTGGCTCTGACATATAGTCACCTTTATTTCTGTAAAGGAAGGAGTTGTCCATGCAAATGGCTAGAGAGCGTGGGAGATGAATATGCACATGTGGAGATGACCAGGGAGGGCCTGTGGTACACTGGGAAATGTGGTCTCCTTCTCAAGGAGACAGCACGGTTACCTCAAGACCACTGTTGCCACGTGGGAATGTGGGCCTATTTTGGTCAGATCGTATGATTGTTCAAAGAAAATCAGAAACACAGAGGAGCAGAGGAGAAAAGGTTAGAAAGAAAGGTAGAAAGTTCTTCCCAGAGAGCTAAGTGCCAAGCTGGAAGTATCTGGCAATAAGCATCACTGCTTCTGGAAACCTCTGGGGCTATGTCAGGGTCTTATCCAAGAATTTCAGAGCTTCAGTGTATCTTGATACTTGGAATGAGATGGTTCACTTTTAGGTCCAGCAAATCTCATCTCACCGTTGGCTTACCATCAATGGGATCTAGCCTCTAGGACACTGACGTGGCTATAAAATGCTTCACCAGCGTAACTGTTTAATACAATTATTGGGGAAAAGTTTTGACAAGAATGTTGGGAGGTTGGGCCAAGATGCATATTTGAGAGATGCCCAAGCTGAGGCCAGGAGGTTACTTCTCCTAAAATACTCAAACAGATGGGTTTGGGATATTTGCATGGAAGATTCCAGAACATTTGCTGTAGGGATTGAGTTAGCTAAATATGGTTCCTTTTCCAAACAAAAGTGGCTGGTTATTCTGTATGTTTTGGCAAAGGACAGAGGAGACAGAAAAGGAAAATGCATGTCTTTTATGTAGATTCCTCTCCTTTAAAACAAAAAATATTTTATGTCTCCTTGGTAGGGCTGTTTTTGTCCATGAAGTACAAGTAAATTTATTTGTTAAGCATTAGATATGTGAAACTGAATTGATTTCCTGACACATCTTCATGAATTGCTGTAAAAAAATATTGATGAGTTCCATGGAGTTCACTCCTTGTCAGTTGGAGGGCACATTTGAAAAATACAAAGATGAATAGACATGCTCCTTCAGTTGACAAGAACCATAATCAAGTATGATAAGATAGGAATTTAACTCTACCCCAAGGCAGAAAATCACATTAAAAGAAGGAGAGATTTATTCCCTGCATTGGATTTGCAGAGATCGTTCTGCCACTGGATTTGGAAAAGCTTCCTGGCAGAGGTGGCTGACTTTAAAGGATGAGCTCGACTATTTGAGGCAGGTATGGAGGGAGAGGGGGAGGGTAGATGCATAGCTTTTCCTCATTCTCGATTGTGTAAGACCTGTGCTTCTTCTCTTTTTCTGATTCAAGGAGTTGCTTTTTCCTGGGAAGCATACAAGCTGTAAGAAGTGGGATTCTACAGCTGGCTTAGCAACATCATGGCATTTGATAGAAAATTCATAAACGATAAGAACTTCTGAATCTTGGCTCTCCCATCTGGTTGCCTTGGGGTTAAGTAATAAGAGGGCTAAACCAGAACAAACAGTTTCATAAACATAAAAAGTGCTACAGGGAAAATATTTTGCAAACTTTAGAGTCTTACACAAATGTTACCTGTAATTTTGTTGTCTGATTGTCCATAGTATTTGACCAGGAGCAACCTGATGAGACCAGAAGGGCTATGTTGACTACTGATGCCCGTTTTAGGGGCTGATTAGGTGATGAAACTACATTCCTGTGTGCTGGATTTTAAAATCTGTTACTGGTTTTCTAAGTGCTGCGTGTGTATAAATATTCATCAGGAGCCAGGGCCTCTCAGAGTAAGGAGAGCTTGGAGGTGGAAAAGTGGAGAAAATCATGGAGCTTGGGTGCCTGGATGGCTCAGTTGGTTAAGCGTCCAACTCTTGGTTTGGGCTCAGGTCATGATCTCAGGGTCCTGGGATCAAGCCCTGCATTGGGCTCCACACTCAGTGGGAAGTCTGCTTGAGATTCTCTCTCTCTGCCCCTCCTCCCGTTTGTGCTCTCTCTCTCTAAAATGGAAAAGTAAATCTTTACAAAAAAGAAAATCATGGTGCTTATTTAGAGGATTTTCCTCTACATTCTGGTAGAAGATTGGATTTTATCAATAGTGGAAAGGTTTCATGCCCTCAAGAAAATGTGTAAATAAACCCAGCTTAATTGAAAAGTCTTTAAGAGAAACATAATCAATCTTAATCCAACATAATAAATAAGGAAGTGTTCATTTAATTTAAAAGAAGAATAGTTCACTAAAGTCAGTTTTGTATAAATGCTTGTAGGACATTTTTTATTTCATTTCCAACCCATATGAGTGATAGAGTTAGGCCCTGTCCAAATTTTGGTTTCAGTAACATCTAAGAGAGACTAACTTTTCTGTTCTCTTGGATACAGTATTAAAATTCTTTGAGGCTTTAATACAATAAGCTCTATTCTTAAAACATTTTCTTTGGATTCTGTGCACAAGCTTGCGTCTACTTTTTGATGAAAAATTTTTGAGAGGGAATCAAATCCATCCAGGGTCTACTTAGAGCATGCCTGTGTGACCGAAGTATGTCTGTTTGAACATTTTAAAGTACAGCATTCTGGGAGTACACGTCAGTGTTTATACATTCAAACCACATAGGTTGCCTCTTACAAATGCAGCTTCTTAGGGGCGCCTGGGTGGCTCAGTCGTTAAGCGTCTGCCTTCGGCTCAGGTCATGATCCCAGGGTCCTGGGATCGAGCCCCGCATGGGGTTCCCTGCTCCTCGGGAAGCCTGCTTCTCCCTCTCCCACTCCACCTGCTTGTGTTCCCTCTCTCGCTGTGTCTCTCTCTGTCAAATAAATAAATAAAATCTTAAAAAAAAAAAATGCAGCTTCTTAGACTAGTCCTGGGGATTCTGATTCAGTAGGTAGGGCAGTTTGTACTTCTGAGAAGCCTCCAGATTCTTCGGAGGCAGGTGGCCTGGGTCATTGACACTGCTGCCCCAGATACCCACTGTAGATGTCCCCTCCCTGCCACTACCCTCTTGAAGACGGAGCACCTTTGTGCGGTGAGTTTTCTTGGCCTAGACAACATGTCATACTTAGGTTGTGTTTCCAATTTTTCTTAAATCTAGGGGGCCACACGTATCTTTGGGCTTCTGACCTGCAAGTATGCCACTGGGCAGAATTGTTAATCCCTCTCCAGCCAGGGGGGAGTTCTGTAGATCAGCTCTGGAATATGGTCATGTTTACTTCTGGAAGGCAGAATCTTTTCCTTCAAGGTCAATGTTTTGGGTCAGCCTCCTTTTGTGATAACTTTCTCAAACCTAGCTTCCCTCCATGACCGCGACCAACAAAATGAATGTTCCCTCTCTTTGCTACTGTTGCATGTTTACCCGCTCCTGTTATAGACCTCATCATGGTGTGTTCTGGCCTTGCCCCCTCCCCGTGTGCGTGCCTGGGGAGCAGGGATACTGTTATTTATCATTGAAACCACAGTATCTGATACATATGAACACTCAACAGAAGTTTTGTGGAATGCTTCCATGTCTTTGGGTTAATGTTCTCACTTTATATGGATCATTCTCACTGAATCCTCATTAAAGACCTTGAGTGGCCTCATTTGCATATAGGGAAACTGAGGCATGGAGAGGTTAGGTAATTACCACAGGGACACTGCACTCAGCGGCAGAGCCAGACTTCCAATCCACCGATCCAGACGGTATGACTCTGGAGTCTGTGCTCACACTGCCTGTCTTGCCCTCTGCTAATTGCACAAGACCGTTGTGAATCCATTCCAGAGGGATAACGCGTCCATTTGTTAGCCAGGAGTTTTCACTGACCTTATCCTACAAATCTATACAGATAGTGGGACCTTTGTGTAATTCATTTGGAAAACTGGGGTAAATAAGATTAAGGTGTTCCTTGACTGTTTTACTAATCCTCCAGACTTTAATGTTATTAATGCTTTTTGTGCATCTCAAAGGGTATCTTCATATACACTGTTTCCCAGATTTCTTTCACCAGAGAGAATTTTGTTCCCCATAAGACCTTTTTTAACTTCTTGAAGAACTAGGTTTTTTGGTGTTCGGTTTGTTTTGTTTTTAACATAATTTGGAAGAAAAGCTGGCTAGTGCTCTTGTGGGGTTTCCCAAGAAATTTCTCGGGTCCTAAACATTTGAGTGTCTTTAGTGCGTAAGTTGTCTTCAGTGACCACTTATACTTCCCTGGGATAGTCACAGATTGGTTGTCGTGGGGTAATTACTACTAGTGCTCTTTTCAGAGGTATTCCATTTCCATGATGATCTGTGATTGCCCTCATGACATTTGTTCACCTCTATTAAATAAAGATCTGTGTTTCACGCTCACTACCTTCTCATCGCTCACGGAAGGACTCGTGGTGCTCTTGCACATCTAGGAAGAGACAAAGGTAACAGCAGTGTCCCTCTAGCACCTGCCATTTTTGTGTCAGCATCTCTCATGCAGCTGTGGACACTGACACAGTTTGTCTGTCTTCACTCAAAAGTTACATTTCTTAGGGTGCCTGGGGGACTGAGTCGGTTGAGCATCAGACTCTTGATCTCAGCTCAGGTCTTGATCTCAGGGTCACGAGTTCAAGCCCTGCATTGGGCTCCATGCTGGGTGTGGAGCCTACTTAAAAAAAAAAAAATTGCATTTCTTGAGAATTGCAAGCCTGTAAGACTTCTTTATACTGCTCAGTATCTATTCATGTGTATGCTTATCTGTGCAGGAAAAAACCCAACTCTGAAAGGGTCCCAGAAATCTAAGAACACTTGTTGCCTCTTGGAAGAAGTTGGGGTCCAGGCTGTATTGTTGGGGGGCAAAGCTGAGAGACTTTTCACTTTATATATTTACATCTGGCCTTTGAACAACGTAAGCATATTTTTTGTTTTTTAACATTATATTTTAAAATGTTTTAGAACTGCTCAGGGTTTTCCCTGGAAATACAAGCTATTTTAAACCCAGCTGGTTTGATCTCCTTTATATGGACTCTTACTTCCTTCCCCCAAGGAGAACTAGTCTCTTGCTTTTGTTTTCTTTTCTCTCCTTTCATGTTACTTAGCCACATATATTAGGTCTTCCCGTCCCTTCAAGAAGAAGCCTCTTTTTATTTTTTTTTTAATTTTTTTTTTTTAATTATGTGACTGATGATTTATTGTTGCATTCTTCCTTGGGTTACATGTTGTGTTAATGGGCCATCAATGTAAATAAGGTGCTTTTTGGTAGAATCCAACATCTTCAATACAACAGAGCTTTCACAAAGAGAAGAGTAGAGGAATGGAATCTACCTAGAATCAAAGTCTTCCCTGATGTTGCTAACAGAACCTATCCTCCTTTCATGGCCACGGAGACCACAGAAGTACAAAGATTGTTGTGCTAGGACTGGGGGGCAGGATAAGCAGGGAGGAAAGGAGCCTTTATTTATTTATTTATTTATTTATTTATTTATTTATTTTTAATTATTTATTCATAAGAGTCAGAGAGAGAGATAGAGAGAGGCAGTGGCAGAGGGAGAAGCAGGCTCCCCGCCTAGCAGGGAGCCCGATGCGGGACTTGATCCCAGGACCCTGGGATCGTGACCTGAGCCGAAGGCAGAGGCTTAACCATCTGAGCCACCCAGGCGCCCAAGAAGCCTTTTTTTAAAAGCTCATGTCATGTAATGTAATTCTTGAGAGAATAGCTTGGAGTTGAACATATAGGGTTCAAGCTCATCTCTCCTACTTACTAACTGTAAGGCCTTGAGAAAGTAACTTAATTTCTCTGGACCTCAATGGCCCTTATCTGTAAAATGACAAACTCCCTCTTGGGATTGTTGTGAAGCCTCAATAAGATAATGCCGATTCTGGCGGTTCTGGGGATCATGTAACAAACGTTCGTAATACGGTGGCTAGCCAGTGGGTCCTCGTGACTATAAACCTCTCAGTCTGACTTTGGGTAACCACAAAAGTCATTTCTATTCTTGTATCATCTGTACTAATATTTACAAGACAGACATTCTTTGGGGTCTACTTCATATAAATATCACCAGCCTTTCTTCCAATCCTGCTACTGGGTGAAGCTAGAGGCAGCAGAGCCATCTTGCCAGAGTTTATGCCATGCAGAAAAAAAATCAAGGCATCACATGATTCCTGCAGTAAGTCGACTGCAAAGGAGCGGAGATGAAGTCTCATATGAAGTTAAAGGGGTTGAGACTCAGGAAATTACATTTTCAATTTTAAAATCATCACACAACTAAGCCACGGGAATCAAGGACATGGAATCGATCCTAAAATCATGATGAAGAGATTGCAGAATTCAAGCAACAAAAACAGCCCAAGATCACACAGGGAAGGTCTTCGGAGTGTTTTCTTTAGGACGTAATTTCTCTTGTCTACAAATCTGGAAAATAGGGAACATCGGGAGATACGAAGAGAAAGAACACAGTGAGTTTATAGGTTGGGTTTGAATCCCTGCTCCTACATTTCAGGGGGTACAGGGCTCTGTGGTCATGAGCCTAGCTTACTGCTGGGTGTTTTCAGCTTCCTAACTCATTAACTCTCCTCCAAGCCATATTGACTTGCAATGAGGTCCCGCTTAGCAGATGAGAAAACTGAGGTTCCAAGAATTAAATTGCACTCAAGTTTACAACCCAGGACTCTTGACCTTGAGCTGTCTCCTTCCTGCTGCTCTTACTTGGCTTCCTGTCCTGTCTTTGGGTGTCTGGTTCTCTGGTTCACAAACTCCTGGGGAGAGGCTGTGACTCTTTGGGGGTAATCTTGATGGCTGTTGTGTGTTTTTACTTTGGCTTTATTTTTGGCCCATTTGCTCTGCATCTGTCCCTGTTGCACAGTTTTGCATGGGTGTGGATGCTGTTTCTCCTCTTTTCTTCGATTCTGTTCTCCATTGGTCAGTTTGCTCTGGACAAAATATCTTTACACTATCAGAGTCCTTGCTAACAGGAGATTCAACATCTTAAAAAAGAGAAATTGCCTGATAAAGCTTTAATATATGTTAGACTTTTTTTATGTCATCATGGAAAAGGAAATGTAACTCCTTATTAACTGAGGTCTCTGTTTTCACACAACCATCTGGCGTTTTGCGTTTCTCAGCTACATATTTCTTCCAGAAGGAGTTGATTAATTCTGACCAAATGTGATTCAGTATTCGAAAGCATCAGAATGCATCCGAAGTTTAGTTGGTTGAGTTCTTCAAAGAAACCTGTGGAGAAGGCTGTTCTGTGCCAGGCATTGGGTGAGACACTGCTAGGTGGTCTATGTCCATTCATTTTGGAACAGTTCCTGAAGTGGGCATCATTATTCTCATCTTACAGATGGGGAAACTGAGTCTCAGCTATATACCTGAGCAGTATGGCAGTTCCTGGAACCATTAGGTACAGAATCTTTGGACTTTTATAAGTACACTCTTTTTTCCCAGGTCCCTGGCAGAATAAGTTGCCACAGGAAACGTATACTGATTCTCACTAGTATGCTAAAGGTTTACACTGCAATTTTTCTACTTTAAATGGTATTGATGAAAAATTCTAATATGCATTGAAGGTTGTTTTGAAAAAGGTAAACTCATGACTCTCCTACAAATACAAAATGGGCATGCCAAAGATTTGACAGAACTCACTAATTAGTGAGGAGCCAGTAAGCTCTTATAATTGGTTCAGAAGAATCCCAAGAGCAGGCAAACAAGAAAATGAAGACTGAGTTGCACGTCCACTAGAAAAAATTGATTTGTATCTCTATGGACAAGGGGCATTTGCAATAATGCTAGTCTTCTATGACTTACAGAGTTGCAGAGTAGCTGCTTGAAGAACAGTAAAAGAATCTGGAACAGGATGCTTTACGGTTTCTGGTTCTCCACTGAAAAGTCACCCATTGATTTTTTTTTTTCCTTTTTTGGCCCATTTCAAAGTCACCATTTTCCCTAACATGTGTTTTTATTATGTTGCTTTTTCTTTTCTTTCGTGAGTTCAATGCAGGACTTGAACTCACGACCCTGAGATCAAGACCTGAGCTGAGATCAAGAGTCTGATGCCCAACTGACTGAGCCACCCAGGCCACCCCTATTATGTTGCCTTTTTTTTTTTTTAAGATTTTATTTATTTATTTGACAGAGAGAGAGAGAGATAGCAAGAGCAGGAACACAAGCAGGGGGAGTGGGAGAAGAAGCAGGCTTCCCCGCTGAGCAGGGAGCCCGATGTGGGGCTCGATCCCAGGACCCTGGGATCATGACCTGAGCCGAAGCCAGACGCTTAACGACTGAGCCACCCTGGCGCCCTGTGTTGCTTTTAAAAGTGAGTGTGTACTCCTTCTGGAGGTGGCAGGAGACCCAGAGTGAATGCTTTAGCTTGTCATTGTGATGATGCATACCCTTGGTCTTCAGCCACTTGGGGACAGGAAAATGCATAGACACCAAAATCTGCATTTAGTATCAGGTATAATCTGCATTTAGTATCAGGTGTACCCTGATAGAACCCCAGGGTACTGATCCTCTTAAGACGATGTTCCTTTGTGTCAGGGCCTCCGTCTGTGTGACCGAGGCCGATCTGGGGTTCCAGGTGCCTGGCACGTGTCTCTTTCTCTCTGGGTAAGCTTGCCTCCAACTTGCTGTCATGGTCCCTGCTTCTGCTACCTGCCACCATCACCGCTCCCCTGCTCGTTCCCTCTCTTTCTTTCTTTTCATTCGTTATTTCTTCCCTCTCCTGTTGAATTTCCCGCTCGGGGAATTTTGAGTGTGGAGATCTGGTGTCGCAGGTCCCTCGTCAGCCAGTCCAACGACTCCGTCCGTGCTTGTCCACTGGAGCGCTCACCAGATCCCAAGGGAAGGAGGTCAACTCTTAGCCTGTTGACTTCTTGGGACACTGTTTACACTTTGCTGTGGCCACTTTCTTATCCCCACTGCTTTTTACTAAGCCCCCTTCAGATTCGGAGTTACTCAGGTGCGAGAGAGCAAAGGTTTTATATATTTGTTTAAAGAACTTTTATTAATAGCCCACAACAGCCAGACATGCTTTCTAAATTGTTTTCTTTTCCATCTTTCCTAAGACTGGGCCCGCTGGATCAGAGTTTAGGCGGGAATTAGAAATGGCATACATGAGCATCTGCGGCCACTGCTTCCAAGTCCAAGTATAACAAATTTGGTGGGTGAAGAAATTATTTACTTGCTGGCAAGGTTGTAAGGAAAGTTAACTTGAGTGCTTCACTGGATGAGCAATGTCTTAGTTGGAATAATATTATGGGGAAGTGTTGTTAATTTCAGCAAACTATAGATTTTCATTAATTAATTTTAGGAAAAGTTCTTGGGGTTTTTTGTTTTGTTTTGTTTTGTTTTAAGATTTTATTTATTTGGGCGCCTGGGTGGCTCAGTTGGTTAAGCGACTGCCTTCGGCTCAGGTCATGATCCTGGAGTCCCGGGATCGAGTCCCGCATCGGGCTCCTTGCTCAGCAGGGAGTCTGCTTCTCCCTCTGACCCTCCCCCCTCTCATGCTCTCTCTCTCTATCTCATTCTCTCTCAAATAAATAAATAAAATCTTTAAAAAAAAAAAAAGATTTTTTTTTTTGAGAGGGGGGAGGGTCAGAGGGAGAAGCAGACTCCCTGCTGAGCAAGGAGCCTGATGCGGGACTCGATCCCGGGACTCCAGGATCATGACCTGAGCCGAAGGCAGTTGCTTAACCAACTGAGCCACCCAGGCGCCTGTTTTTTGTTTTTGTTTTTTATGAGCACTTTTTTCCCCCGTATAGACAGGGGTCAGTATGTTTTTACCATCAATGTTTATCTCCAAATTTATAATTGCTGATGCTAAAACTGGGATTCCCTGACTATCTGTTTGCTTTATACAGTAAACGTTGCGGACATGGACGATTTCATTAAACCAAGAAAGGAGATATAGAGATACAGAGGAAGGGCCCAAAGATAAGTAGATGTAAAATAATATTTAACATCTCTTTCTATACAACAGTCTTGCTAGTGGCAGTCCTTCGTATGTTTTTGTTATATGGCATCGTTTTTCCTTAGTCAAGGATGTACATGTATATTTTCAAACAGAAGTGAATTATTTTTTTATTAAAGGATTTTTAATAAAATTTTATCTATTTATTTGAGATAGAGCGAGAGAGCAAGATAGAGCACAAGAACAGCAGAGGGGCAGAGGGAGAGGGAGAAGCCGATTCCCCATTGAGCAGGGAGCCCGATGCCAGGCTTGATCCCAGGACCCTGAGATCATGACCTGAGTCAAAGGCAGACACTTAACCAACTGAGTCACTCTGGCAGGAGTCCTTTTATTAAAGATTTTTATTTATTTGTTTGACACAGAGAGAGAGAGCACAAGCAGGGGAAGCAGCAGCAGAGGGGAGAGGGAAAAGCAGACTCCCCGCTGAGCAGGGGGCCCGATGCGGGGCTTGATCCCAGGACCCCGGGATCATGACCTGAGCCGAAGGTGGACGCTTAACCAACTGAGCCACCCAGGCGCCGCAAGTGAATTCATCTTGATGAAGCACTGAAACCATATTTTTAGTACCTTGTCCTTTGAGAACACTTCCTATTCACCTCTGCTGCTTCCTAGGACATACCTTGGGTCCGTCCCTCTGTTACATGTTTAAGTGTAGATCCCTCTACTCTTGGAAGAGGTGGGCCTGTGTTTGATCTTCAACTGTAGGCAGAGGCAGCAGATGCAAGGCAAAACCACTGCATCGGCTTTTATACTAAATATTTGTATTATTGCCCTCTGGTGTTTTCTCATTGTGCTCAACGAATCTGTCCTCTTTAAAAAAAAAAAAAAAACCTGATTGACAAGAGTAAAAGAAAGCACACTCTTGAGTGCGAGAGAAGAAAACCACATAGCTAGCTAGGTAAAATAAATATGTTTCTCTAGCTTTTAAAAAAAACAAACAAAAAAAACCCACATGCATATTTAAAACTCTCGTTTTGCAGGCCAGCAAGTTTTCATAGGGAAGCGTTTAAGTGGAGCAAAGGGTGAGGGGAAATGGGCTTCCTCTTCAGTCAGAAGCACCACATAGCAGGTGCCCGCGTGGGCCCAGAGGGTGACCCCAGGGCACAGATGGATCATCTCCGCTCACAGAGAACTTAGAGTCTAGGGAGGAGAGACAGACCATCAAAATTTAGGCAAATGAGGAGGATTTCAGGAACAAGGAAGTGTGTAAGTGTGTTGGTTAGCAAAGACTTGAAGTCAGCATCTTTTTCTAATTTACATTTTGAAAATCTCTGGCTGCTCAGTGAGAAGAGATTGGAAAGGGGTTTGAACTAGGCTGGTATCCATGCAGATGGAGGCAAGTGGAGGAGGGGAGAATGGAAGGCTCTTGGTCATGGGCGGGGCAAGAGAGAGGACGTGTACCGGGTGAGGGCCAGCACCTCTTCCCTCCCCCCCCCCACCCGCCACTTGAGCCAATGGTTGGAAGAGATGCTCTTCATGAAGGTAGAGTGGAGAAGGAATGCTTTGGGAGCACGAGGGAATCAAGGGTTCTCTTTTAGACATGGTGCCTTTGCAATGCCTGCAAAATAGCCGAGAAAAAGGAAAACCTTGAATGCATTTGCAAAATGAGTCCGGGAAAGAGGTCAGAGTGAGTTCTAAGTGTGGAAGTTGCTGGCACCTGGGGAGTATCTGAAGCCTGCGGGAGCGGGTGAGCTCACACGGGGCTGAGGGTAGAGCAAAGGAGAAAAACGTGATCCAGGACTAGCCCTGAGATACACCAGGCCTTTAAAGGATCTGGTAGAGGATGTGGAACTGACAAATGAGCCTGAGCAGGAATGGCTAAAGGCAATTAATTTGCAAGGGGGGGGGGGGAATCATATTTCATGATCACAGACCACACAGCCCTGGCTAGGAACTCTCAGCCACAACCCCCCATTGGCTCCAAGGAAGCCTTCACTCGTGCTAGAAAAGAAATCCACTGCACGCATGTCTTCCCTGCCCAGGGGGAGAGAGAGCTTCAGCCTCCCTTTCCAAGATGACTGAGCTGGATATAACCCAAAGAAGAAAACGAAAGGAGGAAGTGGCTTCTGTGTTTCTAGAACAGGGTTTGCAGTTCCTCTGGGGCAACTGGGAGAGCCTCAGAAATCAGCTTCTCTGTCCTGGTTGAGACTTGTTACTGGTAAATGGGGAGCGACCTTGTTGGCCATGGCCTTGCTTTTCACACTTTCTCTTGTGGGAGGTTCAAGGGCTACTACATGAAAAAATTTTTTTCCCTTGTCTTTATGTTTGAAAGCAAATGGAACATTGAGGTTTAATGAGCAAAGGAGCTTCAAAGAGGTGCAAAGTTTCAAGTCCAGGCTTGGAGAGAGGAGCTCGGATTTTTACTCCTCTCCTTCTGGTTCCGGTGATTTCATAGTGTACAGTGTTTCCATCGAATAGACATTGTAGTAAATCCCAGATGGGTGTTGGGAGACTGTGTCACCTCCTAATAGATTCAACACAGAATAACCTTTGAACTTTATGTAAGTTTCTGAAATCATACTATTTACTGGGGATCTGAAATTTGGGGGGTATCCCTTCCTGTATAAATCAGGTTTATTTATTGAGATCCATATCGTAAGTTCTGCAACGGAAGATGGTCCCTGGTCTTAATGTGGTAACAGTAACTACATGTGTGCCATTTATTTTGATACAAACTATTTAATGTGGATTAACCCATACACTCTTCTGCAAACCTTTAGGAATAGAAATGGATGTGACTGATGAAAATATGAAACATGTTGGAAACCTTCACAAGTTGGCGGTTTCTCATGCTTTTTCGCTTTCCTTTTCTTTCCCAAAATACACTTCAGCTCTTCTGCAGTTTCAGTTCATGTTTCAGACGTTTAAATACCGACAGTTGTGAGGGCACAGCTTCTGGTTCAGTGAAGGCGTTCCTTCAGGGCGTGTGGCCCTTGTATTGATGAACAGCATCCTGGCCAGTAGGAACCACTTGGCACTGCCTGGAATATATCCTGTGAGCTACTCTGGCCCAAGCGTCAGATCGAACATGACAGTCCCATGGAGGGAGTGTCTCTTCTTAGACACCCTCCCAGCCTGGATTTGGGGGTAGCTGCCTTTTCGCTTTCTGCCGCTAGCCTGTCCAAACTAGAAATAATTGTATATCGCTAATGCCCGGACTCCTTCCTACCTATCTGTATTTTTAGTCTTTTTATCTTTCGTTACTAAATGACTGCTTTCCGACAGCCAGGCCTGGGCTTATGCACTGGAGTACAAGAGACAACAGCTGGTCCTGGACCCAGAGTGGGGATAGAGACCCCCAAAACTCCAGCTCGGAGGACCCAGAAGGGAGGGAGAAAGCACGTTTTGATGGAGTAGCATTCACAGAGTTGGGGGGGGGTGGAAATATAGGGGAAAAACTAAACTTGGTTTGGGGAGTGAACATGTATTGAGCATTTTCACTGATCGGCTGTAAGCTAAGAGCATCACACAGCGTTTTGTACTGAATACGTACAACGATTATTACGTGTATCTTACACCTCTGTCAGATTAAGTGATGGTAATTTCAAAGGAAACTCTAAGCCTCAGCTTTTTCTTTTTTTTTTAAGATTTTATTTATTTGACACAGAGAGAGAGAGAGCACAAGTAGGCAGAGAGGCAGGCAGAGAGAGAGGGAGAAGCAGGCTTCCCACTGAGCAGGGAGCCGGACGTGGGGCTCGATCCCAGGATCCTGGGATCATGACCTGAGCCGAAGGCAGCCGCTTAACCGACTGAGCCACCCAGGCGCCCCATAAGCCTCAGCTTTTTCAACACGTGTTATTCATGGAGCACATTTCATTAGCTCATAAAAGTGTGGTTATTGCCATAGAATGTAGAAACGTTTCAAGGGAACCAACAATGGCCATTCATCAGAAATAGCAAGTGACAAGGCACCTTCCACGGAATGAATGTTCTTTTCTAAGACTCAACTTCTGGGAGTTGAAATTTGGGGTGTTTAGGATGACCAAACTGGAAGGGGTGGGCCCATGTCTCAGGAAATTTGACTTTCTGCAGCTGAAGTTTAAAGCAGGGCTTTCCTTGGGATGCCTGGGTGGCTCAGTGGGTTAAGCGTCTGCCTTCAGCTCAGGTCATGATCCCGGGGTCCTGAGATTGAGTCCCGCATTGGGCTCCCTGCTCCGCGGAGAGTCTGCTTCTCCCTCTGCCTGGAGCTTCCCCTGCTTGTGCTCTCTCTGGCAAATAAGTAAATAAAATCTTAAAAAAAAATAAGTAAAGCAGGGCTCTCCTTTTGATTTGCTTCCATGAATTTGCTACTTGACTCAGTGTGGCTTTGCTATTTATCCTTCTTACATTTAAAGGGGTTTCTTTAAATTGTTCTTGGTGACTGGTGCCCAGAGGACAGTTGTGGAGTTGATTTTATATTTTTGGTGTATTTCTTATAAAACTCAACTGGGGGGAAATTGCATCAAAACTCACTGCCTCGTGAGATGTGCCATTCTTTTTTTTTTTTTTAAAGATTTTATTTATTTATTTGAGACAGAGAGAATGAGAGAGACAGAGAGCACATGAGAGGGGGGAGGGTCAGAGGGAGAAGCAGGGTCCCTGCCGAGCAGGGAGCCCGATGTGGGACTCGATCCCTGGACTCCAGCATCATGACCTGAGCCGAAGGCAGTTGCTTAACCAACTGAGCCACCCAGGCGCCCGAAATGTGCCATTCTTAAAATCAGAAAAAGTTATCTTTGGAAAGGTCACCTTCAACTGCTAAACAAAGTACTGAGTGTATAGCAGAAGATATAAAATACTTGAGTTGCCAGAGACCTTAAAGATGACGCACAACAACCCTTTCTTTTCAGAAAGAGAGAACCTGGGGCGCTTGGGTGGCTTAGTTGGTTAAGCATCTGCCTTCGGCTCAGGTCATGATCCCGGGGTCCTGGGATCGAGCCCTGCATCAGGCTCCCTGCTCAGTGGGGAGCCTGCTTCTCCCTCTACCTGTCGCTCCCCCTGCTTGTACTCTCTCTGTCAAATAAATAGATGAAATACTAAAAAAAAGGAAGAAAAAGAAAGAAAGAAACAATGAGAACCTGATGCCCAGAAATGTGGTAAAATTTTTAGTCCTTTTCTGAACAGAAATTAATATCAGTAGATGGAAGGCAACCCTATAGTGGGAAAGTGAGAGGAAGATCCTCCTTAATTATCTGTTGTTGTTTTTTTTTTTTTAATTTGCTTCTTTGTAGTGGCCACAGATGTCTTCAATTCCAAAAACCTGGCCGTGCAGGCTCAAAAGAAGATCTTGGGGAAAATGGTGTCCAAATCCATCGCCACCACCCTCATCGATGACACGAGCAGCGAGGTGTTGGATGAGCTCTACCGGGTGACCAAGGAATACACCCAGAACAAGAAGGAGGCAGAGAAGATCATCAAGAACCTCATCAAGACCGTCATCAAACTGGCCATTCTTTACAGGAATAACCAGTTCAACCAAGACGAGCTGGCGCTGATGGAGAAATTCAAGAAGAAAGTCCACCAGCTGGCCATGACCGTGGTCAGCTTCCATCAGGTGGAGTACACCTTTGACCGGAACGTGCTGTCCCGCCTGCTGAACGAGTGCAGAGAGATGCTCCACCAGATCATCCAGCGCCACCTCACAGCCAAGTCGCATGGACGGGTTAATAACGTCTTTGACCATTTTTCCGATTGTGATTTTTTAGCTGCCTTATATAACCCCTTTGGGAATTTTAAGCCCCACTTACAAAAACTCTGCGATGGTGTCAACAAAATGCTGGATGAGGAGAACATCTGACCATGTGCATTAAGACTGCAACCGCCCGTGATTTCTTTGAAAACGGAGCACTGCTGATTTATGAAGGAAAAACGATTTTTTTTTTTTTTTTTAAGATGACCCATGTTTCAGAAAGACTTTTGCCCACCTCAGGCATCAGACGTTGTCAGTAACGTTTTGTGCAGCTTGTTTCATTTGAAGAAAAGCAGATTGCCAAAAATTCTGGTGAAAAGCTCCCTCCCTCACAGCAGATCGTGGGAAAGGTGTCTGGTTGTGTGATGCAAATATAGAGTTATGCAAAGAAAAATATGGATGGCTCCAAACCTCAAGACATGTTTTTTTAGTTGTGTTGGTAGCACATTGGGTATTTCTCACGTGTACAGAATTATGTACTTTGATTCGCTATTATTCCTTACTGTGTATATGTACCTCTGTTAAAAAGCTGAGAACTCTCTCTTGCTCTCATTGCTCCCTTTGAGATGATTTCATTTTCAAGTCTACCTTTTGTTGTGTTCCTTTGTTAAAGTTTTTGTCATTGACATTTAAGAATTAAGTCTTCATCGAGAATTAAGACGTTCAAGAATTGAGGCGGTCAGACTGAACCCTCAGAAAAACAGAAAACTGCTTCTTTGAGATCAGTATTGTAGGAACCAACTATATTTGGTATGGTGAATAATGCCTGATAAACGAACATGCTTCGGGACTGGAGTGTCCTGTTTTTTAGTACCAACGGTGATACTTCGAAAATGTGGTAATTCTTGAAGATGTGCTAGTGGACTCTCCATTTTTAGTATCCGTTTCAGATGTAAAAGAGACAAAGAAAAATCTAGATGGTTCTTGTAAAGGTCAGCAATACTAAGAAAAGTACAACAATCTTTATTTTAGAGATGAGTCCATCAAAATAATTTAGGGGGATAAAGGGCCAAAATGGAAGAAAGCATATTGCTGTGGACCATGAGAATGAAAATAAGTGCATTTCAACGTTGAATAAGGTTTGATAGGTAAATAAAGAATGTCACTTTTTTATTTAACTGATAAGGTTTTTACTATTTTGTTATTTGCTATTTTGATGAGTAAACCAAAGAATATTTGCATTCTAAGCACTTTGTGTGTTGTTTCTATGTAATTTTATGCATGTGGATGATAAAGTAAACATCTTATTTTATAAAAAAAAAAAAAAAAGAAACAAAAACCTGCTGGCCAACTATCAGGAATTAACAGACTTAACTATCAGCCCCAAATATTTGCGTTGTCTCTGTGTCCATGATTTATAGTGTACTTGTTTGCTTTGAATTTGCCTGCCTCCCAGAAGATAAACATTAAAATAGGAGTTCACCAGGGAAGGTCCTACAACTTAAAAATTCCAGAGGCTGTGATCCGCTTTAACCCACCGCACCCTAAAGGAGGTGGTCAGTTTCCCTGGGTCCCTCGTGTGCTTGTCCCAGACAAGCAGCAGAGACCAGAGTGTCTCCTTGTTTTATATAAAATCCTCAACCCCCATATTCGAACTGAAATTACCATTCTCACTTTCCAGAGCGGGCAGGTGACTCTTTTTTTTTTAAAGATTTTATTTATTTGACAGAGAGAGAGAGAGACAGCGAGAGAGGGAACACAAGCAGGGGGAGTGGGAGAGGGAGAAGCAGGCTTCCCGCGGAGCAGGGAGCCCGATGCGGGGCTCGATCCCAGGACCCCGGGATCATGACCTGAGCCGAAGGCAGACGCTTAACGACCGAGCCACCCGGCGCCCGGGCAGGTGACTCTTATATGTTGTAGCAAGAGCATAGCTTCATAGCCTGCTAAGTTGCTTATTAAGTTTCATTCAGCGGAGGTATGCAAAATGGATTCCCCAGCCATTAGGCGGGTGCTTCTTGCTCCTCTCTAGCTATGGACAGGACCAACTAGAGAGAGAGGGAACCTGAGGATAAATTTTGACCAGGCTGGGCACATTTGGGTCATAGAGTTGTGCCTGCAGGCTAGCAATCAAATATTTATAAGGGAGAGAGAGAGAGCAACCCCTAATCTCACACAGAAGGAAGGCAGTGAGGACTATCCAGAAGGGGGGAGTCCTGTTTTTAAATTGATTTTTAAAACTTCATGCCGATGGCTTTTCTGCAAACATTGTGAGTTACTACAACAGGTGAGTGATAATACTGGTGTTAACAGCTGACACGGAGTGGTTATTAGGTGCCAGACACATTAACTCATTTATTCCCTACCCTGACCTTTACTGTTTTACACATGAGGGAACTAAGGCAAGAGAAGTTAGGGAATGTGCCCAAGGTCACAGAGCTATTAAGTGTCAAAATCAGGGTATCAATAAAACCCTATTTTTCTTTAAATATGGTATGGATGGGGCATCTGGGTGGCTCAGTCTGTTAATCGTCTGCCTTCAGCTCAGGTCATGGTCCCGCGGGGTCCTGGGATCAAGCCCGCGTCGGGCTCCCTGCTCAGTGGGGAGCCTGCTTCTCCTTCTCACTCTGCCCCCCCCACCCCCTGCTAATGCTCTCTCTCTCTCACTCTCAAATAAATAAAATCTTTAAATAAATAACTGTGGTATGGATAAAGGCCATTCTAGAAACATCATTGCTTCAGACCACAATGGGTGATGTGCTTCTGAAATGGTTTTTCACATAGTGACATTTGAGATGGTATTTAAATCATACAGGTCTGACCTATTCTCTAAAGATCTGGGTATGATTTTATACGGAGACATTTTACGAACTTTTGAACACGGCTTCTAATTTGGGGACATCTCGTGGCTCGAATGTCAGACCCCTCCAGAACTTCAAGGTGCTCACAACCAACGATGACTTTGAACCCTGATCCATGGGGTACAGTGTGTTCCTCCCCCCAGGCAGTCCTTCCACAGATGAGAAAGGCACTTTATGTGCCCACAACCAAGAGAGAAGTGGCCTTCACCATTGTGTTCCCCAGAAAAGGTATGGCTTCACTTTGAAACTTTACCATTATTTGCCAGGTGTAGAGGCTAGAAATATCTGAGCAAGTCACTTTTAAAATAGCCTTGTGTTTTTCTGGTTCTTAGACCTTCCATATACAAGTCAAAATGAGTTTAAAAGAGGAACCAGTGTTAGGAACTTTATTGGTACAGAAATAAGGCTTTTTTTTGGTCTTATAGGACAGTGTCTCGTTCACAATTACCTGGAAAATTCTGTTTTCCCACCGTGTACATACTTAAAAATATGAAAGGCTTAAGCTTTCTGATTCCTGTAAAGGATTAAAATGTTATTTTGTAGTCTGTACGTACCAATTGGATATTTACTGAGCATTTTAATTTATCCTTGAGATCCCTGATGAGAGCACCTAATTACAATTTAGCATACCGATCTTGACAGATAATAAAAGAAAGATGAATATATCTATCCATTTGATGAAATATTTGTAGTGAAGAGTTAAGTGCTATGTAATTCTAGGAAATTAAAATACTCTTTTTTGAAAAAAAGATTTTTACTTATTTGACAGAGAGCGAGAGAGCGCACAAGCAGGGGGAGCAGCAGAGGGAGAGGGAGAAGCAGACTCCCAGCCAAGCAGGGACCCTGATGTAGGGCTCGATCCCAGGACCCTGGGATCATGACCTGAGCCGAAGGCAAACACTTAACCGTCTGAGCCACCCAGGCACCCCAGAATTAAAATATTCTAATAAAACAAACTTAATTAGTATGTTAAGAATATTTTGACATCTTTAGTCAATCTTGCATTTCCAAACTTGGATTATCTAAACTAGTTGAATTTGGCCGTGTTTGAAAAATCACTGTTTCACTTGATATATTGCAGTCCTGGACTAAAGCTTCTCTGTAATTTGTTCAACTCCAAGCAGTCCATGCTGTTTATGGGAGATAAACTTTTATCCAAGCTCTGAAATGTTTTCCTTATGATGATTCAGATAAAGTCTTTATAGAAACCCCCTAATGAAAACACTGAGGTACTAACCAGAAAAATGAGTCAACTTTTTGCTTCCAAAATGAAACAACAGGAAAATCCTCAGGAGCTTATAACTACATATCACTATCATGGCAAACGATTATAAATCTGTTTTCTCTTTTACTGAAGTGTCCTTGTGGTTGCTTATGTATGCCCAGAGCCAGAAAAACTCTTTTATCACAGGGAGTTTCCCAAAATGGAAACATTTTTCCTGTAAGCGGCCAAAGATGTGTTTTCGTGTCTGTCTCGCCGAAGATGTGTTTTCCATCCAAGCAGTGAACATCAACCCCCAAGTTAGAGGGGACAAGACACCAAAAACGTCCCGTCTGCTGAGCCCTGACAAGGATTCAGACAAGTCAGCCAGCGTTCACAGTTAAGAGAAAAACATCTGTGCTTTGGAAAATGTTAAGTACAGAGACTGGTTCTGTATGTCCACCGATTTTCCATGAGATCTTTGTCGGAGGAGGCAGCCAATGGATAAGGCCCCCTCCTCGTCCTTCATGGGTGCCCGAAGAAATTCTCTGCCAGCTTCCCTAATAGCTACGAAACTATCTTGGCCTCACGGAGATGAGGTGCTGATCAGGCACTTGGGGTTTGTTCTGCTCTGTTTTGTTTTGTTTTAATTCCAATATAGTTAACATACAGTGTTATATTAGTTTCAGGTATGCAATATAGTGACTCAGCGGTTCTATACATTACTCAGTGCTCATCAGGACAAGTGCACGCCTTAATCCCATCACCTACCTCACTCATCCCCCCAACCACCCTCCCTTCTGGTCACCATCAGTGTGTTCTCTGTAGTTAGAGTCTGTTTTTTGGTGCTTGGGGTCGGTTCTTAACATAAGGAAAGCACATGTGATTTTTAAAAGTATGTGGTTTGATTCACTAGAACAACCCAAGACAATGTGCTTCTCTATACTTTGGTTTTTCCATTTAAAAGCTTACAGATGGATTAATTAAGTCATTTAAACCTGCCTGATGTGAGGTTTAATTCAAGGCATGGAAGTGAAAACTCTGAGTATGCCTACTTGGATTGTCACCAGTATCCGGGATGATTGATTGATGTTTCATGAGAAATCCAGGTTCCATTTTCCCGGAAATGGGCTGTTAGGAGCCCAGCAAGACCCACCACTCAACCAACCTAAGTGACTGCTCAGATCTCTTGCTCCTCTTTTCTAAGACCACTTATGTTCACTAAAGGATAAATACTTGCAAAGCAAATGATACATTTTTATAAGACATTTAGTGTCCTGGAAGAGGACTTGATAATTAAATTGCCACTCTACTGCTGTTCCCTAATCATAGGGACTTTGTGTTGTCTTGACCGAGGAGTCTCATTTTTGGCTTGCTGAAAATATTCACTGAACTTGCAGTGAAATCCGTGAGTGGGAATGTTCCACAGTATTTTCAAACACCATGGGTCAGGAGTTTGGCATCTCTTCCTCCTGGGAACTCACTGGTGGGTGGTCAGGTAGAACCCCGCGGGCTACCACAGAGGCCATAGGCAGCTGAAACCAGTGTTTCAACTTGTCTGCCGGTGGGGAGGGGGTCCTCTCCCGCTTTATCTACACTTTGAATAAGAGCAACTACCTCACATTCTCATTTTAGCGATAAATTTAAGACATGGTAGGCTTTGAAACCTGAAGGCTGTCCCTTGGTGAGGTATTGTTTATCGATGGCTTGTCACGACTTTCCAAACAAGCAATGAAAATAAGCCTGGAGCGGGGCACCTGGGTGGCTCAGTCGTTAAGTGTCTGCCTTCGGCTCAGGTCATGATCCCAGGGTCCTGGGATCGAGCCCCGCATCAGGCTCCCCGCTCCGCGGGAAGCCTGTTCTCCCCCTCCCACTCCCCCTGCTTGTGTTCCTGCTCTATCTCTCTCTCTGTCAAATAAATAAAATAAAATCTTTAAAAAAAAAAAAGAAAAAGAAGCCTGGAGGCTTCAATAAATTAAAAGACTTCCACAGCCCAAGAGAATTTTTATTAATTTCTGGGTTTCCTTAATAAATCGCTTTTTGCGTTCAATTTAGGAAAATTCTTTTGGGTTGAGTTGTTGGACATAATGGTTTCCTGCAGTTACTTAGGTCTGGTTTCTTAGCCAATTAAATTCTGAATCTCTTCAATTATTTGATCATGCCTGCTGGCTTTAGTTTTCTATTGCTGCATAACGGAGCCACCCCAAAATTTAGTGGTTTAAGACAACAAACATTTTTTTTTTTCCTCCCATGATTCTGTGGGTTGACCAGGCTTAACAGAGCAGTTGGGGTCTTATTGTGGTTGTAGTCAGACTGTGGCTTGGACTGGAGTTTTCTGGAGATTTGACTGGGCCAGCCCCTCTTCTTCTCCTGGTCTCTACTTATTACTTTCTCAGGGCATCCAAAAGTGCAGGGGCAGAAGTTTCTGGGCCTTTTTTTTTTTTTTAAGATTTTATTTATTTATTTGACAGAGAGAGACACAGCGAGAGCAGGAACACAAGCAGGGGGAGTGGGAGAGGGAGAAGCAGGCTTCCCGCCGAGCAGGGAGCCCGATGCCGGGCTCGATCCCAGGACGCTGGGATCATGACCTGAGCTGAAGACAGACACTTAACTGACTGAGCCACCCACGCACCCCGTTTCTAGGCCTTCTTAAAGCAAATGCTCTGAACAGGCACAATGTCACTTCTGCATCATTCTGTTGGTTAAAGCAAACTACAGGCTATGTGTAGAGTGTAGACCACCTTCAGGTTTGATGATTTGCTAGAAGGACTCACAGAACTCAAACACTATTATACTCACAGTTAAGGTTTATTACAGCAAAAGGGTATGGATTCGAATTAGCAAAGGAAAAAAACACAGAGGACAGAATCCAAGAGAAACCAGGCACGAGCTTCCAATTGTCCCCTTCCAGTAGAGTTTTATAGACAACATTTAGTTGTCCCAGTAATGACGTACAGCAAACACATAGTGTTGCCAACCAGGATGCTCACCTCAGCCTTGATGTCTGGGTTTTCATTAGGGGTCAGTCACATGGGCATGGAATGACTGACCTTCGTTAGTCTCCAGACCCTCCAGAGGTCAAACTGATACCTGATGGTCCAGTGTCCCAGGCAAATAAGAACGGAAGTTAACCAGAAATCACATAGTTAGCATAAACTCTCTGGTATGGCCCAAAGCCCTTGATACACAAAGACACTCCAGTTAAGGAGGATATATCAAGGACTTAGAGATTGTCTCCTGGGAGCTAATCAAGGGTCAGTCCTTTCTTTGGGATGTACAAGTTTTGGCCATCCCAAGGCTGCAGAGTTACCCCTCTACTGTACATAAGACCTACTACGGTTTAGTATAGGAAGGACTACACAAGGGCATGAATTCTGGGATGCTTGGTTCTTTGGGGCCATCTTTGAAAACGAGGTACCATATCACTATTTTCCCCTCATGGCTCTAACAGAGCTAATAGAGTACTGAGGGTGTCTGGAGTTCTTCATGCGATAGTCTGTTTTAACTGGAAATGAATATATATATAAAAAATGAAATAACAGTGGGCTAACCTGTTAATAATCACATTCTTGTCCATATGAAGATGTGAGTCCCATCTGTGCCTGTTAAGTTAATCTATTCAATTGAAGAAATGATGATTGAACATCTTTCATGTGTCCAACACCAGTCTGGGGCCCAGAACTATACAAGATTACCTAATTCCTGTACCTGAGGAGTAGTTTACTGACTGGCGGGGACAGTGACCATGCACAGGTAAGTTGGTACAAAATTAAGATTTCCAGGGTGAGGAGGATTCCAGGAAAAGCTTAGTTAGCCCCAAATAGGCTGCCTGGCTTTAAAATTTTCAAACATTTTTTGAGTTTTGAAATTGAGACTTTAAAAGCAGTATGCTCAGGGCGCCTGGGTGGCTCAGTCAGTTAAGCGTCTGCCTTCGGCTCAGGTCGTGATCCCAGGGTCCTGGGATTGAGTCCCACCTCAGCTCCCTGCTCAGCCGGGAGCCTGCTTCTCCCTCTCCTTCTTCCTGCTGCTTCACCTGATTGTACTCTCTCTTTCCGTCAAATAAATAAATAAATAAAATATTTTAAAAAATAAAAATAAAAGATAAAAAATCATTTTTCCAGAAGTTGATTGCAGCCAAACTTGTGAAGCCAGAGAAACCCTGGCTTCACATCCTTGTGCTCAGTGAGGGGTGTCTGCATCCCGTGAGGCTTCAGACCAGAACACAGAAGTGCACGATTTGAGCTGGTCCTGTGAGCATGGCCCTTCCCCGTTTCTTGGCAGCCTAGCCAGTGAGCCAGATCCCAGGGGGTCCTGCCCACTATTTCGTTCTGTCTTCTCGCTTGTCACTGACCACTGCCCAGCTCCCTGAGTCTTCAAGAGGAAATAGTAACAAGCACCATGTCCTCTTGTCAGCAAAGGACCAGGAACGCAGCCCGAGGAAGGAGACCAGTGTGTGGTTTGGACCCTCACTGCGTTTCACCCCCGGTGGCTTTCCCTGTGGCTCTTAGACAAGACAGGGGGCTTTTCCTTTTCATTGGATTATGTTCAGAGAATTGGTGTCCAGAGTCCTTTTTGGACAAATCATAACACTTCCTCATACTTGCGAACTCATGACAGGATTTTTTTTTTTAATATCTCCTGATGACAAAAAGATGGGCTTTTGAAGTTTTAGTTTTAGTTTGTTTTATCTATCTCTTGACTAACCACAGAATTTCAACAAAGAATAATAATATAAACATGGCTGATTGCTTTAAAACCCACTCTGTGTTGTGAACCAGTTCGGCTTTTATTTGCAGACCGAGAAAGAAGATGTCACCTCTAATCTGTGTGATAGTGTTCGCTACATTTCTTTCTCCCAGACTTTAGAAGACGCAATCCCACTGATAGGACACTGGCTTCTCAGTCCTTATTTAACTTGAGGAAAGAGAAAGCTACCATCTTGGTAAGAGGCTCTGACTTCCTGGTGGCAGTCAGCAAGAATTAAGTTTGGAGATTTAAGACGACCTAAGCTTTTCAGTCTTTTTCCAGGGCTGATTTTAATACAGATGCTTTTCCTAAGTAGCTTACCTTTAACTCTTCTGATGCCAAATGGGCTAAGGCTCTGCGATGGAGGGCCTGAGGCCATAGGCCAAGAGGGTTCTTGGCTTTGCATGAGAAAGAATTCAAGAGCAAGACTTTCAGAGAAAGGGACTAAGATTTATTAGGTATAGAAGTAAGAAAGGTGGGGTGGGGCACCTGGGTGGCTCAGTCGGTTAAGCATCTGCCTTTGCCTCAGGTCATGATCCCAGGGTTTTGGGATTGAGTCCCAGGTTGGTGGGGGATGGGGGTGTCCTTGATCAGTGGGGGGTATGCTTCTCCCTCTCCTTCTGTCCCTTCCCCTTCCCCTGCTCCTGCTCTCTCTCCCTCTCCCCCTCTCAAATAAATAAAATCTAAAAAAAAGTAAGAAAGGAGCTACTTCATAGACAAAGTAACGGTCTCTTCTCCCAGATGGAGAAGACCACTTCCCTTTGCCTCTAACAAAGGGCTTTGTAAATTCTCCAAAAGTAGCTAACCATATAGGGAGGGGCTTACTCTTTAACTTTGGAATCATCACTTACATTGGGTTGTTAGTTGTTTTTATCATTTTAGGGTTGTGGAATTACCCACAGGGAACATTTTAAGAATGCCCAACCTATGTGGCTTTTATGGCCAGTGGGAGTGGGGCCTTGTGGTCTTCCATGAGTCTGATCTTTTATCTCTTTTTATGATCTGTGGACTTTTAGGTTAAGGGTCAGCCTTAAACCCAAAATGGCTTTACCTTGGCCAACTTGTCTCCCGAGTCTCCCTTCCCTCCTGCCTTACTTCTGTTTAGTTATCATGATATTTAAGAAAATCTTTGTACACACATGTGAAGATTCCACTTTCAGTAGAAGAGTCTTATGTTCAAAGTTGATATGAAATCTGTTATGAAAATCATGCAAACTTGAGGAGCAAGAGACATGAATCAGTGAGCCTAAGAAGCATAGTTTGGCTACTCCTTTCCCTCGCCATTTGTGAGTATTTTCTGTAGATGAACTCCCACATAAGGACTGTGTGTTTTCCTCTGACAGCACCTGATGGTAGGAGTTATGGGGTAACAACCCTGCCTGAAGAAATGGGGTTTGCAAACTGACAGCACCTGATGGTAAGACACAGAAGTTATGGGGTAATAATCCTGCCTGAAGAAACGGGGTTTGCAAACACATATGGGGCTAACTGAAACTGGCCAGGGTTGAAGAGTCTTCTCTTTTTTTTTCGTTAACACTTTTCATTTTAAAATAATTATAGACTCATAAGAAGTGGTAAAAATAGCACAGAGTCCTATGTACCCTTCATCCAGCTTTCTCCAGCAGTGACCTGTTGTGTAGGTGTAGTACAATATCAAACCCAGGAGTTGACAACGATATGTTGGCACCAGACTACAGACCTTATTTAATTTTCACTGAATAGGGTTCATTATTTTTTAACCTGCGTTTGTGTGTGCGTGTGCGTACACATAGAGTTCTACGCAATTTTATCCTATATATAGATTTGTGTAACTACCGCCATAATCAAGGTGCAGAACTGATTCATCATCACAAAAGAATTCTCCCCTGCCACCTACTTCCTTGTACTCACACCCCCACTCCCTCCTTCCCCCTTCCATCCCTAGTAACCAGTCATCTGTTCTCCAGCTCTGTGGTTTTTTCATTTAGGGAATGTTGTATAAATGGAATCCTGAAGTATGTTATCTTTTGAGATTGATTTTTTTTCCCAAGTAGAATGCTCTTGGGGTCCATCCTGGTCCCTGCATGTACAGCAATGCACCCCCTTTTTATGGCTGAGTAGTATTCCGTTACATGGATATACTAGACTTTGCTCAACCATTCGTCCACTGAAGGACATTGGAGTTGTTTCCAATATTTTTCTACCATGAATAAAGTTGCTATAAACATCTGTGTACATGTTTTTGGGTGAAATAAGTTTTTATGTCTCTGGATGAATGCCCAAGTGTAACTACTGACTCATATGGTAAATACTGCAAAAAAAATTTTATTTTCCAGAGGGGCTATGTCATTTTACATTGAGAGCAGCAATGTATGAGAACCAGTTTTTCCAAATCCTTGCCAGCATTTGGCATTATCAACATTTTTTACTTTAGCTGTTGTAATACAGGTGTAGTGATAGCTCACTGTAATTTTATTTTTTTTTTTTTTTTTTTTTTTTTTTTTTTTTAAAGATTTTATTTATTTGACAGAGAGAGACACAGCGAGAGAGGGAACACAAGCAGAGGGAGTGGGAGAGGGAGAAGCAGGCCTCCCGCTGAGCAGGGAGCCCGATGTGGGGCTCGATCCCAGGACCCTGGGATCATGACCTGAGCCGAAGGCAGACGCTTAACGACTGAGCCACCCAGGCGTCCCAGCTCACTGTAATTTTAATTAATGAAACATCTTTTCAGACTCTAATTATTTTACTTTTTTTGTTTTAAATTTCCATTCATTTTCTTGTATTCTTTCTTTTGTTCTCTCCTCCTCTCAGTAAGCTTACTAAAATGTAACATATATATAGAAAATCATAAGGGTACAGTTCTGGACGTTTCTCACAAAGGGAACCCACCTGTTAACCAGCACTTGAATTAAGAAAAGAACATTTCTGGAGTGCCTGGGTGGCCTAGTAGGTAAAGCATCCAACTCTTGGTTTCAGCTCATGTCATGACCTCTGGGTCCGGAGATTGGTCGAGTTGGGCTTCTGGCTGGGTGTGGAGCCTGTTTAAAATTCTCTCCCCCCCGGGGTGCCTGGGTGGCTCAGTCATTAAGTGTCTGCCTTCAGCTCAGGTCGTGATCCCATAGTCCTGGGATCGAGCCCCGCATCGGGCTCCCTGCTCGGCGGGAAGCCTGCTTCTCCCTCTCCCACTCCCCCTGCTTGTGTTCCCTCTCTCGCTGTGTCTCTCTCTGTCAAATAAATAAGATCTTTAAAAAATAAATAAAATAAAATAAAATAAAATAAAATTCTCTCGCTCCCTCTGCCCCTCCCTCCCCACCAGCACTTGTGCTCTTTTTCAGAAAACAAAAAAACAAAACACCACTTCGATTACTCAGAAGTCTCCCACCCATTCTGACTTCTGACACTAGAGACTAGTTTTGCCTGTTTTTGAACTTCATGTGAATGGAATCATTCGGTATATATTCTTTCATGACTCTTTTTTTTTCTTAAGATTTTATTTATTTGAGAGAGAGAGAGAGAGCACAAGTGGGGGTGAGGGGCAGAGAGAGAAGGAGAAGAGAACTCTCTGCCAAGCAGGGACCCCGACGCGGGGCTCCATCCCAGGACCCTGGGATCATGACCTGAGCTGAAGGCAGACGCTTAACTGACTGAGCCACCCAAGATGCCCCTTTTGTGTTTGCTTTTACTTAGAAGATTCATCAAGTATTCTCTTGAAACATCTCTAAGAGTGATAGACTGCAAACTTGAGGTGGCAAATACCATGAGGATGTTGTGGAGTGAAATGTTAGGACACAAAAGCCCTGGGCTCCCTGCCCACTGAGGCTTAATGTCAGCAGCCAACCAGAAAGTAGTTCTGATGCCCGACAAACACAAATGACCAAGTCTTATTGTGGCTTGATGATGATAATGGTCTGGCCAAAGCAACTTTTGAAATGTACGCCACTGAGCCAACCTCCTACCCTCTCCACCTTCTTCTGGATCCACCTTTTCAAGGGTGTAAGAGCTGCTTTAAGGATAGCTTTGGTATGGCGTGCCTGAAAGGCTGAGTCGGTTAAGCATCTGACTCCCGATTTCTGCTCAGGTCATGATCTCAGGGTCGTGAGATCGAGCCCCGCGTCCTCGGGCCCTGCGCTGACATAGAATCTGCTTAAGATTCTCTCCCTCTCCCTCTGCCCCTCCCTGCCCTGCTTCCCCACGCTTACTCTCTCTCTCTCTCACTCTCTCAAAAAAAAAAAAAAAAAAAAAAAGAAAAGTTTTGGTAATAGGGAAGCAGATATTATCAAGAAGGAAGACGAATGAGTTGAAACAGGGATCATACTTCCCTGAGGTGTGATGAGCCACAGCCATCAACTTCCTAGTACCTTCTCAAGAAATGGCATTACTGAGATCATTTGGATACAGGTGGAGGCAAATTGCCAGATCTGTGCCCCCATTCCAATCTTCTCTACGGCTCCAGCAGTTACAATTCGAAAACGTTTGTGTACAAATAAGAGTGGCTCAAGGGAAACATTGATGGAAATTCTTGCAGATGAAACATTCTTTATTCCAGGAAAGAGGAAGTGGCACATTTGGGGTTATTTTAGTCAAGATTAGTTCTTGCAGAGATAGAACGGCTATCTCTAAATTTAATCCTTTCCTGTCTTCTGAGCTTTCTGTCCCTTCTGCAGCTATCTTGCATTGATCATCTTGGGATTCAGCATTTCCCACTCTGAATATGATGCTGTTATCATGAAGCATTTCCTGTGTGCCAGCGTGAAGCTGTTAGCTGTTTTATTTATTTATTTATTTTTTATTTTTTATTCTTATGTTAATCCCCATACATTACATCATTAGTTTTAGATGAAGTGTTCCATGATTCATTGTTTGCGTATAACACCCAGTGCTCCATGCAGAACGTGCCCTCCTCAATACCCATCACCAGGCTAACCCATTCTCCCACCCCCTCCCCTATAGAACCCTCAGTTTGTTTTTCAGAGTCCATCGTCTCTCATGGTTCGTCTACCCCTCCGATTTTCCCCGCTTCATTCTTCCCCTCCCGCTACCTTCTTCTTCTTTTTTTTTTCTTAACATATATTGCATTATTTGTTTCAGAGGTACAGATCTGAGATTCAACAGTCTTGCACAATTCACAGCGCTTACCAGAGCACATACCCTCCCCAGTGTCTATCACCCAGTCACCCCATCCCTCCCACCCCACCCCCCACTCCAGCAACCCTCAGTTTGTTTCCTGCAATTAAGAATTCCTCATATCAGTGAGATCATATGATACATGTCTTTCTCTGTTTGACTTATTTCACTCAACATAATACCCTCCAGTTCCATCCATGTCGTTGCAAATGGCAAGATCTCATTCCTTTTGATGGCTGCATAATATTCCATTGTATATATATATACCACATCTTCTTTATCCATTCATCTGTTGATGGACATCTTGGCTCTTTCCACAATTTGGCTATTGTGAACATTGCTTGTTAGCTGTTTTATATTGTACTGTGAGGTATGTCGTTCACTCTCTGCAGAAGAGACACTGATCCTGAGAAGATAAGAACTTTTTGGAGTGACTCAGCTGGTAAGTGGCAGAGCCAGGGCTCGAACCGAGGACCGACACTGAGAGTCCTCTTCTCTGCGTGACATCCTACAGCTCCCAGAATGGGTAGGTGGCTGAGGTGAATTCTTAGTATTCACCTTCTCTAGTTCTAGATGTTCAATGACAGGATGTTCGGTGGTGGGTCTAAGAAAGTGGCTGTCAAAAAATGATCTAAATCTCCTAAGTCCCGCCTTTACCTGCATGAGGCTTGTTCATGCATATCCAAATTAGAAGGCTGACAATTTTTAAAAGTAACAACGGGCACGTTACCGAAAGTGAGAAAATTGAGATCCTTACTACCATGTCCACAAATCAGATGATTGGGTGAAACAGGTGGGTGAGGGATCCACTTACTGGCTGTTACTTTGTGCCGGTTACTTATTTTCTGTCTCGTGTTATTTTGATCTGTTAAGTGGAGATAATTGTGGTATTTATGTATTACTTATGTAAAACACTTGGGTAAAGAAAAGCACCTAGCATATAGTAAATGACTGATGCCTGGGAGCTGCCACCCCCCCCCACCATCATCATCATCATCACCACCACCTGTGGACGGGGATGTGTGGGTGAAGGGGTGGTGCCGTGTGGGAGCTGAGGCCAGGTCTCTGGGCTGAGATCCCTGTATAGATGACAGCTACATTTTCTAAGAAAATGCTGGTTATTAAATTTGAGATTTGAAATATACTTGGGCATCATCCTTGCTGTTTTATGAAGAAGGAATCTAATGCACAGGGAGTTTATTGAGGAGACCTGCTTAATCCTGGGGCATTTTAAATGAGCAGTTTATATTTGAGGAAGATTCAGATTCAGAGTTAAATATTCTTCATTCTGAAAATATTCACTATCTTTCAGGTTGCACCTTTCTCTTTACTTTCAGGCTATAATAACATATTCCACCAAGGGTATTGGGGCTGTGCTAACAGTTTCATCCACCCAAAACTAAATTCCGTCTTACCAGTCTGCTGACTTCTCCAGCAATGACCCCTCTCATTCCCTGGTGCCTAGCTGAGATCATGTTCTTGGTGGATTCCAGCTCCAAGAAAGGTGATTGGTCAGTTCCTCCTGCATCACCCTTGTCTCTGGCTGTAGGTTTGACATAAACTCTATGTACATAATAAGTAAACCACATGGACACCATCTGAGTAGAGACTTTCTCCTCTGTTAGCTCTTTAGGATAAACTGAAAATTTCGGGGGACTGCTTGCCTGTGGCTCCTCCAGTCTCTTTATGGATTCTTTGTTTTGAGGCCTGGAATTTCCAAGGTCATGACCAAGTAAGCATGGGGGAAGAGGGATGATTGACACTTTTACGTAGCTATGGAAACACAGGTATTGACTCTGGCATAACTTAATTTTTGCGTGAAAGGTGCTTTATATTAACTGATTAAATCCATACGTAGCCAGAACATAAGACCTCTGTCCATATGTTGGCAGTTGTTATCTGCATTTTAGGAATTATCTTGATTTCTAATGTTCTGTCTTCTTGTCATTCCATGTGACTGGACTGCAGAATATATGTAATTGAGAATCCCTAGGTTCGTAGGGCATCAGGACCTATTATGTTGTGGTAATTTACATTTGCTATTTGGCATTCATTCTCATTCTATTGTTAACAATATCTTAGGGCAGCTGGGTGCCTCAATTGGTTAAGCATTTGCCTTTGGCTCAGGTCATGATGACACCAGGGTCCTGGGATTGAGTCCTGCATCTGCCTCCCTGCTCCATGGGGAGTCTGCTTCTTCCTCTGCCTCTGCCTCTGTCTCTCTCTCTCTCTCTTACGAATAAATAAACAAATAAAATCTTAAAAAAAACACAAAACAGTATCTTGGTTTTTCTTTAGGAGCACCACCTGTCCCTAACTCTCTATCCAGGTTCTGATGTCAACTCTAATGATAATTGGGCACGTGACCTGGGTCTGGCCAATCAGAGCATTTCCTCCCCGTTGAGTCAGCCATTGATTCGGGGATGAGTACGTAATACAGCCACATGATCAGGTCAACTGTAGATCATCCTAGAACTTCCACTTGAGAAACAGGTAAAGAACTCTTCTTTCTCCTCACTGGACTTGCAACCATGAGGTTTTGAGTCTGGAGCTTCTGGCAGACGATGTGTTTCCAGGAGAAGAGAGAAAGTGAGTCCCAATGCAGTCATCTGAGGGGGTGCTTTGAGCCACGTCTGCGGTCAGCCTTCGCTTGGACTTCTTAGTTTCAAGAGCCAATACGTTTTGCTAGAGCCAGTTTGAGTCAAGTTTCTGTCCTTATAACTGAAAGAGTTCTGATTGATAACAAGGTGATTGCTGGGCTGGTTTTGTGTTCCCCGTGGAATAGAGAAGGGGGAGGGAACCTAAGAAACCGCTAGTCCCAGGAAACCTTGTCAAGAAACAGACTAGTGGGCACCTGGCGTGGTCAATGGACACAGACCAGCCAGAACGCAGAATTAAAGTCTTTTCTGAAGCATCATGAGAATGTATTGATTCAAATTAAGGTTTATTATTTGTAGGCACTTGTGATCGTTTATTTAAGTATTGTGGAAGTTGTAAAGTGTCCTCAGCGGAAGAAAACAAGCTTTGAAGCTTGGGAAAGTGGTTTCATTTCCTTGAGCCACTCTTTCCTCATCTGTAAAGTGGGTATATTCTACTTCCAATAATCATTAAAGGTGCATAAAACACTCAGAACAGGATGTCTAGTACATCCTTAATAAATAGAAGCTATTACTATTAATAATGCTCTGAACCTTTCCTTTTTGGGCTCTGTGATGGATCATATTAAATCCTTGAGCCAAAATTAAGAGTCAAAGTAATGTAAACTAATGAATGAAATCTTGCCATTTGCAAGAACATGAGTGGAGCTAGAGGGTATAATGCTAAGCGAAGTAAGTCAGAGAAAGACAAATACCATATGATTTTACTCATTCGTGGAATTTAAGAAACAAAACACACAAGCAAAGGGGGGAGAAAAGATATAGAGAGACAAATCAGACTCTTAACTTTAGAGAACACACCTATAGTCACCAGAAGGGATGGGTGAAATAGGTGACTGGGATTAAGGAGTGTACTTGTCGTGATGAGCACTGGGTGATGTATGGGAGTGTTGAATTCCTATATTGTACACTTGAAACTAATATAGCTAATATAGTTAACTTTATGTTAACTAACTGGAATTAAAATAAAAGCTTTTAAAAAGCATAAGAAATAAAAATAAAGCCAAGAAAATTCAGAATTTTGCCATTCGGCATGACACGTTAGAAAAATGTAAAACAATGTTGTAGGATTCTCACGTTAAAGGCAGAATTGTGTAACAAGTAATAAGCAATGATATTAAATATTTTAAAAATAGATTAGTAGTCGCAAATACACATGTAGTCAAATTTGCTGAATAATCTAATATGCTCCTCAGTTTCTAGGTTTTTATGCAACTCCAAACATCACTGCAGAGAACTGGGTCAATCAGAAATTAACTCTGAATATTAAACAAACAAAAATAATAATTTGTAGCTGACACATCAGTGTGAACAGGTGTATGTATGCAGCAAATATCGATGCACATGTAGAAACACACACAAAGAAAACATACCTAGTTTGCATAACTCTGTACATTTATTAGAAGTCATTGCATTGCATACTTAAAACGGAATTTTTTGGTTACATAAATTATGCATCAATACGACTGTTAAAAGAAAAAAAATGAAAACTGTTAACTGAAAAAAAAGTTTACATGAACGAGTCACAAAGACCAAATAATTAAACTTTAAAAATGATACTAATAAAAAACTAATTGTTGAGATAAAAAAACAAAAAATAAAACCATAAGCTGGAAGCACAAACTCTCTAGAAAGAGGATGTTAGGTACATTAAACATTCTTTTTTTTTTTTTTTAAGATTTTACTTATTTATTTGAGAGACAGAGAATGAGAGAGAACACATGAGAGGGGATAGGGTCAGAGGGCAAAGCAGACTCCCTGCTGAGCAGGGAGCCCGATGCGGGACTCGATCCCAGGACCCTGGGACCATGACCCGAGCTGAAGGCAGTCGCTCAACCAACTGAGCCACCCAGGCACCCACATTAAACATTCTTTAGACTGCCTAAGGTTTGTTCACTAGCTCTTTCAAGTTGGTAAGGCAGAGGGAAGCCTTAGTACTGGTTGTTTTCTTATTTTTGGTGAAGGACCAAGTTACTTAAACCTTGCTCGGTTTAAGGCAGCTACAAGCTCTCAATGACAGTCCTTCTCCTGATGGAAGCAAGAGTTCAGGCCAAGCTTTATCTTCTGGGCACTTAAAAACAAAAGAAAAAAAACAAACACAAATCAAAAAGCTCAATCCAGACTAATTTAGTACTTAGGGCCTGGCCAAACTCTGTGGGCCATCTTGTTTTCCATTGCAAGTTGAGAAGGTAAGAAATCCTATCGTCCCTTTACAGGGGAGAAAATTTAGGCTCGGAAAGAAAGAATGGTTGAAGGACACACAGCTGGTAAGTTTTTTTTGTTTTGTTTTTTTTTGAGAGAGAGAGAGCACGAGAGCACAAGCAGGGGGAGAGGCAGAGGGAGAAGCAGACTCCCTGCTGAGCAGGGAGCCAACATGGGCTCCATCCCAGGACCCCGGGATCATGACCTGAGCCGAAGGCAGATGCTTCACCGACTGAGCCACCCAGGAGCCCCCACAGCTGGTAAGTTAAGGAGCTGGGAAGATAACCCAGACTGCCTGACTCCGGAGCCCTTTGTCCAGAGCCCTTTGCACACACGGCCCCTCGCCTGGGCACCAAGTCCCGCAGAATGGGAGTCTTGCATTTGCTCACTGCAGGTCTGAGAGCATCATGAGACCTAGTTGCCAGGAGTCAGTGTCCTCAGGATCACCCAAACGACTGAGACTGAGATTTTCCAGTGACAAGTTACAGATGGTGGGTGCAGAATTGAATCACTCTGAGGAAAAAGGATGTCTTTCCTGGGAAAAATTGTTTTATCTCCTTGTTGCTCTGAAAATTTGGGAAAGATGCCTCATTGTGGAAGGACAGTCACTCCTTCCTAATAAGCACTCAATCATTGATTTGATTACACGTGGCTAATATGGGAACCAGATGCAGGTAGAAAGTTATCTGCTCTTTTAAAAAATAGTGCTGAAAGGGGGAAATAGAGATGTTTACTTGAAGCAAGCGATTAATGTGCATTTTGTATAGATAAGGTGCCTTGTTCTAAGATGAATTTAAAACAGTGGTAATGAATGCTTCCCATCACTCTGACAATCCTTGAAGTTTCCCCAGTTACTGTGATGGGTTATTATCTGAGGTCTTTGTTGTTGCTGTCAGATGTTGTCATTAGCTTGGCTGCTTTCCCTGAGATGTGTGTGTGTGTGTGTGTGTGTGTGTGTAACTTGGTGACAATAGAAATTCCCAAAAGATATGAGCAGATACTGAAACAGCTATTGATGGTCCTCATCACACAGCAATGACCAGTGTGCTGAAAGTCAGAGCCACCATATTGCACAACACCAGTGGTTCCATTTGCACTGTTTTCAGACATCCAGTGTTCCCTGGAAGCCCAATGGACCCATGCTGGAGACTATGGAGACAGAAGGGCTGGAATGGTTGAGGTGGATGTGGTGTTTCTGGGCTGCCCAGAATTCATTTATTCTCTAACAGCCTCCAGCATTAACTGGGAATCTACTCTTCTCCTCTCTTCAGGCAGGTGGAGCTCATTTCACCTCTGGCCCCGAAGGTGGCATGTGACCCAGTTCTGACCAATCAAAGCTTCATATTCCCCTAGTGCACAGATGGATAATGACAAGCCACCCGGACTCCATGTTTTTTTGTTTTTGTTTTTGTTTTTTTGCTGAGACTTCTGAGCTAGACCTTGACGTAGTGACTCCTCAGTCGGGAGACAAGGTTGGTCTGCTTCTAAGAAGTTCCTGGGCTTTGGGGGCCTGATTGTGAAATCATATTGATTTGAGCAGATCTAAAGCTGGGCAGGAGCCCAGACCCAATGGCCAGAATACAAGTTTGTGGTGAGTTGGAGACATCTATTTCTCTGTAATAAATGAGCATCGTGGGGCGCCTGGGTGGCTCAGTCACTGGGCGTCTGCCTTCGGCTCAGGTCATGATCCCGGGGCCCTGGGATTGAGCCCCACATCAGGCTCCCCGCTCCACGGGAAGCCTGCTTCTCCCTCTCCCACTCCCCCTGCTTGTGTTCCTTCTCTCACTGTGTCTCTCTCTGTCAAATAAATCTTCAAAAATAAATAAATAAATGAGCATTGTGTTCGAGGGACCTGTGTTAATGGCAGAAGGGTGTTAGGGAGAGGAGTTTGGTGAATTACATCATGACAGATTCTGAATTTGAAACCTGCTGGAGGACTCCAAGATTCAAGATTTGATGTGTCCTCCAAGTTGCAATAAGCTTCCCCTGGCTTTTGAGATCACTGTAGTACAGAGCTTTGGCTATATTCTTCTTCGTCCTTCAGTTAAATGTCTTCATGCCAAAAGATTGAGCCATCGCTCTTTCTACAGGCATCTGGAGTCATCTTCAGTTTCTAAGGTACCTTGGGGATTGTCTTTTTCATCTCTCATCTTTTCTCTGTCTAAGCTTACGTTCTTATTTAGCACAACACCTTGAATTTTTTGGAGGAGAGCTATCGTAGAAATATCCAGTGAAAGAATGAACTCTTATGGCAGACGTTTTATAATTTATTTTCGATTTTTTGTTTTGTTTTGTTTTGGATCGTAGCTTGGAAACCTGTTCTGCTGACTCCGTGTGTACTAGTAAGCATCAGCCAGGACTCAAGGAATCTTATTTCTACTGTCACAGCTGTAAGGTATTCACTCCTCCCTATATTTTTGCCTGACATCCTGCCTGCAGCATCTGACTAACTCATTTGAGGGAAAACTATCTTACTCAGCTCTATTCGTTATTCTTTTTCCAGGCTGGGCTAATAATGAAAAAAAAAAAAAAATCCCCAAACACCCTGTATGGTAATTAGGTACAATGTGCCACCACCATATATGGGGCCCAGAGTTTTAGAACTTCCCCAGGCACAAAGGACTCATGAATGATTGTGGATCATAATCGGGGATTTCTATTTATGTCATTCCAAGAGAGGTGTATTTCCCAGGCTCTAAATCTGACCTTTCTCTTGCTCACTGAGTGCTTACTGAAGGACTTTGAAAGTTACTCGTTGGCCTTTGTACTACCTGGTTACGTTAGTGCCATGATAAATTAATTCAAGGACTACTTGAATCACTGACCATAGCAAGTATTCTCATAAACAAGGCATTTGAGCTCTGGTGGCAAATCAGAGGGCAGAGACAAGCACTGGAGGGTGCCTTCAGCATCCACACAGGAACCCACCACTGTGTCGATCAGTCCTGGAGAGCGTTCTCTGGGAAAGTCAGCAGCAAGAGAAATAAGCTGCCCCCAGCAATATTTTCCTTGTCTTTACAGAGATCTGCAGATATTGGCCGTGCCTTTGTCCAGAAGAAAGTCTCCGGGTTACTAGAAGGGGAACAAGTATGGGGGAAATAGAAACAGAATGGCAGAGCCTAGCCTTAAAAAACAATGAATGAGATGCTTCTGTGGCTCTGTGCTCCCTCTTGTGGTGATGTGGTGCTATTGCTTTCTAACTACGGGAGAACCTCTAAGGCAGAAATCACCAACCTGTTTAACCTGACGACATACGTAGCTTGGACATAACAATCCAATAAGGCAAGGGGCAGGGGATCTATTGCATTTGGAAACATTTCTCAGAGAGTCAAGGAATTCCACTGTTAAAAGCTGTAAATAGGTGCGCCTGGGTGGCTCAGTCGTTAAGCGTCTGCCTTCAGCTCAGGTCATGATCATGATCAGGTCCTGGGATCGAGCCCCGCATCGGGCTCCCTGCTCCGCGGGAAGCCTGCTTCTCCCTCTCCCACTTCCCCTGCTTGTGTTCCCTCTCTCGCTGTGTCTCTCTCTGTCAAATAAATAAATAAAATCTTAAAAAAAAAAAGTTGTAAATAAGCATGTCAATCTGCTGTTTCCACCAAGAGATGGTTTCACACTTTTCCCACCAAATGTTGGGCGAGTATAGAGGAGTTTAGGATCTGAGGGGGAAAGAAAGCACCAGATTTTCACCCTTATGAGCTGAGATTTCACCCTTTCAGCTGAGAATCAATAATAGAAATTTTCACAACAAAGAATAAAATTGTACGTCCTGAATTCATATAAACATTCCAATGCCGGTCACCTGGGTGGCTCAGATGGTTAAGCGGCTGCCTTCGGCTCAGGTCATGATCTCAGGGTCCTGGGATCGAGTCCCGCATCGGGCTCCCTCCTCAGCGGGGAGCCTGCTTCTCCCTCTCCCACTCCCCCTGCTCGTGCTTTCTCTCTCTGTCAAATAAATAAATAAAATTTAAAAAAAAATTCCAATGCCATTTTATATATGTGACATGATATAAGAGATATAATGATATGCAGTGATACTGGAATTATTTTATTTATGGGTTTTTTTCCCCTCTATGATATACCCCCCTGCAGCACAGAGAGGAGTGGAAAAACACACTTTAATTGGGAAATTCCTTTTTGGAAAACCTGAACAGGATGGGCAGCTGTCCAAGAAAATGTGCCAGGAGTAGATTTTGTTTTTTTAGGAAAATGAGCTGGCAGCAGATGTTAAAGTGCGTGCCTTGCTTTAGGATCGTTCGCAGTCGGGCCAGGTACATTCACTGTGTTGCTCATTAGTCTTCAGTACGTTGGTATGTGGTGTTACATCAAAACAAGATGGAGTCTTTTCAGGCACAGATCCTATTAAGGGCATTCTGTAACTGGCCTGGCTGCTTGGGCATTGTCAAGATAGCTGTAAACATTTGTCTCCCCCTGGCGTGGAAGACAACCTCCATGGTTTCTATGATCCTCCTCTCTTGGTCTTCATACCTTTGTGTAATCTTCTCCCTTTGAGTGTGCGCTGGACTTACTGACCTGCTTCCAGGGCACTGAATGCCACAGAAGTAATGGGATGCTACTTCCAAGATGAGGTTACAGAAAGACTATGATTTGCCCAAACTTGGAAGCAACCAAGATGTCCTTCAGTAGGTGAATGGTTAAATAGACGGTGGTACATCCAACAATGGAATAGTATGCAACACTAAAAGTGAGCTATCAAGCCAGGAAAGGACATGGAGGAAACTTAAATGCATGTCACTAAGTGAAAGAAGGCAATCTGGGAAGTCTACATACTGCATGACTTCTACTAGAGGACACCCTGGAAAAGACAAGACAACAGAGTCTGTAAAAAATCAATGGTTGCCAGGAGGTAGGGAGAGGGAGGGATGAATAAGCAGAGCAGAGGATCTTTAAGGCAGTGAAACTATTTTGTATGCTCCTACAGCGCCATTATACATTGGTCAAAACCAGTAAGATGTATAAAACCAAGAGTGACATCTAAAGTACACCAGGGACTTTGGCTGATAATGACGTGTCAAGGTAGGCTCATCAGTTGTAACAACGTACCACGCTGGTGGGGGATGTCGACAGTGTGGGAGGTTGTGTGTGGATGGAGGTAGAGGGTCTAGGAAGACTCTGTCCTTGATGCTCACTGTTGCTGGAACCCTAAAACTGCTCTAAAGGGCTTCTCATTTTTAAAGAGATATGGCTTTATTTATTTATATGTTATTTATTTATTTTTAAATACATCTGGCTTCTGTCTTGGGAGTCTTCTCTTGCTCTGTCATTTGCTCACTCTGAGGGAAGCCAGCTGCCATTGGGGATGGCCGCCCATCCTGCAGAGAACTCACGTCTCCACCCAATAGCCAGCAAAGTCCACCAGTGGCCGTAGGGGTGAGCTCACAGTGGATCCCTCCCCACAGAAGCCTTGAGATGACCACAGCCAAAGTGTCCACCTTGATGAGAGACATTTTGAGAGACTCTGAGCTTGAGTTACCCAGCTATACCATGCCCAGAATTCTAAACCACAAACACCGAGATAGATGAATGTTTGTGATTCTAAAGGTTTTATAGTAATTTGTTATGTAGGGTAGACAACTCCTATGCCTTTTAAACTACCTCGCACAGGCAAATGTCAAAGAGATTCTTTTTTTTTTTTTTCTTTTTTTTAAATTTATTTATTTGAGAGAGAGAATGAGAGAGAGCACATGAGAGGGGGGAGGGTCAGAGGGAGAAGCAGACTCCCTGCCGAGCAGGGAGCCCGATGCGGGACTCGATCCAGGGACTCCAGGATCATGACCTGAGCCGAAGGCAGTCACCCAAGCAACTGAGCCACCCAGGCGCCCTCAAAGAGATTCTTTAATACTGAGAAGTAGAAGAGAGGATGCATAGTTCATACCAGGAATGCCAGGCACAGTTAAACATAAATATATCCAACTGTCTGCAAGTATAAAGTTAGAATCACTGCGTTGTTCTAGAGTAAAACATCAATCCCTTCTCATAAAATAATTTTCGATGGCACTTATGATTTACTAGACACTTAAATGGTATCTCTCAGGAGGATATTAGGGTAGTTAAATAATTTAGATAGATAGAAGGAGAGGAGATGGGAGGAAAAGTCAAGTGTCACTTTCAAGTGATCAGTCTTTCCAGAACCTTCCCTTGAATCTTCTATATCCTCCAGTAATCCGTGACAAAGTCAGGCCTTCCCCATAGTCCACAATTATAGTGGGATAATTGATACATATTTTTCTCAGTAACCGATAGAACAAACAGGCAAAATGTCAGTAAGGATAAACAAGACTTGAATAACATGATCTGCAAACTTGACCCTGAGCCCCAAACTGCAAAATACACATTCTTAAGTACACATAGAATCTTCACTAAAACTGACCACATGGTGGGTCCTAAAGCCAACCTCAGTATATCTAAAAAGATTGAAATCAGAGTAAGTCCTCTGATAATAATGCATTAAGCTCAAAATCAACAACAAAAAGATTATGAGGAAATTTCCTTATGTTGGATATTAAGAGATACCTGTAAATAACACCTGTATCAAGAAAGAAATGATAATAAAATTAGAAAACAGTTAAAACTGGAAAACCTGAAAGTTTTCTCTGAGGAGTGTGTGGTAGGTGGAAGAGAAACAAGGCCATGGATTCTAATGATGAACCACAGGGACTAAGCAAGACAGAAAGAAGACAAGAAGAGGCTGTAGGCATTGAGAGAGGCATGGGAGTCATGCACTGGAGGGGGTCATGATGATAGGGAAGAATTCCACAGTGGGAGCACTTGAGCTGAAAACGTAGCATGTTTGGACATATTTTTCAGAAGTGGTAAGAGGCGATGAACATGTCCAGGATGTGACCGTGGGAAAAAATGCCAGCAGTGGATTGGATAGAAAAAAATCTCTGGAGGTGAGAGGAGGAATAACGAGGAGGCACTGGACAGATGGTGCACACGTTCCTGAGGACTCCAAGCGGAATTCGGGAGTCGAGGTGAACAGGAAGGCAGCCGAAATACGCTGTGTGATGAATGCGGGGTTGTGAACGGGAAGCCGGAAGATTGAAAGCAACGAGGAGCTATGAAAGTGGGCGGTAAACCCCCAGGGGCTCAAGTATCAAAAGAGCAGGTGTACAAGATAAGCCAGGTTTACTCCCAGAGCACATTTCATCAGGTTCGTTCTATAAAGAAAGACAGAAATGGCAGCAACTCCCCATACACTGAAAATGGTTTTCAACCTTTATATGATGCCCTGGATTAACGGCTGCTTCCCCCTGGGAGAAACCAGCGAAGGTCCTAGTCCTCGCAATGCAGCCTCACTTAGCATGCCTCTTCTCGGTATTCTCGGCTTCCCCCTGCAATGATTTGTTCAACGCGCAGTACACACGCTTGCTTGTGGTTTCTCTAAGGGAGATACGCATCTTGGAATTCGGGTGTGGCTAAAACAGGCTTCGCAAGCCACGCAAATGCTGTGATTTCTTTAGCATGACGTTATCTGCTTGCAACTGAGTGGGTTTTAAGCTGCAACACATGGGATTGTATGGAGCTTCAATTGTTTATAAACGTTATTCACTTGTATAATAACACAGTACATTTTCATATTAAAAACAGGTCAAGCCGAAGTCTCCTTGATCACCGGCATGGTGCTCAACCCAGGGTGAGAACTGACGAATTACCTGCTGTTGTGTTCCTTCTGGGCTTTTCTCTGCGCATTTATAGACTTATAATGTAGTTTGCACATCAGATCATTTCACTTTCCTGCTTTTCAAGGGTTTCCCATTATACTTCGAATAAAATCTATACTCCCAACCGTGGCTTACAAGACTAGACACAATCTGGTCCTTGTCTATCTCTGACCTCCTCACTGTTCCGGGAGGTGCGAAAGTGTTTTCCCCATAGGGCTCTGTATGGGCTATTTCTTCTGTTCTGAAACCTCTGTCCCAATCCTGTCTGACAGGTTCTTCTCACTGTTCAAGATACAGCTCCAAACTCACCTATTCACAAGCTTTTCCTAGGTATACACTCTCTAAATTAGTACCTCCCTCCTGTCTCTGCTTCAAATCTCTTCTGAATCCCATTACCTTGTTTGAGCAACGGAGCTATACCCTGTGGGGGGCGGGGGGGGGGCGCAAATCGTGCTGCCTAAGTTATTGACCGTTTTTGTGCTTTTAGGTTCCTCATCTGAAAACAAGGATAATGACAGTTTCTCCTTTATAGATTGTTATGAGACCATACGAGCTAATATTTATAAAACACCAAGAAAGTGCCTAGAACATAGTGGACTCTGATAAATCGCTCAATTTTTTCCTTAGCACTTGCAATCGCTTGGAATCATTCCTTTATTTGTATGTTTATCATCTCTCTTCTCTAGAATGGAAGATAGGTAATTCCAGGGACTTTGCTTCTTAGCACCAAGAACAATGCCTGACTCATAGTGCACAAGTATTAATAAATAAAAGTGGAATGTATGAATATTCAAATCTTGACTCCAGCATAGGGTTCTGTGTGCACAAGAGATATGTTTAAAACAGAAAACATGGTCTTCCTTTTAATCCATGCTTTTAACTTTTTTTTTTTTTAAGATTTTATTTATTTATTTGACAGAGAGAGAGACACAGCGAGAGAGGGAACACAAGCAGGGGGAGCGGGAGAGGGAGAAGCAGGCTTCCCGTGGAGCAGGGAGCCCGATGTGGGGCTCGATCCCAGGATCTTGGGACCATGACCCGAGCCGAAGGCAGACGCTCAACGACTGAGCCACCCAGGCGCCCCGAGCCTTCTTTTTTTTTTTTTTAAGATTTTATTTATTTGAGAGAGAGAAAGAGAGCAGAAGCAGGGGGAGCGGCAGGCAGAGGGAGAGGGAGAAGCAGGCTTCCCGCCGAGCAGGGAGCCCGATGCGGGGCTCCATCCCAGGACCCCGGGATCATGACCTGAGCCGAAGGCAGACGCTCAATGACTGAGCCACCCAGGTGCCCGCCCCCCCTCCCCAACACCATGCTTTTAACTTTTATAGGCTGGCTACCACTAGGGGTTTCCCCACAGCTTATGCATCTTACCCTAGAATGGCTATTACTCCTCCAAGACTGCAGAGTAAGACTGAGCCAACTGCTGTTCACTCATGTGTCTGACTCTTCCAGAAGAGCACAGGATACATAAGGTCAGGGTAATAGCAACCACACTCCCATGATATTTATAAAAATACCGCCAGCAAGGGGCGCCTGGGTGGCTCAGTCGTTGGGCGTCTGCCTTGGGCTCGGGTCATGATCCCAGGGTGCTGGGATCGAGCCCCATGTCCAGCTCCCTGCTCAGCGGAAAGCCTGCTTCTCCCTCTCCCACTCCCCCTGCTTGTGTTCCCTCTCTCGCTGTCTCTCTCTCTGTAAAAAAAAAAAAAAAAATACCGCCAGCAGTTATCACAGGCAAAAATAACATTTCCAGATTCCAGCTTCCCGGTCACACTGGGCAGGTTAGCAGGGTCTGTGAGGCTGAACGCAATGGGTGAGATCTGTAAAGAGGTTGCACAGACCTGGCTTTCTTCAGCTGCTTTGTAGCCCGCTCTCACCGAGATGGTGCTTTCGAGGTCCAGGAAAGGCACGCTCCCAGAACCCTGCCTCCTCCAAAAGAAGCATAAACCTTTCTTTCCTGAAAATAACTTCTTACTGCGTCGAGTCTAACCTGGGTCATCTATCCAAGGCTGAGAAACAAGATAAAGGAGAAAACAATTAACAAAAAATCCATTTGATTTCTACCTACGAAGCTGAGCTTGAGAAAAAGCCAGGTCTGAAGGGTTCCATTCCTGCTACTAGCGATGGGTCTGAAGTTCACGCAAAGGACAGTTGCTCTAAGGTCCCCCCAGAGAGCTCCTCGTGACGCAGAAAAGAAACGTCTGTCTCCATCCAGGACTTGATTCTGACTTAGGCAGTCTGAGTTCCTGGAAAGGCTGTGTTGATTCCCAAATGGATCTCTTCTTTTATTAAACTCAGCTGCTGTGGTCTCTGCGCTAAATCAACCTGCACCCCTACCATCTCAAACCAGCCATGGGGAATACTGACGTTTTCATCATTCCTTGTCATCTTTTAGTTCCAGGTGGCGATTCTTATCTTTTGCCACACCGGGCCCCAGTATATTTGGGGTTCAATGTGGACCTCTCCCTATTTCACAACCCGAGCTCTGCCCAGTGCAGGGTTAGAAGAGGTATGCCCACAGGAAAAAAGAAAAGAAAGCAGATTATGAAAAAGCACATGTTTGTCCTAATGCCCAATGCCAGGCAGCCCGGGTTGACCACTCCGTGGCTCAGGTGGTTGTGGAGACCAAGCTGCCATACTGGGAAAGAAAGGACAGGAAGGAGATGGCCGAGTCTCTGGACAGCTCAGAAGCAGTCTTGCCTGGCTTGCTGATCCATGTGCTAGATGAGAGGAAGCAGAAGAAAACCCTCTGTGTGGGTGCAGGAGGTGAAAGAGACATGGGGCTTGGTTACTGCCTTTAGAACCTGGTATCATCACCCAGTAGTAAGTGTGGTTCAGTGTAGGTCTCCTTGGCCATTCAATCAGGTTAGCCAGTCCTCCTTCTTTGGGGGAGACATATTAAGTGGGGCCCATATGAAAGAGGGCCTAGATATGGCCTCTTGTTCACTGTTGTTAAAGGTATTCTCCAATAGGTTGGGGCGCCTAGGTGGCTCAGTCGGTTAAGCGTCTGCCTTCGGCTCAGGTCATGATCCCAGGGTCCTGGGATCGAGTCCCGCATCGGGCTCCTGGCTCAGCGGGGAGCCTCCTTCCCCCTCTGCTGCTCCCCCTGCTTGTGCTCTCTCTCTGATAAATAAATAAATAAATAAATAAATAAATAAATAAATAAATAAAATCTTAAAAAAAAAAAGGCATTCTCCAATAGGAAGTGGCTTCTGTCTGGCAGCAAAAAGAATGCCCTTTCTCTGCCCTGTTATATCCCTCTGTGCCCTGCCCACTCTCCATATACCAGTAGAACTAAGCCATAAAGCTCACTCAGTGTCTCCCTTAGAAGAGTAACCCCTTAGAAAAGAGATATCCGTAAGGTGGGAGCAAAGAGGACAAACTTAGGAGGAGTTCTGACTGGCAGGAAAGATGAAGAAGAATTCTCACTGGGAAGAGGATGGAAAAAGAGGAGGAAGGTAGCTGATAGAGGGTGGGCTTAGCATGGGTTCTTCAGGGACCCAGCCCCCCTGTTCCCTTCCCCAGCCTGAGCTTGAAGAAATGAGGCCATGAAAAGGATAATCCTGAGTCTGAGAAGTCACTGCCAATGCAAGGAACTTGAATCAGCAGAAGGTAACCACCTGTGGCAGAATGGTAATGGCCATGGCCTTGGCTTATGGGATGGGGGAGCCGAAGGTCCTACGCCTGTCTCTTTTGGCTCCTGGCTGGCACGGAAGAGATATAGACATATATATTTTTAGTTTGTTTTAAAATTCTATTTGAATCATTTTTTATTTGCCTATATATGTTTGTAAATCTAGACTTATATAGAAGTTGCTAAAATAGTTCAGAGTGAGAAAGAACACCCAGCAGATTCTAGGAATATCTAAGCCCATATCAGTAGCTACACGGAAAGCAGAGGGCAATATGGCTTTAAGGTCCACCCCTGCCTCCGCCAAACCTTTCCTCTATGTCAAGGTGACATTTAGGCAAGAAGGAGGAGGGAGAGATCTTGAAAGGGCGCATTTGCCCCAAACAGACCGAGTTACCTTTAACTGGCAAGTTTAAATGTCCTTTCTGCCTCCCCTCCCACAAGAATGAGGACTTGAGAGGAAGGTAAGATGCCTGGAGAATAATCTACACTTAACGTAGCAGCGCTCTTGCAGAGTATTAAGTTACACACCTCACTCTACTTCCAAGACTTATGTCCTAAATCTGCACCACCTCCCATATTCAGGACATGTTTATTTGGGGACTCACTGCACCCCATGCCCATTGGCCCTGGTCTGGGCCAGGTGAGCCCCAGTGTGAGTCTCGGACTTGGACGTGTTAGAATGGCTCCCCAGCAATGACTGAGAAACCTTTCCTTCTCGCTCCTGTTGCAAGCTGTAAGTTGAAAGCACTTCATCCTCCATTACAACTGGGTTGATTTTGCACTTGCATTTCTAAGAGTAGGAACCACGAACCTAGCCTTTTTTTTGCCTTGTACTTCTTCTTCTTCTTTTTTTTTTTTTAAAGAGTTTATTTATTTATTTGAGAGAGAGAGAATGAGAGAGAGCACATGAAAGAGGGGAGGGCCAGAGGGAGAAGCAGACTCCCTGCCGAGCAGGAAGCCCAAAGCGGGACTCGATCCAGGGACTCCAGGATCATGACCTGAGCCGAAGGCAGTCGCTTAACCAACTGAGCCACCCAGGCGCCCCCCCCCCCCCGCTTTTTTTTTAAACAGAAGAACAGGGTTATTGGATTAAACGAGAAAGATCCCAACACAAGATAGAAACAGATGTTCAGCCATTGGGATCTGGGCCCTGAAGCCACGGGAAGCTTGGTGAAGGGGCCAATGCACCTCTCTTTAGGCCCCCTTGTGGGCTGGGGTTTAAGGTGTTTGGGCTGTGCTCAGTTGTCCTAATTCCATCCTTCGCGGGTAGGGAGCAGGGACGTGGAGACCAGTATTTGCTGAGTTGTCACATAGGCTCACTCTTGAACGGAGGATTCCCATTCGGTTGAGCCCCAGGCTCACTTTCACTCAGAATGCCTGCGGACAGAGGCCAGGCCTTCCTGGTGACCAATGAGCAAAGAAGTTTGCGGTTGGTCAGGTCGGAGGACAGCGCAGAGGAGCCTCTGGGGAGAGCAGAAGGTGGGGTGGCAGCAGTGCCTGTGGGGGACTCAAGTGAGCTCCACCTCCAGGACTAATTTTTCCCAGTAGGTTTTTGCTCGCCTTGTTTACTTCTGATTGATCCACAATAATAGGGCAGAGTGAACTTTCCGCGATGTTAATGTGTAGCCTGGAGTAATCTTGCTTAAAACCATTTGAAGCACTCAATTCAAACATCTAAACATGATCTGACTGGCTGGTTATTTCTGCGGCTTTACCACTGCCCCTAACCCCCACCCCTCAGCCCCATCTAGCTTGTGTTTGCATTGCCTGTAATGTTCTTTATTTGCAGAGCTTGCTTCTTAAGGTGCTCTGTGTGTCATCTCCTTTGGACATTTTCCTTTGTCCCCAGCAGGGTTAGGGACCCTTTATTTTGGCACTATTGATGTGATGTTTTGGGTGTGGGGTCTGGGAGTGAACTCTCATGAAAGATTTCTTGAGATGTTTCAGTGCAAAAATGTGGTTTTATTAAAGCACCAGTGTGGTGCCAAAGTGGGGTGTCTCTTGGTTGGATGGGGCCCCCCAAATGTGGGGCGACCATCTGGTGGAGGTCAGTGGTGCAGCCGTGAAAGTATTCACCTGAGGCAGAACAAGGCAATAGAAGTTTATTGAACACACTTCAAGGAGCTGCTGTCTCCAAGGAGGTAGTGGGAGGGGGCTGTTTTTAGAGGGGGAAGATTGTGGACATTGCTGCTATAAACATCGGGGTGTCCACAATAGCCAAACTATGGAAAGAGCCAAGATGTCCATCGACAGATGAATGGATAAAGAAGATGTGGTATATATATACAATGGAATATTATGCAGCCATCAAAAGGAATGAGATCTTGCCATTTGCAATGACGTGGATGGAGCTGGAGGGTATTATGCTGAGTGAAATAAGTCAATCAGAGGTCACATGTATCATATGACCTCACTGATATGAGGAATTCTTTTTTTTAAATTTATTTTATTTATTTGACAGAGAGAGACAAAGTGAGAGAAGGAACACAAGCAGGGGGAGTGGGAGAGGGAGAAGCAGGCTTCCCGCTGAGCAGGAAGCCCGATGTGGGACTTGATCCCAGGACCCTGGGATCATGACCTGAGCCGAAGGCAGATGCTCAATGACTGAGCCACCCAGGCACCCTGCTATGAGGAATTCTTAATTTCAGGAAACAAACTGAGGGTTGTTGAAGTGGTGGGGGGTGGGAGAGATGGGGGGGCTGGGTGATGGACATTGGGGAGGGTATGTGCTATGGTGAGCGCTGTGAATTGTGTAAGACTGATGAATCACAGACCTGTACCTCTGAAACAAATAATACATTATATGTTAAAAAAAAAAGAAGATAGTAGGAAGGGAAAAATGAAGGGAGGGAAAGTGGAGGGGGAGACGAACCATGAGAGACTACGGACTCTGAGAAACAAACTGAGGGTCTAGAGGGGAGGTAGGTGTGGGGATGGGTTAGCCTGGTGATGGGTATTAAAGAGGGCATGTATTGAATGGAGCACTGGGTGTTATATGCAAACAGTGAATCATGGAACACTACATCAAAAACTAATGATGTAATGTATGGTGATTAACATAATATAATAAAATTTAAAAAAAAGGGGGGGAAGGTGAGAAGGTATGGCAACATATGAAATCTTCCCTTTTTTGGGAACCGTGTCTAGTTGTAAGTAGCCCATTGGTTAGTTAGCGCCTATGGGTATTTTGAGATGGGTCTCCTGAGGGGCCTGTCTGTATTCAGCCAGGTGGTTGCTATGGCCCTTTCTGCATTCCATTGCTCAAGCCCGTTGGCCCAAAAGTGGCCTCTACAATGGGGACAGGACCCATGGACAGAAAGAGCTGCACTGGGATTGTGAGGAGTGACTGATTATATACCTTTTAGTTAGTGGGGGTTAGGGATAGTGTAAGTCTCTGAGGAATTTGGAAGCAAGGCTTTCAGGACCTTGAGGGGGCTAGCTGTTGTTTAGATAAGGTTCGTAAGACCCTTCAGATGTATATGAGTGGGCAGGATGTTGGAAGGATGATTGCTAACATATATTTTGGGGGTGGGGGTATAGATAAAGGAAGTTTCCAAAGGGATTTTTATATGTTAAAGAAGACTTACAGGATTCTGGAGGTTGGGCTAATGTCAAGCTAAGGTTGCTTTTTGCCTCTAGCCAAGTATTTTTATTTTTGTATTTATATTTTTATTTTTTAAATTTAAATTCTAGTTAGTTGACATACAGTTTAATATTGGTTTCAGGAGTAGAGTTCAGTGGCTCATCATTTACACACAACACTCAGTGCTCTTCCTAACAAGTGCCCTCCTTAATACCCATCTCCCATCTGGCCCATCCCCCACCCACCTCCCACCATCTACCCTCAGTTTGTTCTCTATTGTTAAGAGTCTCTCATGATTTGTTTCCCTCTCTCTCTCTCTCCCCCTCGCAAATGTTCATCCATTTTGTTATATTTCACGAGTGAAATTGAACCGTATTTGTCTTTCTCTGACTTATTTCACTTAGCATAATACACTCTAGCTCCATTCACATTGTTGCAAATGGCAAGATTTCATTCTTTTTGATGGCTTAGTCCTATTCCATTGTGTGTGTGTGTGTGTGTGTGTGTGTGTGTGTGTATCACACACCTTCTTTATCCATTTAACAGTAGATGGGCATTTGGGCTTCCATAGTTTGGCTATTGTTGATAATGCTGCTATAAACATCAGGGTGCATATATACTCCTTCCAATGTGTATTTTTGTATCCTTTGGGTAAATACCCCGCAGTGCAATTGCCTCTAGCCAAGTACTAACACTAAGGCAGTTGAGTTTCTTGAGCAAGGTCATTCTGCCTGCCTCCAGTATTTGTCAATGGGCTGCAAGTTGTAAGGAGATTTAATATTTTTTAAAAAATTTTATTTATTTATTTGACAGAGAGAGACACAGCGAGAGCAGGAGCACAAGCAGGGGGAGCGGGAGAGGGAGAAGCAGGCTTCCCGCTGAGCAGGGAGCCGGATGCGGGACTCGATCCCAGAAGCTTAACGACTGAGCCACCCAGGCGCCCCGGAGATTTAATTTTTCTACATTTCTTTTCCCTTTTTTCTCCACATCACTATTAGCGACCTGTGCAGATTTATCATGGTTTAATCATGATGCACTGTTATGAAAGGTTTACCTTTAATAACTTTGAATAGCTCTGGAGGAACTTATTCATCTGGAAACTTGTGCCTACTACCCATAGATGCTTAATAAATGTTAAATGAATGAATTACAACATACGACCTTTCTCAATATTCAGAAGCAAAGATCATTTAGAAGCACTTGTTAAAAGCTTTTTTTTTTTTTTTCTTTTGGCCCCAAAGATTCTACTTTGGGAGGTCAGGGTGAGGGTTCAGGACTCTCTGTTTTTGACAGTTCTTGGATGATTTTCATGCACGAGATTCATGGATTACATTCTAAGACATCTTTACCCATTGGTAAAGGGTGCCTTTTTCCCTTTAGGGTTTATGTCTGAAAGCTATTTGAGGATAGGGGCTGCCTCCTATTTCTCTAGGCTAGCGTCTAAGTCCAGAAAACACTTGTTGAATGAATGACAAAATGATGGGAGAATGGATGTACGCTTGGTGCCTTGTCAGCCATTTACCACACAGGTCCTAGAGGATCCCATTACTTCTAACAGCGAAAGTGGCCCTTTGAAGTCAAACCTCTTGAGGAGGCTCTCCTAGCCCCTGGAAGCACCCTGGACTACATTTCCCAGAGTTCCAAGGGATTCCTGCGCAGGCGCACTTGGAAGACTGCGGTGTCCTTTTCCTTCCCTGAAACTCGCAGGTCACTCCCATCCCCTCACCTCCACTCACTCTTTCCTCCGTGTCTCGCAGTGCGAGCTGCAGCTGTTCGGCTTGTGTGTGTGTCTGTCGCAGCAGGTTGGACTCATGGCCTCGCCCCTGCGTTTCGACGGGCGGGTGGTCCTGGTCACCGGCGCGGGGGGAGGTGAGCACGCGAAGGCCGCAGGGCGGACGCCGGCCTAGCTCTTGCGCCCGGAGCCCCCCTTTTCGTCCCGGGATACGCGCGCAGCCGCAGCTGCAGCCCCAGCGGCGGGGCTGCGGGCAGCGTGGGGCGGCGAGGAGAGGCGGCTTGGAGAACCAGCCAGGGGTCCGGTGGGCAGGGTGGGAGGACGGGTAACGGCAGTGTTCGAGGAGCCGACTCTGCCGAGGAGGGAGAGGGGGGCCTGGCCAGCGTTGAGTCACATAGTCCCGTGCAGCTCCCCGAGGCCCCGGGTCCTGCAAGAGAGAGGCCGGGCCGGGCTGTGGTTGGCGGGACTCGATAAAAGTTCTCACTGATGCTCGATCGCCTCTCTTCTTGCCTGTCTTAGGCCTCTGTCAAGTAGACTAGACCTCAGAGGCCCCTACGCGGCGGGAATCACCCCCAGAGGAGTAGGGATGTCAGCCCCTTGCCTTTGAAAAGTCGGCCGTGCAGCGTTTCTCTTCCTCTTTCGGATGGTTTTAAGTTCTCGAGAGGTTCTTCTTTAGAGAGGGGATCTGATAAGAGTCTTCTCCTTGGAGTTTGTATGCTTATCAAGCCAAGCACTGTACTGGACTGACCGGAGTCTTGGTGCGAGTTGCAAATTCAAAATGCCTACGGGAGTCAGGCAGGTGCTAGGGTGGGGTAGGGACAGTAGGAACTGGGGAACAGACATATTTCTGAAGTGCGCCAGATCTTCTAGGTTTCAGGAGAAACAAAATGGAGATTTGTTACGTGAAATAACCCTATTCTTGAAGGAGAAAAAAAAATGAAAACCGCTCATACCCATGGTGATGGCTCTACAGTGCGATTTTTCGCTATTTCCCACCAGCAGGTGATCTCTCTAACCCCCAAGTGTTGGGATCTTGACCTTCCTTGCCTTTGATTCCCACTGGTGGTACCTTATATCTAGAATAGACCTAAAGTGTAATTAATTTAAATTGTGTATTAAAAGTCACAACAGTCGAATTCTGTTAATCCATTTGTAGCTACATCTGCATTGATAGAATGGATTCTAATGCCACCTTTCAGAAGGTGCTTTTAGTATTAATTGGTGGCCAAGAATTTTATACTCATAGCTATATTCATCCTAAAATGATCATATGTTTTTGGAAAACTTTTTTTGTTTTGTTTTTTAAAGTAGGCTCCATGCCCAGCATGGAGCCCAATGCGGAGCTTGAACTGATGACCCTGAAACTGAGACCTGAGCTGAGATCAAGAGTTGGTTGCGTAACCAACTGAGCCATCCAGGTGCCCCTGGAAAACATTTTGTTTACACTTTACTTTTGATGGAAATAATTAAGTGATGCACTCGGTGTTTTAAGCCTGTTTAAACAGTAAGTGATTCACAGTATGAAATACATTTTGCACCATGACCCAGGACACCCATACACCATTCATGACATGATACATAGTAAATGAAGTGCACTCTAAAATTTTCTGTTTCATTAAGTAAATGCACATTGCAATGTACTAAATTGATTTTATGAATCATTAATGAGTTGTGAGTAGACAATTATGGACTTAGGACCTCCTGTTTATAGAGTCCTGCAGACTTTCCTTTGCCTGGATTATGGTACGGTCGCTAGCTCTTGTCGATCTGAGGGAGAAATATAATTTTGTAGTGAAGTTGAGACTGTCCTAGGTCATCACTGAGGAAGGGAGACAGAGATCAAGTTGCAGTCCTATAAGGGAGACTGTTGTCCTTGAGGTCTTGGGTTTCTCATTTAGAGATTCATACCCATAGAACTGAGGCAGTGATGAACGTCCCAGGAGGGTGTCCGTGAATGCCTGCTGGGCCTGTGTCTGAGAATTAGTCTGACTCCAACCCACTCCTATTCTACAGATAAAGAGAAATATATCAGGGCGCCTGGGTGGCTCCGTCGGTTAAGGTCTGCTTTTGGCTCAGGTTATGATCCCAGGGTCCTGGGATCGAGTCCCGCGTCGGACTCCCTGCTCAGCGGGGGAGCCTGCTTCTCCCTCTCCCTCTGCCTGCCGCTCCCCCTGCTTGTGCTCTGTCTCTCAAATCAATAAATAAAATCTTTTAAAAAAACAGAAATCTATCTGCCCTATTTAGATGCTGTTGTTTAGCTTGAAATATAGATAAGTTTAATGGGAGACCTGGAAGGAGAATTATAGAATTGTCCAGACAATTCTCTGCTTATCAAGCCAAGCACTGTACTTCGACTGGAGTATTTTGCTGTGATTGGTGGTATTACAGGGGAATAACAGGGTATAATAGCCATTTATTGATTGACTAAAGTGGTTGTGGGGGATGTAACTTGAGAGTGGAGGATTTGGGCCATGGAAGAAGGAAGGAAGTCCAGCCATTTTGGATTTCAGATGGTTCTGAGACAGCAGATATTGGATCTGGAGCTAGTGAGAGTGTGTGAGTAGCTGGAGATTCTGAAGTCACAGGGGAGATGTTGAAGTTATTTGAATTCCTTCAGTTGGTAAAGCTGGAAAGGGAAATAGTCTAGGAAGCTATTTTCAGGGGCTTTGTTGTTAACTTTAGAGTGTAAACCACCTAACACTGAATGAGCAGTCTGAGTTAAGAATCAATTGAGATTTGACAGTGCTAAAGAAATTAAGGTCAAATAAAAAAAAGAGAGAGAAATGGAGGAGGAAGGGTGATTGGCAATGGATTTAGGTGTGGGTGAGAATTAGGAGAATTAAGAAGGTGTGGGAGAGGGCGCCTAGTTGGCTCAGATGGTTAAGCATCTGCCTCCGGCTCAGGTCATGATCCCAGGGTCCTGGGATCGAGTCCCGCATCGGGCTCCCTGCTCAGCGGGGAGCCTGCTTCTTCCTCTGCCTCTCTTTCTCTCTCTCTCTCTGTCTCTCATGAATAAATAAATAAAATAAAATCTTTAAAAAAAAAAAGGTGTGGGAGAATTAAGAGATTATGACAAAATGGAGGCTGTTGGATTTAACTTTTTGTGCATTTGACTCTAAAGCTGTGCTGGGTGTTGTGGGAAAGGCAAAAGAGTGACATATTCAATCTCACCCATGAAGGACCTTCTAGTTTAATTAGGGAGGCGGACTAATGGACATAAAGTATTTAAATAATGTTTATTTAAACACAATATTAAAACATGCAAGGACCCTTCCTAATCTGCTAATGAATTAGTGGTGTTGGAGGGAAAAGAAAGGAGACTGTCACTTTTTACTAAAGCTTACTTTATTACTTTACTTTATTTGCAGATTTATGTATAGTTTATATGGGCCTTGATGATAAAGGAACATCACTTGACATTATCTTTTGAGAGAACTATATAACTTGATTTTAAGTTGAGACAATTCTCTGATTAAATTAGGTCACTCTCTCTACCAGAGACCCACCCCATTCCTTTCATCTGATGATTTTCTACTGTGTTACCATTAATTTTGCATTCTGGGATTTCTGGTCATAAGAGTGATTTCCTTAAAAACACAATGTTTAGAACACGTGCTTCAGCCTTGATCTGATAAGATATGAGAAGACTTGAGTTATTTGTATTGGCTAAAGACTTTTTTTTTTTTTTAATTTATTTGTCAAAGAGAGAGAGAGAGAGCACAAGCAAGGGGAGAGGCAGAGGCAGAGGGAGAAGCAGACTCCCCGCTGAGCAGGGAGCCCGATGCGGGGCTCCATCACGGGACCCTGGGATCATGACCCGAGCCGAAGGCAGACACTTAACAGACAGCCACCAAGGCGTCGGCTAAAGACCCATCCCCCACCCCCCTCCCCTCTAGAACCCTCAGTTTGTTTCTCAGAGTCTTCTTTATTCTAAAATAAATTATTTGGTGGTATCTTTCAGTTTTGGATAATTTTATATTTCGGGTTCTTTTTAGAAGAGTCTGATACTTTAGCGATCTCAGTTTGTTATTTGTATGCTTCTTTATCAATTTAAATTAAATTTAAACTACTAATTAAATTTATCAGGTAATTTAAATTAGAAAAATGTATACATGTTAAAGCGATTTAAATAATATAAAGGGCGCCTCGGTGGCTCAGTCGCTAAGCGTCTGCCTTCAGCTCAGGTCATGATCCCAGGGTCCTGGGATCGAGTCCCACATCGGGCTCCCTCCTCGAGGGGAGGCCTGCTTCTCCCTCTCCCAATCCCACTGCTTGTGTTCCTGCTCTCGCTGTCTCTGTCTCTATAAAATAAATAAATAAAATCTTAAAAATAAATAAATAAATAAATAAATAATATAAAAGTAAGCCTTCCACTCTTGGTTGCTAGTCACACAGTTCTGTTCCCCAGAGGTAGCCTCTTAATTGCTAGTTTCTTATATATTCTTCCTGAGATATTCTATGCTTCTAAAACCTATATAAGTATATGTATGTATTTTGGATAACAAATTTGCACCTTGTACCTTTGAGTCAGAACTAAATATTTTTTGTATTTGGTAACTGTGTAGGCAAGGTTCAGTACAGGATATAGAAATCAGTAGATATTTGAAGCAGGAAAGGATTTAGTACATGTATTTGGGGGGTGCCTGGCTGGCTCAGTTGGTAGAGCACGTGACTCATAATCTCAGGGTCGTGAGCTCAAGCCCCATGTTGGGCATGGAGCCTACTTAAAAAAATAAAATTAAAAATTAAAAAATAAATTAACCACCACAGGCAGTTGGGTCTTTCCACTTCGTCTTGCAGTGACTTCTGGAATAGTCGGAACTGGTTCAGTAGGGGAGCTCCTCCCTCGGAGGCAGCTGTTGGAACTGCTGCAGCCCAAACAGCCCCTGGATACCAAGGGTCTAGAGAGTGGAAGCTGCTAGCTGGAGCTAGATCAAGAGGAAGCTCAATCAAGAAGTTGGCACTACACACTCTGTTTCTTAATACCCAGGAAGCTTCAAGAAAGCAGCTTCTTTATTTTTTTTAATTTTATTTTATTATGTTAATCACCATACATTACATCATTAGTTTTTGATGTAGTGTTCCATGATTCATTGTTTGCATATAACACCCAGTGCTCCATTCAGTACGTGCCCTCTTTAATACCCATCACCAGGGCTAACCCATCCCCCACCCCCCTCCCCTCTAGAACCCTCAGTTTGTTTCTCAGAGTCCATAGTCTCTCATGGTTCGTCTCCCCCTCCGATTTGCCCCCCTTCATTTTTCCCTTCCTACTATCTTCTTCTTTTTTTTTTTTTTTAAACATATAATGTATTATTTGTTTCAGAGGTACAGGTCTATGATTCATCAGTCTTACACAATTCACAGCACTCACCATAGCACATACCCTCCCCAATGTTTATCACCCAGCCACCCCATCCCTCCCACCCCACCCCCCACTCCAGCAACCCTCAGTTTGTTTCCTGTGATTAAGAATTCCTCATACCAGTGAGGTCATATGATACATGTCTTTCTCTGATTGACTTAAGGAAAGCAGCTTCTTAACCAATGGCAACAGCCTGAAGTCACCATAAGCTAACTTCTGCCTCATTTCCACCTTCCGGATGTGCAAATGCCTATAATGGTGGAACCCAGTTCCCTTGGAGCTTCCTAGCAGCTAGGTAGGGGGGTAGGAAATGATAGGCAGAATAGGTGGAAAATACAGTTTTAAGCTTTCTGACCTCTGTAAGTAGAAGAGGGTGAGTTAGATGGGGAGAGTACCAGGGAAGGCTCTGTCACTGTAATACAGTTAATTGCTCGCCAGTTACTTTAAAATAGGGGTTGATTTGAATGGAACCCCCAAAGTGCTAACATTTGCTCAACTTTCTTGATGCTTTTGTTTTTTATTAGGACTGGGCCGAGCCTATGCCCTGGCTTTTGCAGAAAGAGGTGCATCCGTTGTTGGTAAGTTGATACATTTTTCTTTTCTTCTCTCTTTTTTTTAAGATTTTTATTTATTTTATTTATTTATTTGAGAGAGATAGTGAGAGCAGGAACACAAGCAGAGAGAGTTCGAGAGGGAGAACCAGGCTTCCCGCCAAGCAGGGAGCCCGATGCGGGGCTTGATCCCAGAACCCCGGGATCATGACCTGAGCCGAAGGCAGACGTTTAACGACTGAGCCACCCAGACGCCCCAATACATTTTTCTTTTTAATGAGTAGCTTGTATGGAAAGTACTGTCGTCACAAGTCAGTCACCTTTGTCTTTATGTCAAATAGTTTGTCAAGGTCAAATTTCATCACTAATTATTTCTTCTGCCAGCAAAAATTTTCCTCCTTGAGGCTGACTCTCTAACTTACTTTTTTAGAGTAGACTAGTTTCACAGAATTTGCAGCCGAACAGAATTGATAAAGATGGTCAGGCATTCATTGTATAAAAGGAAATTCTTGAATTTGGAAAACTGTGAGCTGTAATTTTTTGAGACAGAAGGCTGGTTCAAGATGAATCCCTTTAAGTATAAATATATCGATGAGAATAAGAAGTGCATTTTGAGGACTAGAAGTTTGGAGTCAGGGAATCCAGAGTATTTTTATTTTTTTCTTTTTAAACCTCTTTAATCAAAATTTTTTGTATGGGAGCTTTTTCCGACAAATTGTTAAAAGTTTTTGTTGAAGGGACAGTTGCATGAATTTTATTATGGATCATCGGTTGGAAAATGCTGTATTGAAGGATCAGAAGGTGGGAGGTTTTAGTAATTTAAATGTTTTGGCCTGGTATGATGTGGTGCATGCAGGAGTGGATTTGTCTGCCACCAAGCCTTTGTGGGCAATAATTGAATGAGTGCTCAGTGCAGGGTAGGTAGGTAGGACAGATGATAGGGCCTAATATTTATTAGTCTCTAATTATTCCTGTGCAATATTCTATTTATTGCACAGGAACTATAATATTTCCTGTGCAAAGAAGGTACTTTGTTCATTGGATCTTTTTTGTTGTTTGACATAGACTCTTCTTGGAGGGGGGTGGGGGAGGGGACAGATGTGTCTTTGAAATTGGTTGAATAAATTCCTATTTTTTGTGGGATTAAGATATAATCTTAGTTTATAGATTATAAATTAATAATCTGTTGGGATAAAATTGTTGGCCCACAAGGACTTCCTAATGACAGTTTTTCTACCTCTTATTAAGGGATAGAGAGAGACAAATTTCCCCCAATTTGTTTATGGAGACATGCATAACCAAAAGGTTATACACCCCGGTTTTCTAGACAAAGAACACTCAAGCAGGACATTTAATTATACTCTTCTCCCTCAGGGTAGATATGTAGCTTATCTTTATGGAAGGGACACAGAATCTTTGGATGTTCCTTGTTTAAAGACATATCCACCGTCTATTAATCCAATCTGCTTCTTGTGGCAAGCACAAATTTTGACATTGTGGTATTTAGCCAGAGGGTGTATAGTTCAGGCCCTGTTTGCCAGATTTTTGTAAGATACTTCATTGTCAGGGTCCACAGACCCATGTTGGTACTGTTTTTGTTTTTTTTCTATCCGTTACTTAATATTTTTACCTTATAACTTTTGATTTGTCTACATTTTTTCTGCTCAATTCTGTACATGTAAGGACTCCCATTTTATCTTCTGTAGCTCCTAAAGGATTTAGAATATTTCCTTTGCAAAGAAGGTACTTTGTTCATTGGATCTTTTTTTGTTGTTTGACATACACTCTTCCTGGAGGGGAGTGGGAGAGGGGACAGGTGTGTCTTTGAGATTAGTCAAATAAATTCCTATTTTTTGTGGGATTAAGATATAATCTTAGTTTATAAACTTATTTTGTAAAGACTTTTACAGGAACGTGTGTTCGTGTGGATCAGTTTTCCTGTATTGATCTCTTACTGCTGAATTTATTAAATTCAGAACAGGAGTTTTTGAGTTCTAACAAAAAGATAAAGAGGTCCAGTGTGTCTGTTTATTTTGTCATTGCAGCAAGCGCTGGTGAAGTCCAGCAGGACAGAAAGTTTGTATCTTGGAAAATCATTTGTCATACTTGGCTGAAGAGCCAGATTTTGTTTGGTTAAGGGGAAAAGTTGATCTATGTGAAACGGCTTAGCTTTTGGCTGATTTTTTTCTACTGCTTTTTTTCTGCGACCTACCTGTGAACTTTCTAGACCAACCGCAATTTGTGTTCTTCCCTGGCCACTGCTACCCCCTAGTTTAGCTTTTCAGATCCTGCTTCCAGTTTGCATCGCACACACTACTGTTACTCCTTTGTTAGTTTTTGTTCTGCCCTGCGTATTTTTTTACATGAGTAAGAAAAAGTAGGGGAATAAATAAACCTGGGAGGGTATGACATCAGAGTATCTTGTCTATGAAAGAGTGATTCCTCCTAATTTTATGGCTAGCTCAGAGTTCCATAAGAAGTAAGACCAAAAGGATAGAGTAGCTTGTTTCTCATATAAGTCACCTTATGCTGGGTTATGCTGGGTTAACAAACAAATCTCAATGGCTGACAATAGTAAAGAATTATTGCATGCTTTTGTGGCCTTTTAGCCTCCAGTAAACTGTGTCTCTGCTCTCAGTGTCTTCCTAATTTCAGGATCCCAGCTAAAGGAGCAGCTTCTGTCTGGGACCTTGCTGTTCTTGGGATGGAGGGAGAATACCAGTGGATCCACTTGATGCCTCCTAAATCTCTTCTGTGATAGCATGCCCCTGCCCTTCCCATTTCGTTGGCCAGAGGAAGTTCCTGGGCCAAGCATCACAAAAGATATTCTCTAACTTATGTTAATATGATTGCTATGTTTTATATTCCGTGATATAAAGAATTATGGGAGATCTCAGTCTGGTGTAAGAAGTGCTCAGCCTTTGGCTGATAGTTACAACAGGGATGTTCAGCGTTGTATAAACTACATCTTACAGGAAATGTTTACACATGCCTGAAGTGAATGTTGGCAATGGAATTGTTTTGGGCTTTTCTCAGTAGTTGTGTCATAGGCAGGACTCTGAGTCTTGAGTGTTCTCTTGAGGGCATGAACACAAAGATGACTCAAGTGGTCCAGCAAGAAGAACCTCTCTTTTGACCGTTAGAATGGCAGAACCTTTTCAATTCTTGAAGTGGAGAAGCAGCACCTTTGGGTAGTTGAAATCCTGATCCTTTTAGATGGGCATGATTTCTTTCCCGTGCTGCTGTGGCCCAGTGTTGGTAAAGATGACTCTTAGGTTCCCGAGGCCTGATGCCAGCGCCTGTCTTTTCAGCCCCTGTGTGATCCTCACAGCTGAAAGGGGAACCATGGTGGGAACACTGCCCTGCCTTCGAAGTCAGGTCGTGCTTCCAGTCCTGGCATCTCTCACTGTTAGTAGCCACCTTCTCGAGCTTCGAGCATTATGGTGGGGATTAAGTGACATCAAAAACAAGGCCTTTGTAAAGGCAAGAGAACCGAGCCGATGATAGGGACCGCCTGCCATGCGCTAGGTGCTGTGCTCACGACCTGGATGCGTCAAAGTGAGCCTGAGTCTTGCCCACTCAAGGGCAGTCTAGCCTCCTTACATAAGACGTGTTTCTTTTGTAGATTCTTTTTTAAAATTTTTATTTTATGTTAATCACCATACATTACATCATTAGTTTTTGATGCAGTGTTCCATGATTCATTGTTTGCGTATAACACCCAGTGCCCCATGCAGAACGTGCCCTCTTTAATACCATCACCAGGCTAACCCATCCCCCCACCCTCCTCCCCTCTAGAACCCGCAGTTTGTTTTTCAGAGTCCATCGTCTCTCATGGTTCGTCTACCCCTCTGATTTCCCCCCCTTCATTCTTCCCCTCCTGCTATCTTCTTTTTTTTAAATTTTTTTTGTTATGTTAATTCCCATACATTACATCATTAGTTTTAGATGAAGTGTTCCATGATTCATTGTTTGTGCATAACACCCAGTGCTCCATGCAGAATGTGCCCTCCTCAATACCCACCACCAGGCTAACCCATCCTCCCACCCCCTCCCCTCTAGAACCCTCAGTTGGTTTCTCAGAGTCCATAGTCTCTCATGGTTCATCTCCCCCTCTGATTTCCTCCCTTCATTCTTTCCTTCCTGCTATCTTCTTCTCCTTTTTTTTTTTTTTAACATATCATGTATTATTTGTTTCAGAGGTATGGGTCTGTGATTCAGATTTCTTTAAGGATCTTTTGTAGATTCTTAAAGAAAAGAGCCTGCCTTAGGCACTAATGTATTCTCTCAAGTGTAAGCTTGGTGCTTTGCTTAGTGATCAGTCAAGACATACATGCTGAGACTGGTGTGGCCACTCTGGAGAAGAGTATGGCAGGTCCTCAGCAAGCTCAAAATAGAGCTACCCTATGGTCTAGCAATTGCACTAGTAGGTATTTACCCAAAGAATACAAAAATACACATTCGAAGGAGTGCATGCACCCTGATGTTTATAGTAGCATTATCAACAATAGCCCAGATGCCCAGATCTGGAAACAGCCCAGATGCCCATCGAGTGATGAATGGATAAAGAAGACACACACACACACACACACACACACAGGAATACTACTCAGCCATCAAAAAGAATGAAATCTTGCCATTTGCAGTGTTGTGGATGGAGCTAGAGCATGCTGTGGTAAGGGAAATGAGTCAATCAGAGGAAGACAAATAACAGATGATTTCATTCATGTGGAATTTAAGAAACACAACGGACGAACTTACGGGAGAGGGAAAAAGAGGGAGGGAAATAAATTATGAGAGACTTTTTTTTTTACTATTTTATTTATTTATTTGACAGAGAGAGACACAGTGAGAGAAGGAACACAAGCAGGGGGAGTGGGAGAGGGAGAAGCAGGCTTCCTGCGGAGCAGGGAGCCCGATGCGGGGCTCGATCCCAGGACCCTGGGATCATGACCTGAGCGGAAGGCAGACGCTTAACGACTGAGCCACCCGGGCGCCCCAGTCATGAGAGACTCTTAACAACAAAGAACAATGTGAGGGTTGATGGAGGGAGGTGGGTAGGGGATGGGCTAGATGGGGGATGGGCATTAAGGAGGGCACTTGTGATGAGCGCTGGGTGTTGTGCTGAACTTTACTCCTGAAACCAATATTGAACTGTATGCCAACTAACTAGAATTTAAATTAAACAAATAAATACATAAATAAATACATAAAGGGGAAAAAAGACATACATGCTGATTAAATGAATAAGTTATATGACACATGGAGAAAGATCTCAAGAAGGCACGTGTGGATTTCAGCTTATAATAAATGAGCTATATGTACAATGCCCACGGCTTCCCCAGGTGCTTCTTGTGACTATCACGATCCCAGGTTATGGGGGCAGCCTTTAAAAATAGCTTTAGAATAGCTCTGGACTGTTTATCATTTTTAAATGATAGAAAAACTAAAAATAAGGGCGCCTGGGTGGCTGAGTCAGTTAAGTGTCTGCCTTCAGCTCAGGTCATGATCCCAGGGTCAGCAGGGAGTCTGCTTCTCCCTCTCCCTCTGCTTGCCACTCTGCCTACTTGTGATCTCTCTCTCTGTCAAATAAATAAATAAAATCTTAAAAAAGAAAAAGGAAAACTAAAAATATTTTATACAGTTAATAGACAACATCATATGGACTCCTTTATTCATCCAACAGTTATTTATTGGGTGCTTGTCATGTAGCAAGCCCTGTTCTGGGAGCTGAGGGGATGGAGTGGGGTCCCTGTTTTCATAGAGATTACCATTCTAGTTAGGGGGGCATTGGGGAAACAGACAGTCAATACATATATAAAACTGTATCAGATAATGAAGAGTGCTGTGGAGAAAAAGAGTGAATGGCCTGGAAGAGAACTCTGAGGAGGGACCTGGGGGCAGGGAAGGATTGTGCCAGGAGAAGACCTGGGGCCCAGCTGGTGCCTCAGTCTTGAGGCGGGAGAAGACTAACTTGTGTTCAAGGTCAGCAAGAGGGCCATTGCAGCGGGAGCAAGGTCATCGAGGGGAGCAAAACTCGGAGATGAGAACAGAGGTCACAGAAAGCCAGATTGTGTCAGATCCTTTAGCTCTGAGTCAGGACGGGCTTTTACCCTGATTGAGATGGGAAGCCATTGGTGAATGGAAACAGAGGGACAGCATGACCTGATTTAAGCTTTAAATGGATGGTTCTGATTTCTGTGTAGAGACTGATTGCGGGAGAGCAAGCGTGCAAGCGGAGGATGATGAGGTCATTGGGGCTTTTATACTATTAACTCTTTTTGTACATTCTTAGGCTTTTTCCATTAAAGGAGGGAGAGAACGAAGAGGAAGCAGAGAGTCCTGTCAAGATACTGCAATAATCCACATAAGAGATGGTGGCGATTTAAATAGGTCATAGGGGTGAAGGTGGTACGAAGAGGTTAAATTCTAGGTATATTTTGGAGGTAGGTAGGGCAGGGTTTGCTGATGTGCTTATGTGGGTTGCAAGGGAAGGGGAAGATAGGGACCATTTCCTGAGACCGGGAAAGACCGTAGGAGGACCGGATGGGCAGGGAGGAGATGTTCCCGCTAGACTTTCAGATGGAGGTATTCAGTAGGCAGTGGCATACAAGCCTGTAGTTGGGGGACAGGTTACAACTATATAAATCTGAATATTCTCAGTTTATAAATGGTATTTGAAGCCAGGAGGCTGGATCACATTACCCGGGTGGGGAGTATAGACGAGCAGGAGAAGGGGTCCACGGACAGAACTCTGGATGATCAGTTTCTAATTTTCCCCTTTTTTCTCTAAGTAAGGATGCCTTTGATGCCATCTTGTTGTTCAGACAAAGAAAATCAGATACAGGAGCTTAATTTAAGACCCTGCTGTCTAAACTACCACTGCATTTTGTGGCCCCTTACATATTTAGAAACACGATGGCCACGCTGGAGAGGCTTTTTGATGAACGAGAGTGATTGTATCTTTCGGCCAAACAGTGAAAACAGTATGGCAACTCTGTGTCGTTCCCTTTCTGTTTAGTGGAAAAAATTGTTTTTAGGATAAAAGAAACTTGCTTCCAACATTAGAGGAACGGAGTGGCATTGTGGTAGGTCCAGGTTCTAGTCTGGATTTTGCCATTTCATGCAGCCTTGGAGCCTGGGGCAAGTCACCTAACCCTTCCCGACTTTCCTCAGCCGAGAAACTGGGAACAGCTGTTCTGCCAGTGTTCCCAAAAGCTCTGTCGAGATCAAAGGCTGCAGTGTACCCCGTGGTTCTTTGAAAACGTCGAGTATGCATATACCAGTATAAGGTACGAATGGTATTTTAAAACTTTATTATTATTATTCCTTAGAATTTTAGCCATCCATTTAATGGTAACAGTGTCACCTAGTATGGATACATTTTTCTTTGCATGTAATTGCAAAAAGATCTTTTCACATTGTTGCTATCCCAGGCTTTCACTGTGTAACCTGAGAAGTGCTTTTCTAGTTCAGGTTGTAACCCTGTGATTTAAGTTTGGTGACAGTGGCATGATGAATGGGGCCAGTGTTCATGGAGTACATTCTAGTATAGAGACTTGTCTTGAATAAATCTGTTCTGATGCTGTTTAACTGCATGGCACTGATCTCAGTAAATTATTTACCCAGGCTTCAGGGCTTACCTGTTTGGTTGCACTTTGAACAATTTCCACTTGAGGGTAGTGTTCCATTGCCCAATGGAGCAATTCTTTCTAAACATCCCATTTGCCAATTTGCTTTTGAACTTTGCCTTACTTAGTTAAAAAGGCTCTTAAAAGACTGTTAGCTGCATGTCTTAAACTCCTGATATTTTTTACTGGTTGTTTCCTGTCATTTGAGTAATTTCATGGAAATGAACAATTAAGAGAATTTAGTCTTGAGAATCTTTTTTTAATCTCTTGAGGGATAATGTAAGCCTCTCCATTATTTTGTGTCTTCATACCAGTTTTTATTTGCAGTAAGACAGTAAGACTACATGGTAGAAAAATATATTCCAGTCCACCTTCTGAAAAACTTTTTTCCTTAAAAAAGTTATATGAAAACACATTTGACTTAGCTGATTTTCGGTGTGGCTAGGCATTGGCTTTGTCCCTGCCTCATTCCCTTATCTTTAACCACCCAATCCCATCGAGCCTTCACCCGAATGAAAAAAAGAAAAAAAAAAAGGGATTGAGAGAGAGGAGAGAAACATTCTTTAAAAGAAAAAAAAAATCTTGTTTTTTTTTTCCCCCAGATGTGGCAACCATCGATTTGATAATATTAAACGGCTTTAAATTTTGGTATATTACCATGCGTTTATTAACTAGTAATTTTTTTTTACTGTTGTTCCTCTAGATTTATGTAATAATATTATTACAAAATACTCATTTTGCAATGTAAATTATTTCTTTGTCCCAAGTGTTTTTATTAAATTGTTTTTTTCAAGTTATTTGGAATTGATCTATGCATCTTCTCATTAGTTTTGGCATGTTATTTTGTAAATTTTACCTTAAATTGTGACATACACTAACTTTGTTATTTGTCCCCATTATTTAGTTCTGTTGGTCTTTATGTACTTGTTGCTGAAATCTGTATATTACTCTAGCCAACCCATACTTTAACGTTCAGTAGATGAGAAAGTCTTTGAGGACCAGCACCATTCTCCTACGTCTTAGTGCCCCTCTGTAGTACAATTTCCTTGCGAATAGTAAACGCTTGATGAATCTTTGTATCTGTATAATTGGACACAGTGAGATGTTATGCGGTGAGTATGGTCAGTTGTTAAACATCTAACGATGGAGTCATGGTATCAATTAGTGGCTGAACACGTTTGAGTTCTGTATATAGTTTCTGATCTCTTTTAACAAATAATTTTTATTTCTTTCATGGTAGACCCTACTACAGTTTGTTTTATGAATATTTTTCTTCTTTTTGCTGGAAGTGGGTTGAATCATATTCTTTTGTCTTTTCAAAAAAGAAAAAGCATTGCAAAGTTAAAAATCTTGTGACCTGAACCTGCGTTTAAATATTTTTGCTGCTTCATGTATCTCTCTCTCTAGAAACAAAGGGCCATGTTTGAAAGTATATATGTATCTCCTGGCATGTTTCATAAGACGGGGATAGGGTCAGAAGGAACTGAAGAGGTGACAAAAGAAATACACTCACAATGGGATTTTATTTCCAGTTCGTATTTTGAGGTTGAGAAATGAGTTCTTGTTTGTTTTTGCATTGCAGTGAATGACTTAGGAGGGGACATCAAGGGATTGAGTAAAGGCTCCTTAGCAGCTGCTGATAAGGTTGTTGAAGAAATAAGAAGTAAAGGTGGAAAAGCCGTGGCCAACTATGGTATGGTATTTGAAAGAGCTATACTATTCTTGCATTTTCCTTCAACTAATGCTGTTGTTCACATTAATAATCATTGAGCAAATGTCTCAGCATTCCAGTGTGATTATGAGATTAGATTTTCTCTGAGTCAGCCAAATCTGTTTGGCTGTCTATTTTATATAATACATGAGGTTTTTAAAAACTTTTGATGTAGGTTATTTCATGAGTCTTAACTTTTAGCATATTGTTTAACATTTTTATTAATCAGTGCATGATAAAATCAGTAAATTACTAATGATGTGGATAGGAATATGCTCTTGTTCTTGACATACCCGTTTTAGCTACAGAATAACATTAGATTCTTCTTTTAAAATTGTTTTAGAAGAATTCTTATAGTAATATAGCACAGAAAGTTGTTTTAGACAGTGTTGTTTTGGATAGTATTTGCCAAAATGTTATTTATTCCCCTCTCCATTTTTTTATTTTATTTTTTTTTGGTACTTTAAAGAATTGTTTTAGGGGATACATTTCCTTTGTAACATTAGATCGTCTATATTTTGATTTGTTATGTGCCTGCAAATATAAATTTGTTTTTGTGGAAATGAATTCTGTTGAGTGAATAGTATTTGTCATGTGCTCTGATCCACAGAATTTAGAAGTTATTTCTGAGGGATATTACTGATGTTTTGTAACTAATTTTCCTTTCCTCCAGATTCGGTGGAAGCAGGAGAGAAGGTTGTGAGGACAGCACTAGAAGCTTTTGGAAGAATAGGTGATGTTTCTTTGTGTTTATGGTACTAACAGAGCAGCTTCTACCTTCCTAATCAAATTTTTTTATTTTACTTTTGTTTATAAGAAATTCCTTCTTTCTTTATAGCCAAGGTTTTATTTATATTTATTTATTTATATAGCCAAGTTTTTAGATTTCTTTTAGAAATTAATTATTTTATATACCCTACCTTATTCCACAAAAGGCTCGAGGTGGCATTTTTTATGCAAAAATGTGTTGAGTTTGTTTTATATTTTTTTGGACTTAAAAACTTTAAAAAACTTACGAGCATTTTCTGAGCTCTTTATTTATGAAAATTTAATTATACCCCAAATATGTTTATAAAACAAATATTTTGGCAGTAGAGGACCCTGTGGAATCTTTTAGACAATTATGATTTGGATCATGAAGATTCAATACCTTGTGAATTGATTAAGATGAATTATATGTAATAAAAATCTTTATTTTTCAGAAAGAAGGATTTCAGATGTGTCGTTCAGTTTATCCCTCTCTAGATAGTCTTCCTGGTTTAGTTCCACACGTTCCTAGTAAAAGGTTATTTTAAAAAATTTTTTTATTTTTAGTGAAAGGTTATTGAATTACTATAGGGAAACATTCCTGCAGATAAGCCCAACATGTTTACATTCTGGAAGACATTAATTTTTGTAATTTGAATGTGCTCCCTCCGCCTTTTTTTTTGGTCGTCTAGCAGATTTGTTTTTCTGATTATGTTGGGTTGAGCTTATAAGGGACTTGTTCACATGCAATTTGACAGAGGGATGGAGGCCACAAAGGCATGAAGTTATAGGGTGAGAACAGCCCTAAGATGATGGTTGAGCCTTTTTTTTTTTTAATAATAATGAGAATACAATTATGTATTAAGATAGGCCACCAGTTTCTAACTCTAATAGTTTCCTTTCTGGAATTTTGACTCTTGAGTGGCAAAGAAAAATCTTTTAAACTTTGAACTGTCTGAGTGAATTCTGAGGTTAAGTGAGGGATAGCTTGTGGTTACCGTTGAATGCTAAGAACCTTAAGAGTTGGGCAACAGCTGATTCTATCAGTAAGCTGGTAGAATTTTGGCATAAGGTGAAGGTGGAGACATTTACATATGTAAATTTGAGAGGAAAACTCTGACATGATGAGATACTTGGGAATCAGGTTTTTTGTGTGTTTTGTTTTGCTATAGGTATAAAATTTTTGTTCTGATAGTACTCTTCTGCTGTTATTATTATTTACTTTTCCATGGTGGGGAGAAAAAGCCCAATTTTGAAAGAAATATGAGTTGTAAGCCCATGCAAATTAATATGCTTGTTTTTATGTTTGTGACTTGGATTTTTTTTATATTGTAGATGTTGTGGTCAACAATGCCGGGTGAGTATTTCTTTTTTTCATTTTGAGTAGGATGATAATGTCCATGCAAAGTTTTTGGGTGTTTTAAAAGTGGATACTCCTCCTTCTAACCTATGTAATATCATTGTTTTTAGAATTCTGAGGGACAATTCTTTTGGTAGGATAAGTGACGAAGACTGGGGTAAGTTGTTTGTAACATAGGTCTCTGTGGGGCAAAGCTATCCATTTAGCCTTTTTACTATTTGAGACATTTGTACATTTAAGGAGAAGCCTGCTTCTGCCTACTTTTGCTTCTGCTGATGTCGATGACGAACATGATGAATAAGCTTTACAGCCGAAAATGACCACAACAGTTGGAAGTAACCTATTTTCTTTTAACATTAATAAATGAAAACTTTTAAAATCATTTGGCAGAAGTTACCTGAAAAGATTGTGTGTCTTTCAATTCGCTTTCCCCTTTATCTTCTTGAGAAGTTGTTTGCATTTTCCAGCCATATGAACTCTAACAGTCTGACACGCGCTTAGCTACTTGTGCGATTCTTATTTCAAGAACAAGAGCAGGATATGGAAAGGAGTCTGGGGCCCTGGAAATGTTGGAGATCTGAGAATTGTGGGGGACCCCTAGATGTAATTTTGAGGCTTCTAATGAGTAGGGGAAAATCCCATTAGGAATGCCACGTTGGAAAGATTGAGTTTAAATAACAAATCACTTTTTATTTTCTGTTTGCTCTTCATACCTTTACTTTCTTTTCTTTTTTTAAAAGATTTTATTTATTTATTTGAGAGAGGGAAAGAGAGAGAGAGCACAAGCAGGGGGGAGGAGCAGAGGGAGAGGGAGAAGCAGGGAGCCCGACGCGGGGCTCGATCCCAGGACCGGCTTTATGTGTAAAATTCTTGAATGTTTGTATTAGTGGATTTTTGTATAAAGTAGGCATAAATTAAAGATGGCATTGTATTTAGATGTGTACAGGGATTATAGTAATTTTATCATAAATTATAGGGAGAATGGGTATGAACTGTTGATTGGTTACATAATTGGGACAGAAGCAAAAATGGTTACTCTTGGAGCAATATGACAGTAGTTGATTTTGAATGCTCAGTATAAACTGAACATCTTTGTATAAATAAATCATTGCTTATGTTGATTCTGAGACATGCCTATCTAATTTTTGACAAAGTATCTAATAAAAATATTGTTTTAGATATAATCCACAGAGTCCATTTGCGAGGCTCGTTCCAAGTTACTCGGGCAGCTTGGGATCATATGAAGAAACAGAAGTTTGGAAGGTAGAGTTGTGTGTGACTGTCGGGGGTGGGGGGTCAGGGATGCTGTGCATGGGTCCTTGTGTACAGGGAGAGATAAGTGCTTTGATAGTGAGGAAGATCTAGTCAGAGAAGCGCAGGCTTTTAATGTACTCTTGGCATATACCCTCTCATTAAATTGGTGTCACTTAGTCAAGGATTCGCTGAGCTGGGCAACTTTATATTTCTTTTCACCTCCTACTTTTCAGTTTGAACGGATTTCCTGGTGTTCTCTGATATTCTAGCAGTATACGAACGGTGAGGATTCAGCTGTACTTCATTCTCTAACCGAAGTGTAGTGATACCGCGTCCAAGGCCCAACTGAGGACAGATGAGCGCTGTGTCCAGCTCGCTAGTGCTGGTCCGACCTGAGTTGGTCTTTAGATACTGGGAGCTGTAGGAATGTGGCTGTGTCTGTGTGAGTGACCGGGAGCGTGGCAGAGCCAGGAGGTGGCTCCGTGGACTCTGTCCGGCTCCTTCTTGTTAACCTGAGGTTCACACACATCTACCAGCAGGAAATTGTTTGTGATACCTGTTCCTCTTGGAGAGTTCTAGCTTCTCCTAACTACCAAAGTTTCTGAAAATAAATGTTAGAAATTATTTTACTTGGTCTACTAAATAGGGTGAGATGGGGGTCACGTTTTAGAGATGGCATTGTTTTAATATGAGGCATTTAATATTATCCAGAAAGAGAGGGGCAAAGTAATGAGAACTAAATAATTAGAACTAATTTTTCTAATGTTTCTTACCATAACTTGTACGTTGCCCTTTATTTTATGTTTATAAATATTTATTGCTCTTTTCAGTAGATAATGAATATATATTCTTGTACTTGAATTCATTTGGTCTTGATCAGGGATTCTTTTCAAAACAGTTAAATCTTGTAGTTGAATTTTGAGAGATTACTTTTATTATAAATATTACTTTGTGTATATGAATCATGACTGTAGGAACCTAATGACAGTATACAGAATTGCTTTTGACGGGTGTAATAGGACAGAAAAAGAAAATAAAAGGCTTAGAGTTGCAGTGTTATCAAAACATGGAAAAGAGATTTTGAGACATTGATTCTCCTTTTAGGATTGTTATGACTGCATCAGCTTCAGGAATTTATGGCAACTTTGGCCAGGCCAATTATAGTGCTGCAAAGCTGGGTCTTCTGGGCCTTTCAAATACCCTTGCAATTGAAGGCCAGAAAAGCAACATTCACTGTAACACCATTGCCCCTGCTGCTGGATCACGGATGACCCAAAGCATTATGCCTGAAGGTAAGTAGCTTAGATTTTTCGGTGGCTCTTAGCCACAAATCTGTGCAGACTGAGCTTTGCAGAAGTATTTAATTTTCTGAATAGTTTAAAAAGTTATTTATCTTACCTTTTCAAAAAGCAGTATGTATAATCTGTGTTCATTATGGAAAATTTAGAAAAGCACAAAGGAAAAAAATTTAAAATGACCCGTAGTTCTACCACCCAGAGATAAACTTTCATTCTTTTTCTCTGTGTAGGTACACATAAATACATTTATATCTTTGTTTTTTTTTTATAGAATGAAGTAATAGCATTTTTTTTTTTTTTTTAAGATTTTATTTATTTGCGAGAGAGACAATGAGAGACAGAGAGCATGAGAGGGAGGAGGGTCAGAGGGAGAAGCAGACTTCCTGCTGAGCAGGGAGCCTGATGTGGGACTCGATCCTGGAACTCCAGGATCATGACCTGAGCTGAAGGCAGTCACTTAACCAACTGAGCCACCCAGGCGCCCGAAGTAATAGCATTTTGACCATTTTATAGTAATAATTATTTTTTAAAATTAATAGGCTATTTTTTAGAACAGTTTTAAGTTTATAGAAAAATTGGGCAAGATGGTAAAGACAGTTTTCCCTGTTATTAACATCTTGCATTAGTGCCCTGCATTTGTTATAACTGATGAACGAGTATTGATCCATTATTGTTAACCAAAGTTTGGAGATTCCATTAGGCTCACTCTTTGTATTGTACAGTTGCATGGGTTTTCACAAACACATGATGTTCTGTATCCACTGTTATATACAGAATTCTATTATATAGAATAGTTTCACTGCCCTGAAAATCCCCCATGATTCACCTCTTCATCCTCCCCTCTTCCCAAATGTTGGGCAGGACTGAAGTTCATTTCTTTCTTTCTTTTTTTTTTTAAAGATTTTATTTATTTATTTATTCATTTGAGAGAGCGAGAAAGAGAGAGAGAGAGAGCACATGAGAAGGGGGAGGGTCCGAGGGAGAAGCAGACTCCCTGCTGAGCAGGGAGCCCAATGCAGGACTCGATCCCGGGACTCCAGGATCATGACCTGAGCCGAAGGCAGTCGCTTAACCAACTGAGCCACCCAGGCGCCCCTGAAGTTCGTTTCTTTTTATTGTTGAATAATATTCCCTGGTATGGAGGGACCACAATTTATTCATTCACTGAATGAGACACATCTTAGTTGCTTCCAGCTTTTGGCAATTATGAATAAAGTGGCTATAAATATTCATGTCCTGGTTTTTGTGTGAACATAAGTTTTCAACTTGGAGTAAATACCAAGGGGCATGGTTGCCGGATTGTATGTTAAGATTATTTAGCTTTGTAAGAAATTTCCAAACTGTCTTCCAAAACGGCTGTGTCATGTTGCATTCCCACTAGCAATGAAGGAGAGTTCTCGTTGCTCCACATCTTTGCAGGCATTTATTGTCCATCTTCTGCTTTCTCGTCCTTCTTACAGGTCTGTAGTAGTGCCTCATGTTGTAATTTGCAGTTCCCTAATAACATGATGTTATGCATTTTTCCTACGCCTATTTGCAGTTTATCTATCTTCTTTGGTAATGTGTCTGTTCACATCTTTTGCTTATTTTGAAGTTGGGTGGCTTATTACTGTTGAGTTTTTAGCATTCTTTGAATATCTTGGAAATATGTTTGTTACCAGATACATGTTTTGTAAATGTTTTTTCTCAACCTGTAGCTTATCTTTTTATTCCTTTAATCTCTTTCAGTTTTGAAGGATAATTTCACTGATACAGGTTTCTGGATTAGTAGTTTGTTTCTTTGAACACTTAAATATTTCACTCTACCCTCCTCTTGCTTCTTACATGGTTTCTGAAGAGAAGTCTGACATAATTCTTTCCTTGTACCTCTAAGCAAGGCATTTTTTCCTCTTCCAAGATTTTTCTCCTTGTTTTTTTGCAGTTTGAATATAAAATACTTAGGTGGAGATTTTTGGCAATATACTGCTTGATTGCCTGTGAACTTTTGGATCTGTAGTTTGGTGTCTTTCATTAATTTTGGAGAACTTTCAGCCATTACTACTTCAAGTATTTTTCCTGTTTCTCTCTTTCTTCTCCTCCTGGTATTCCCCTTATGTGCATATTATATCTTTTGTAATTGTCCCACAGTTCTTCGATATTCTGTTCCTCTCTCAAAATTCTTTTTTATTGGGGTGCCTGGGTGGCTCATTTGGTTAAGCGTTCTGACTCTTGATTTTGGCTCAGGTAATGATGTCAGGGTTGTGAGATCGAGCCCCACATTTGGCTCTGAGCTGGGCATGGAGCCTACGTAAGATTTTCTCTTTCCCTCTCCCTCTGCTCCTCCTCCACTGTTTGAGCACTCTCTCTCTAGAATGAATGATTGAATGAATGAATGAATGAATAAATACATTCTTTTTTATTTTTGTATTTTAGTTTGGGAAGTTTTTTTTTTCTTTTTTTCTTTTTTTAAAGATTTTATTTATTTTTCAACAGAGAGAGACAGCGAGAGAGGGAACACAAGCAGGGGGAGTGGGAGAGGGAGAAGCAGGCTTCCCGCTGAGCAGGGAGCCCAATGTGGGACTTGATCCCAGGACCCTGGGATCATGACCTGAGCCGAAGGCAGACGCTTAACGACTGAGCCACCCAGACGCCCCAGTTTGGGAAGTTTCTATTGACATATATTTAAGCTCACTGATTCTTTTTTCATTTCCATTACATTGTTTTGTTTTATAGCATTTCCTTTTGATTTTTTCTTAGTTTTTATCTCTCTGCTTACCGTGGCCATCTGTTGTTGCATGTTATCTACTTTTTCCATTACAGCCCTTAGCATATGATTTATAGTTATTTTAAATTACCATTTTGCTAATTCCGAAATCTTATATTTGAGTCTGGTTCTGATGCTTGCTTTGTCTCTCCAGCCTGTGCTTTTCTTGCCTTTTAGCATGCCTTGAAATTTTTGTTGAAAGCTGAGCATGATGTATCGGGGTAATAGAAAGTGAGGTAAATAGGCCTTTCGTGTGAGGATTTAAGTTTATCTTGTGAGGAGTTAGGCTGTGTTTATTGTTTGCTGTAGCTTTCAGTGTCGGAGGCTTTTTTCCCTCTGTGTTCTTGTTTTTGTGTCTCCTGTTGTCTTTGGGTCTCCCTAGAAATTCCTTGTTAACTAGAGTGTGTATCTTGGAGCCTTCTAGTTATAATCCGTTGTTCCTATACTGGAGTCCTGCTGATGTGGCTGTAAGGGGAAATGTTCTATAATCTTATGATGAAATCTCCATTTTGTTTAGTGAGTCAGAGTCCTGGGTTGTGACTTTCAGAAGAGTTTCTTAGCCAATTCTTCCCTCTCCCCTTAATTGAGACAAGAGGGCTAGAGAGGCTCCACTTGTCTAATTGCCCTTCCCCTAGGTCAGATAAGGCTCTGGTAGTCTCTTGTGAGGATAGCCCTTTGTTAAGGAAAGCAGAATGCTCGGGTATATTTCAAAATGATTTTTTTTTTTGGGTCATTCTCTTCCTTTTTATTCTGTCATATTTCACAGTAAATCTTAGACTTTATATTCCACCTAATAAATTCTTGGAAATGTATCTCTGACAGATAGGGACATTATAACCACAATGCCATCATCACATCAAACAAAATAACTCTTTAACATCACCTAATACCAAATTAATATTACAGTTTACTAAAAGATAGCTTTTTTGAGTCGGCTTATTCCACAGGGATCCAGATAAAGTTCGCAGGCATTTTGTTACGAGTTCTTGTTTTATTTAATACAATCGTTTGTTCTTTTAAAAAAGCCACTTATTTGTTGAAGAAACTAGTTCATTTGTCCTATAGACTGGTACTCATTCTTGGTGTGGGCTACCTTTGCCATTTGTAGAAAATCACTTGACCATATAGATGTGGGTCTGTTTCTGAATAATGTGTTCTGTTCCACTGATCTCTGTGCCTGTCCTTTTACCAATGGTTTTGATTTACTGTAGTAAGTCTTGAAGTCTTGTTTTTGTGAGTCCTTCAATTTTGTTCTTTCTTTCAAAAAGTAAAATGTAAGTGTATGAGAGTCTGTGCTTATACTGTTATATAAAGGATACTACATTAAACATTTACCTAACATCTCTGGAGGTAGAGACCTGTTCAAATAAGTAAAAGCTACATTCTCAACAAAAAACAAATTTAAAACCTAAAGTTTTAGTATTTTCTTGAAAACTTACTGCTTCCCAAAGAGTGTACAGTCTGTGGCCAAAAAAAAAAATGACTAAGGTAGAAATCTAGCAAAAGAATGATAAACACAAAATTCTAAATAGTGTTTATCTCTTGGCATGAAGCAGAGGGGTAGATTAAAGGGTACAAAGTTAGATTGCCATGTTATCAGTAAGGCTCCAATTCCAGGGTTGAGTGGCAAGTTCATGACGATTCATTATATTTTTATGCTTTTCTTCTTCCCAGTAACACTGTGAAGTGTTAAACAGTAACACTGTTTTGCATATATGTGTAGTATTCTACTTTAAAGGAAAAAACATAAATTATCATTTGGTTTGCTTGTTTTTGATCCTCATGGTATTATTATATACCATATTTTTCTTTTGTGGATTCCTCTTTTTTCCATGCAGTGTTAAATCTTTAAGATTAATTTATGATATGTATAGCTGTAGGTCATTCGTTTTTACTGCTATATAGTAGTCCATGGTGTGAATTTATCTAATTCTTATTAATGGACATCTTAATTGTTTTTAATTTATTTGCTTTTTTGAACAGTGTTGCCATTCTTTTACATGTGTCCTAGATCACATGTAAGATCACACAGCAAGAATTTTTCTGGGGTGTGTAGCCAAAAGTAAAATTGCTGAGTTGCAGAATATGCAAATGCTGAACTTAAGCTAATGCTAAATTATTTTTGCATGGGTTCAACCAATTTAACATCCACCAGTGATTATAGAGTTCTCACTGATCTTTGCTTGGGTTAGGGTCTCTAGGCTTGATTCTCTAGGGAAGTTACAGAACTCAGACAAAGCTGTTAACTCATAGTTATGGTTTTTTACAGTGAAAGGATACAGATTAAAATCTGCAAAGGGGAAAGACACATGGGGTGAATTTCAGGAGAAACCAGCCCCAAGCTTCTAGATGTCCTGGATGCATCTTATTCTCCCGGCAGTGATGTTTGAAGAAATGTGTAAATGTTGCCAACCAGGAAGTTCACCTGAGTGTTGGTGTTCAGTCTTTTTACTGGAGGTCAGTCATGTAAGCATGCACCCCCTGTGTGACTGACTTCGGCCACTCAGACTCCAGCCCCTTGGAGCAAAGATAGGCTTCCTTATAAATCACATTGTTGGCACAAACTGATCAAACTAGTTCAGCATGGCCCAAAGATTCAGGCATATTCTTATTAGTCAGAAAGCTCAGAGCTCATCTCCTAGGAACTGGCCAAGGGCCAGTCTTGAAGACCGACCTTTCTTGGGAGTCTGCAGAGTGTGAGCAACTCAGGCCTGTTGAGTTAACCCTTTTCCTACACCCTAGTCTTGTCCAGATCTTGGCATTGTCACTATATGCCAATCTAGTGAGTATAAAATGGTATCTCTTTGTGTTACTAATTTCTATTTCCCTGATTGCTAATGGCCTCATGCTTTTATTAATATGCCTGCTCACTGGCCAGACATGTTCTTCTATGAAGACAAGTTTTTTGGGCCATTTTGCTATTGAGTTACTGTCTTTTTCTTATTAATATGTAGGAATTCTTATTCTGCTATTTTGTAGACATATATTTTGCAAATATATTTTCCCACATACGTGGCAACATACTTTTAATTTTTAAATAAATTGGGATTTAATATTTTTGTTATTGGTTTCAAACTTAATAGCTTTGTAGCCTGAAAATGTGGTCTTTGTAATAGTGGTTATTTGAAATTTCTTGGGATATCCTTAATAGGCTAATATATGATCAATTTTTATGAATGTTCCTTGTGTTCTTGAGAAGAAAGAGTATCTTCTAGTTGATAGTAGCAGAGCTCTTTATAGCATAGCAAGCCTGGTAATTGTATTTTTGAAATATTCTTTATATTTATTGGACTTTTTTAAGCTCAACTTTTCAATTATTGAGAAAGATGTATTGGTTTTTGTGCTTTGAAAATAATATATAAATGAATACTAGTTTCCTCCTGTATGTCTGTCAATTTTTGACTTGTAATTTTTCAGGCTATTTTATTGATTGCTTGTGTGTTTAGAATTATTAAATCTTTCTTATTAACTGACTTGTTTATTACTGTCTTATGCCCTCTACTATCCCTAATTTTTTTTTTAAGTCTTTTTAGTCTAATGTTAAAATAGGTGTTTTTTTTGTGGGTAGGTATTTTCCTGGTATTTCTTTTTTTAATTTTTACTTTCAGTCTTTCTATATTTTTCTGTTGTAGACATTTCTTTTGTGAACTGCCTATCTGGGCAATATAAAAAATCAAATCTGGCAGTGTCTTTTTTAACTGATGAATGTAGTTTATTTACATTTATTGTACCACTGATAAATTTGAATTTTTTCTACCATTTTGTGTTGTGTTGTCTGTTAATAATATTTTTCTGTGCATCTGTTATTTCTTGTATTTTTTTTTATTACTAGAGATTGTTTTAAAATTTCATTTATTTGCTCTTTTCTATGAAAATATATATACTGTCTCTACTTTAAACAATACACTTTATTTTTTATATTTTTTTATACTTTATTACTAAAGTATGGTTGACATATGGTGTTCTAATAGTTTCAAGCATACAACATAGTGATTCAGCAGTTCTATACATTACACAGTGCTCATCATGATAAAAGTGTAGTTACCATCTGTCACTGTACAATGTTATTACAATATTATTGACTATACCCACTGTGGTCCAATTTTCTTCTCTGGGACTTCTTTATTTTATAACTGGGGGTTTGTACCTCTTTACCCTCTTCACCTATTTTACCCATCTCCCCACACTCCTCCCCTCTGGCAATGACCAGTTTGTTCTCTGTTATTAATGAGTCTGTTTCTGTTTTTTGTTTTTTGGTTGGTTGGTTGCATTTTTAGATTCTACATATGAGTAAATCATGTGGTATTTGTCTTTCTCTGACTTATTTCACTTAGCATAATACATTCTAGGTCTTTCCATGTTGTCGCATATGGCAGGATCTCATTCTTGTTTGTGGCTGAGTAATATTCCATTGTAGATATATACCACATATTCTTTAACCATTCATTTCCTGATGGACACTTAGATGGCTTCCATATCTGGGCTTTTGTAAATAACACTTCAATAAACATAGGGGTGCATCTATCTTTTTGAATTAGTGTTTTTGTTTTCTTTGGGTAAATACCCAGTAGTGGAATAACTGGATCATATGATAGTTCTCTTATTAATTTTTTGAGGACCCTCCATACTGTCTTCCACAGTGGCTGCACCAGTTTGCATTCCCACCAGCAGTGCACGAGCGTTCTTTTTTCTCCACATCCTCACCATCACTTGGCAGTTCTCGTGTTTTTGATTTTAGCTGTTCTGACAGGTGTGAAGTGATATCTCATTGTGGTTTGGTTTGCATTTCCCTGGCGATGAGTGAAAAGATTTTGAGCATCTTTTCATGTGTCTATTGGCCATCTGTACATCTTCCTTGGAAAAATGTCTTTTCAGGTCCTCTGCCCATTTTTAATCTGATTATTTGTTTTTTTGGTGTGTGTGTTGAGTTGTATAAGTTCTTTATATATTTTGGATATTAACCCCTTACTGGATATGTCATTTGTACATACCTTCTCTCATTCAGTAGATTGCCTTTTTGTTTTGTTCGTGGTTTCCTTTGTTGCACAAAAACATTTTATTTTGGTGTAGTTCTGATAGTTTATTTTTGCATTTGTTTCCCTTGCCTGAGGAGACATACCCATAAAAATATTGCTAAGGCTGATGTCCAACAGATTACTGGATGTATATTTATTTCCTTTTTATGGTTACTTTAAATGATGTTTTAACTCCTGTTCTGAACAGTATAAGGATTCAAGAACACTTTAAACCTAGTCAGTCATCCACCTTATGACTTCTGTGTTATTACTTTCCATTATTATAGTTTTCTTTTTTAAAACTCTTTATAAATTAGATATTATCATAGTTATTATTATTTTTTAAAGATTTTATTTATTTATTTATTTATTTATTTATTTATTAGAGAGAGTCGTGTGCACAAGTTAGGGGGAGGGACAGAGGAAGAGAGAGAGCAGACTCCCTGCTGAGCAGGGAGCCTGATATGAATCTTGATCCCAGGACCCCGGGATCATGACCTGAGCCAAAGGCAGATGCTTAACTGACTGAGCTACCCAGTTGCCCCATCATAGTTATTATTTTATATGGAAAACATTTGTTTAGATTTATATACATTTACCATTTTTTATATCTTTTACCGTCTCTTTTGTGTCATTTTCCATCTCCTTAGAATATGTCCTTTAGAAGTTCCTTTAGCCCCAGTTTTTTGTATATTTTCTCAGTTTTGTTTATCTTAAATGTATTTATTTCATTTTCATCCTTGAAAGAAAATTTTTCTGGGATCACAATTCTAGTTTGATAGTTATTTTTGCTCAACCTTTTTGATGAATCTGATCCACTTTCTCCTGACTCCGATAGTTGTTGAATTGTCATTTTTTTAATAGATGATTTACTCTTCTCACTGGTGCTTTTAAGATCATGTCTTCCTCTTTTGTGTTGTATTCTTTCATTGATGTATCTGGGCGTGTATTTCTTTTTATGTGTGTAGCATATTCGGTATATTACGTTATGATTTCTTGATCTGTGGATTCATGGCTTATATTTATGGTTAGTTTTATAAGTTCCAGAAAAATGTTAGCCTTCATCTTTTGATGCGTTATTCCTCTGCTCTCTTCTTTCTTTCTGTATGTCAATTAGATGTATGTTAGACCTAATTCTGTTCTTTTTCTTTTTCTTTAATTTCTCATAATTACTCTTTAATATTTTGATATTCTCATCTCTTACATTGAATTCTGAATATTTCATCAAATATATCTTTCATTTAATTAATTCACTCTTCATCTGTGTCTAATTTACTATTTAACATATTTAAAATTTTTTTTCCTTTTAGTAATCCTTCCTATACCCCACTTCCAGATCTACTCTATTTCCTCTTGATAGTTTCTTTGTGGTTGCTTACCGTTGTGACTGTATTCTTTATTTTTTAAATCAGTAATTAGCCTTCGTATATGATATATTTTAAATTCCAACATCTCCATCTCACTGTAGTTTAAATCTGTTTGTTTCTTTTGATTTTCACTCATGGTGGTTTTCCTTCATGTATTCTTGGTGATTTTTAATCATGAGCTCTTTGTCTCATCTTAATCTGTGTTTATTCTACATTATGAAGTGGTGGTGTTCTCTTCAGAGAGGATTGGTCTTTGCTACTGCTGGTAAGCAGGAGACACAGCCAGCCTTGGACTACTTCGGTCTTCCTTGAGCGTTGAGGTTCAGTGCAGAACACTAAAGGCTCAGGACACCATCTTGATGCTGGCCTGCCTCTAAGTATCTATATATTATTGCTGTTATTGGTATCTGTATTCAGAGTAGTCTTGCCTTCACTGCAGTGCAGAGCTAAGGACTATTTTCCTTATGTCTTTCCGGTCGAGGGATACTTTCTCTATCTCAGCAATGCTTCAAAAATCTAATTTCTGGCAGCAGAAGGGTTCTTCAGAGTATGTGGCTTACTGGAACGCTAGAAATCCTGTCATCTGGTATTGTGGAAAACACACTTGATTGAATAATGAATCTTAAGGTTTAATTCTATTTTCACATAACTTTGTATGTATTAACTATGGTAGTTCTCAGGAATTTCACTTACCCCCTTAAACCTTATAAAATTGAGTTTAATAAGATGTGAGTTAACTAGAAAATTTGGGATATGTTTGGAGAACTGGAAAGCAACATATTTACTTAACATTGTTAGTGATAATATGTGAAATAAGATGCAAGGCAGAAGTGTTTTTGCTATGTGGCTTTTGTTGTTTTCTTTTTTCTCACGTAAGGTAATATATGCTCAGTTGGTTTTCATAGATGCATTTTTTGTTGTTGCATTCAGTATAAAGTTAGTCACCTCAACCATGTGAATCTACACAGATTTGTCAGTTGATACATAAGAGAAATGAGAGGAATGGTATGTAATGAGATGAATGGTATATAGGTTAAGAATTTGCTTTTTCATGTAATTTGAGGTGGTTGGAGTCTACCTTTGCTTAATAGGGAATGGAGAAAAGTGTGCCACTGGGTTTTTTTCATACTTGAGAGCTATTTTAGAGGCTATAAAGTAAAAAGTTTTTGGAGCTGCTCTTTAATTTACAGGGACTGTAAATGTCATCTTTGTTGCTTTAGCATATTAACCTAAAATTCTATTTTGTCATTTCACAATTAAGATGTGCATTTATTTGATTCTTTAAAGATTATAAAGTAGGGGCGCCTGGGTGGCTCAGTTGGTTGAGCGACTGCCTTCGGCTCGGGTCATGATCCTGGAGTCCTGGGATCGAGTCCCACATCGGGCTCCCTGCTCGGCAGGGAGTCTGCTTCTCCCTCTGACCCTCCCCACTCTCATGTGCTCTCTCTCATTCTCTCTCTCTCAAATAAATAAATAAAATCTTTAAAAAAAAATAAATAAATAAAGATTATAAAGTATATTAACAAATCATATCTCACTTGAGCCTTGGAACAGGTTGGTGGAATAGGCAGGGAAAGCATTTTAATTAGCATCTTTCTGGTGAAGATACTGGTTCAGGGGGGTTGAGTGATGTGCCCCAAGTCCTACGTTTATGTACATGGCAGGGCTAGCGGTAAAATCCAGGTCTTCTTACTCCTGTGTAGAGTAGGCATACCTCATTTTATTGAGCTTTACTTTGTTGTACTTCACAGAAATTGCAGTTTTTGCAAATTGAAGGTTTGTGGTAACCCTGCATCAAGCAAGTCTGTTAGCACTATTTTTCCAACAGCATTTGTTCACTTCATGTCTCTGTGTCACATTTTGGTCATCTTGTAGTATTATTGCTATATTTATTAGGGTGGTCTGTGATCAGTGATCTTTGATGTTACAATTGTAAGTGTTTTAGGGTGTCACATAGAAGACACCCATAGAAGATGGAGAACTCAATAAATATTGCGTGTGTTCTGACTGCTCCACCAGCCAGTCGTTCCTCCATCTCTCTCCCTCTCCTCAGGCCTCCCTGTTTCCTGAAGTTAAACTTAATAACCCTACAATGGCCAATACCTGCTCAAGTGAAAGGAAGATCACATGTCTCTCACTTAAAATCAAAAGCTAGACATGATTAAGTTTAGTGAGGAAGGCATGTCAAATGCCAAGGTAGGCCAAAAGCTAGGCCTCTTGTGCCAACAGTTAGCCAAGTTGTGAAGGCAAAGGAAAAGTTCTTAAAGAAAATTAAAAGTGCTGCTCCAGTCAACACACAAATGATAAGAAAGCAAAACAGCTTTATTTTTATTTTTATTTATTTATTTATTTTTTTGAGAGAGAGATGGGGTGTGAGCGGGATGGGGGAGGGGCATAGAGAGAGAATCTCAAACAGGCTCATCCCTCAGCAAGCAGCCCAAAGCGGGGCTGAATCTCACAACCCCAAGACCGTAATGACCTGAGCTGAAGTCAAGAGTCGGACGCTTAACTGATCGAGCCACTCAGGTGCCCTGCAAAACCACCTTATTGCTGATACGGAGAAAGTTTTAGTGGTCTGTGCAGAAGATCAAACCAGCCCCAGCATTCCCTTAAGCCAAAGCCTAATCCAGAGCAAGGCCCCAATTCTGTTCAAGTCTGTGAAGGCTGAGTGTGGTGAGAGAGCTGCAGAAGAAAAGTCTGAAGCTCATAGAAAACAGAATTAAGGGTCGCCTGGGTGGCTCAGTTGGTTAAGCGGCTGCCTTCGGCTCAGGTCATGATCCTGGAGTCCCTGGATCGAGTCCCACATTGGGCTCCCTGCTCGGCGGGGAGTCTGCTTCTCCCTCTGACCCTCCCCCCGCTCATGCTCTCTCTATCTCATTCTCTCTCTCAAATAAATAAATAAAATCTTTAAAAAAAAAAAAAGAAAGAAAACAGAATTAAACCTTAAGATTCATTACTCAATCGAGGGTTTCTTCCACAATACCAGATGACAGGATTTCTAGCGTTCCAGTAAGCCACATACTCTGAAGAACCCTTCTGCTGCCAGAAATTAGATTTTTGAAGCATTGCTGAGATAGAGAAAGTATCCCTCGACCGGAAAGACATAAGGAAAATAGTCCTTAGCTCTACACTGCAGTGAAGGCAAGACTACTCTGAATACAGATACCAATAACAGCAATAATATATAGATACTTAGAGGCAGGCCGGCATCAAGATGGTGTTCTGAGCCTTTAGTGTTCTGCACTGAACCTCAATGCTCAAGGAAGCCCGAAGTAGTCCAAGGTTGGCTGTGTCTCCTGTTTACCAGCGGTAGCAAAGACCAATCCTCTCTGAAGAGAACACCACCACTTCATAATGCCGATGAGGTCTAAGGAAAGAAGCCGTCTCCGTATCATCAAAGTGCAAGGTGCACACAAAATGCTGTTACAGAAGCTGCAACAGATTATCCGGAAGATCTAGTAAAACAATTCGTGAAGGTGGCTACAGTAAACAAAATATTTTTAATGCAGACACGACAGCCTTCTGTTGGTAGAAGATGCCCTCTAGGATCTTCATAGCTAGAGAGAAGTCGGTCTGGCTTCAAAGACTCTCTGTTAGGGGCTAATGCAGCTGGTGACTTTATATTGAAGCCAGTGTTCATTTACCATTCTGAAGATCCCAGGGCCCTGAAGAATTATGCCAAATCTACCCCGCCTGGATTCTATAAATGGGACAGCAAAGCCTTGATGACAGAACATCTGTTGACAGCATGGTTTTTTGAATATTTTAATATTCAAGAGCTTTAATATTGAATCTTTTAAGCTCACTGTTGAGACCCAGTACTCAAAAGAAAAGATCCCTTTCAAAATATTACTCCTCATTAACAGTGTACCTGTTCACCCAAGAGCCCTGGTGGAGGTATTGGAGATCAATGTTGTTTTCAGGCCTGCTAACATCATCCATTCTGCAGCCCGTGGATCAAGGAGTCATTTCAGCTTTTAAGTCTTATTATTTAAGAAATACATTTCATAAGCTATAGCTGCCAGAGATGGTGATTCCTCTCATGGATCTGGGAAAAATAAATTCAGAACCTTCTGGAAAGGATTCATCATCTAGATGCCATTAAGAACATTTGTGATTTGTGGGAGGAAGTTAAAATATCAACATTCAAAGGAGTTTGGAGGAAGCTGATTCTAGCTATCATGGACGACTTTGAGGGGTTCAAGACCTCTGTGGAGGAAGTCACTGCAGATGTGGTGGAAACAGCAAGAGAACTGGCATTAGAAGTAGAGCCTGAAGATGGGACTGAATTGCTGCCATCGCGTGATAAGACTTGAATGGATGAGGTGTTGCTTCTTACGGATGAGCAGAGAAAGTGGCTTCTTGAGATGGACTCTACTCCTGGTGGAGATGGCGTGAAGACTGTTGAATGACAACACAGGATTTAGGACATGACATACCCTTAGTTGATAGAGCAGCGGCAGGGCCTGAGAGATTGAGTCCAATTTTGAAACAAGTCCTCTTGTGGGTAAAATGCTATCAAACAGCATCGCATGCGACAGAGAAATTATTTGTAAAAGGCCGAGTTAATCGATGAGGCAGACTGCATTGTCTTATTTTAAGAAATTGCCACAGCCTTCTGCAACCACCACCCTGATGGGTCTGCAGCCATCTACATGGAGGCCAGGACCATCCTCTAGCTAAAACACTGCAACTTACTGAAAGCTCAGGTGATGGTTGGCATTTTTAAGCAATAAAGTATTTTAAAATTGAGATGTGTACATTTTTATTTTAGTCATAAGGCTACTGCACACTTTAACTGATTATAGGATAGCATAAACATAACTTTTATATGCAGTGGGGAACCAAAAAATTCACCTGCCTAGCTTTGTTGGGATATTTGCTTTATTGTGGTGGTCTGGAACCAAACCCACAATATCTCCAAGGTATGCCGGTTCCTTTCACTCTGTTAAGTTGCTCACAGAAAAGCGTGCAGTGGGAAAATAGTGCTTACACTTTGTTACCCATCAGAATGGTTGCATTTCATGTCATTGTCTTACTGCCATTACAATTGTTAGTGCTGTTGTGTAGTTTCCTGGCTTCTGGTTAAATTGCTGGGAGAATGAAATAGTTTTGGGAATGAATGGTACTTCAGTTCCTCATGTTAAATAGAGTTTTGCCCGTTAGTTACTCCCTAGGCGGCTCTAACTTGTCTTCACCTGAATAGTATGTTACCGTTCTTGGAAAGGTGTGTCTGTTACTTTCTAAGAAGCTTGAGGGAGGGGCACCTGGGTGGCTCAGTTGGTTGAGCGACTGCCTTTGGCTCAGGTCATGATCCTGGAGTCCCGGGATCGAGTCCCGCATCGGGCTCCCTGCTCGGCAGGGAGTCTGCTTCTCCCTCTGACCCTCCTCCCTCTCATGCTCTCTGTCTCCCATTCTCTCTCTCAGATAAATAAATAAAATCTTTAAAAAAAAAAAAAAAAAAAAGAGAGGTCATATGTTCAAATACAATTTAAAAAAAAAAAAAAAAGCTTGAGGGAGCTTCTGGAATTTCTCCATTGGGATGCAACAGTTCTTCCAGAAACCCTGAATGTTAGGCTGATTGATTATAGAGATCCAATTTTGTTCTTACTTATTTAACAATTCTCTGAGTTACCTATAATTTATAAGGAAGGAGTTTTCAGAAAGCACAATCATTGATTAAGTATGTAAACATTCTTGTTTATAACCCTTTTTTGGTCTTTCTTTCAGATCTCGTGGAAGCTCTGAAGCCGGATTACGTGGCCCCCCTGGTCCTTTGGCTTTGCCATGAGAGCTGTGAGGAAAATGGTAGCTTGTTTGAGGTATTCCACAGCTTCCTGCTTTCTCTCAAAGCAGTACTTGTGTGTTATATGTACAAAATGATCAAAACATTAATGTTTTCCGGTTGCTCACATTTGTAAACATCTGTAAGAGTTGATATCACTTGTGTATTTTTTATTATCATGGATAACTAAGGAACAAATGTTGATGAATGTCTTTCTTAGAAGAAGTAAAAGCACCTTCATACCTTCTCTTTATCCTTATTTCTTCATTTCTAGTGTTCTTACCAAATGAAAACATGGCTGGTTTGATGTGTTTACTCAAATAGAGAAAGTTTTGTTTGGTTTGGGAACTTGGATGTGGAAGTAGAAGGACAAAGGGTAGGGTTTAGAGTCAGCGAGGCCAGGTTTTGAATTCTTTGTTTTGATAATTGCTGGCTCACTGGAATATCATACAAATTAACGTCCCTGAGCGTCAGTTTTCTTGGGTTCTTGTGGTGACAACTAGAAATCATATTTTTATTTTTTAAAAAGATTTATTTATTTGAGAGAGAGAGGCATAGAAAGTGCAAGCGGGAGGGGGGCAGAGGGAGAGGGAGAGAGAAACTAAAGCAGACTCCACACTGAGCATGGAGCCTGGCACAGGGTTTGATTCCACGACCCAGAGATCATGACCTGAGCTGAAACTGGGAGTCGGACACTTAGCCAGCTGAGGCACCAGGTGCCCCGAAATCATATTTTTAAAATTTTGGCATTGGATCTAGTACGTAACAGTCACACTTCAGGGGCGCCTGGGTGGCTCAGTTGTTAAGCATCTGCCTTTGGCTCAGATCATGATCCCAGGGTCCTGGGATTGAGCCCCACCTCGGGCTCCCTGCTCAGCGGGGAGCCTGCTTTTCCCTCTGCCTCTGCTGCTCCCCCTGCTTGTGCTCTCTCGCTCTCTCTGTCAAATAAATAAATAAAATCTTGAAAACAAAACAGAAAAATCAGTCACACTTCAGTTGTAACTATTGTATCACTATAGTAGAAGTTTAGTCTGGGTATCATATATCAGTAAACATAACTTATTATTTTAACTTTAAAAATAAACATTTCCATTTTTCCTTGTTGCAGAGCTTTAAATGTTTATTGTAAAAATAAAAAGCACACATCCAGTGAGATCCAGTTTTCACTCCACAAAGTCCTTTTAGATTTCTTTATGCCAATTTATACATCTTTTATTCCTCATTTGGGTGTGATCTCTTTTTTCCTAGAACTGTTACATTTTAGATCGCCGCCCCCAACCCCTATTTTATTCTCTGTGGTAATAATGAACGTCTTCTATGAAGAATACTAGGAAATCCAAAAATATATCTTGGTAGCAAAATAAGCTGGCTTAGTTTGAAGTGAACGTTATATTAATCTGATGCATTTGAATAAAAAGCTGTTTAAAAACAGTTTGCATATGTCTAAGCAGAAATGTGTGCCCCCACTTCCTAATCACAGCCATTGAGTGTGAATTGTGGAAAATTAGAGGTGGAAGGAACTTTATAAGACCTTTGCAAATTTAGTAGTATTAAGCCATCTGGGGCTCAGAATTTGGTCTATTTGTCTTTTATATCATTAAGGAATTTTTTAAACTTTTTGTGTTTTATATTTACATTTGTTATTAATTCTATGGACAAAAATCATACATGCCTTTGTAGAAAACTTAAAATATCCTGGGAAGTGTACAGAAGAAAATAAAATTCGTCAGCATTACCCCTATCTAGATATAACTACTATTAGTATTTTTTTGTATCCTTCCAGGCTTTTATTAGATGTGCATCTTATATGAATAATCTCTTTTCTTAGATCTGCATTTTATATACACAGCCAAACCTATGCAGACAACAAGGTCATTTTGTAGGTGAAGTTTAATATGTGGTTGCTCTTTTACTATGTTGTGAACATTTTTAGTGAGGAACATTTGGTGTGCATGATTGATAATTATAGTAAGAAACATCTGTGATATTCTGACTGAAACCTTGAAAATAAATTTTGCCGCTTTGTTTGCAAGGTTCTGAGAGGTATCTAGAGTGTAAGGTAGAGATTCTTTGGCTCAGTGCCTGGGGCTCAGTGCCTGGGAGGAGCTTACAGCTTGTTGCTTCATTCCCCAAATATGGTAAAATATGATCTCTCTCTTGTCTGTTACATAAAACCACTGTTGATGTGTCTACTTTGCCAGCATCAGGACTGATGGGTCTATTGTAAAAGTTGTGGGCATATTCATACAGAGGCAAAGGGTGATAAAAAGCCATACTTGACCGAGAGCCCTAAGATGCGTTCTGTCTGCTGATACATTTTCTGTTGTCCTGTTCATGTGGAATTCTCATGATAAATTCCAGCACACTGTAGTTGTGCTTGAAGATTGACAACAAGATTTTTTTCTTTTTTTATCACTCTCCTCTGGGGATTCCCTTGTATGACCTCTGGAAAAAAAACTGATCTTTCCATGTAGCAGTTAATGTATTTGGTCATTTGCCTTCTCTCTCTAAAGATGCTTTATTAAAATGACTATACATAGTTCATTAAGTCAGGTCCTACTTTTATTTTTCTTTCCTTTTTATTTTTTTATTCACTAGAACCTTCTAGAGGGACATGTTCTTTCACGCCTGTGTTGTGCTGGGCAGTTTTAATGTTTTATATTGTTTCACCTTCATGGTTATCTCATGAAGAGTAGTCTCATTATATTACATAAGGGGAAATTTGGATTTAGGGAATTCAGATAATTTGTTGAGGGTCACACAACTAGTAAGTAGAAGAAATTAGTACAAAGCCTGTTTTCTGACCTCAGGCATGCTTTTCCATCAGTTCGCATTTCTACTACCTTGTGCTGCTTTGTATTTCTACTCTGATAAGATGAATGTCGCTCAGTCCTGGAGGTCAGTGGGCTTTTGTAGAGCTGTCTTCTTTTTATTCACTGTGATCTAGCCCTCTAATACTCTTATAGAGGTAGATGCCTGTTTTTCTTTCTTTCTTTTTTTTTTTTTTAAAGATTTTATTTATTTTTGACAGAGAGAGAGAGCGAGCACAAGCAGGGGGAGCAGCAGAGGGAAAGGGAGAAGCAGACTCCCCGCTGAGCAGGGAGCCAAATGCGGGGCTCGATCCCAGGACCCCAGGATCATGACCTGAGCCGAAGGCAGACGCTTAACTGTCTGAGCCACCCAGGCGCCCCGATGCCTGTTTTTCTAATTTAACAAATCTCTGTGTGATTCACTCTCGATGGTATAACTGTTTTTTCTTCTTTTTGGTAGGTTGGAGGAGGATGGATTGGAAAACGTAAGTCTCTTTCAGTGTTTGGTTTGTTGTACGTTTCTGTATTTTTAACCCCGCACATCCAACTGGAGCTGCATAAAGATCTTGCCAAATGCCTCATTCTTGGAGCTCATGCATACATATTCACACTCAAACATGGTTCTACCAAAAGGTATTCTAAAATGTGGAAGCTGTTCTGCAGGCCTTCGGTATTTTCAAGAAACTGTTGAGTTTTTGTGGTTGTTTTTCCTGTCAGCAGCCCTTATTCAGGACTTGTCTGTTCCTTCAGACAGCACGATCTCTTTTTATATTGGTGTTTGTCCTCCCATATCTCTGGCGTCCCACATGATAGTTCTCGCTATTTCTGCAGAGAAGTGAGTGGGAGAGAGGACTGTTTGGAAAAGCTGGGAAGAGCCCTGTGCTAGATGGCACAGCGGGAAGGTTCTCCAGTTCTCTTATTGGATTCTTTTCTTCCTTGGGGCCATGAGGCAACAGGAGGTGACAGTGAGGAATCACAGTGGACAACTTGCTGAGACAGAAATTGCAGTTGATGTCTGGAAATTATTCCACTTCAGTCCAGTAGGAAACTCATGTTTCCTTTCTTCAACCCTCTCTTTCTCCAGCTCTCAAATCTTTTGTGCTGCAAATTGGATAATTGTTTCATGACATTTAAAAAAATATTGTGAAAATTCCAGTATCCCAAATCAAGTTTTCAGTTGGCTGCTGGTATCAAAGTTAATTATTTAAAAGGTGGTCATTATTGGAGGGTATCGTTATAACATAGAGTATCAATATTTTCATCATTAATGACCATTCTTTTCGGTTATTAAAGTAACATATACTATTTAAGCATTGTTCAGTATAAGTGTCTCGGGATATCCATTTGGAAAGAAAATAAGTTGTTGAAATAAAAGCTTTTTCTGGGACTTTATCAGTAGGAAAGCTCTAGAAGCAGGCTTTTCTGTCATTGCCTGAAACAGATCTTTAGTTTAATAATCGTTGAAGTCTGACCATTGTGTTTAAATAAGGTTATTAGTGGCTATTTTATTCCTTGGGCTCTTTGAAAAGAAAATGGTGTTAAAAATTCTCCTCATAGAGCTTCTATAGCAATGATGATTTTTGTGCATCTGCCCTATTCTAGTTGACTTCCTGTGGAAAAGGAACAAGAGCAAAGGGGGGCGCGAGGGAGAATTATTTGGGGCTGTGTGATGTATTAATTTGGTTATCTGGAGTCTTTGACCTGTTATCACCATCTGAGTGATCTGTGGTCATGAAGTCAGTCTTTTGGTGTGATTATGTATAATTAAAATTTTTCTGGTTCAGCCGCACATTCTACCTTTAGGAGTGTCTGGCATAGTCAGTCAGAGGAGAGGTTTTTCCCTTCAGCTTTAAATTTTTTTTTTTTTAATTCACATTATCCTAATGGGTTTGTTATTTCAAGAAAAATACATTTAAAGGCTTGTAGTAAAACTCTTCGGATGTTAGAATCTGTTTTTCCCCCTGAATTCCCTTTCTTTTAAAGTTAAAAAAAAATTCAAAGGGCTCAGATGGATTTTACTTTCTTTGTCCCTCTTAGACTCTGTGCTCAGTGTCTTCATTTTGTTTCTGTGACCAGTACGCTGGGAGCGGGCCCTTGGAGCCGTTGTGAGACAGAAGAATCAGCCAATGACTCCTGAGGCCGTGAAGGCCAACTGGAAGAAGATCTGTGACTTTGATAATGCCAGCAAGCCTCAGAGAATTCAAGGTAGAGTCCCAAGTCCGTTCACTCCCGGCTGGGAAACCAGAGGCAACAGAGTGTTCTCCGCTCTTTCGGAATTGTCTTCTGTTTTAACTAGGGCATATTTTCTGCTCTGGTAGCTATTAGAACTCTTCAAATTTAAGATTATATATATATCAGCCCCCCTGTCCATTTTCCTGGCTTGTTGTAATCCTTTTTTTTTTTGGTGGGTGTCCAGGTTGGGGATGGTGTGAAGTGTTCACCCTTTCGTGCTCCACGCATCTACTCCCTGTCTGACGGCTCGTTTCAGAGTCTTCTGTTACCTAACCATATACTCTTTACCTCACTGAATTTTTCTCTATTGCCCTAAAAGTTCGTTTAGGCCAATTTTGTTTAGGCGTAGCTCTTTTCTGTCTAGTGAGTAGATTTTGCTTTGTTTTAGTGCTTTGTCTTTGCCGCTGTTTCTCTCCCCTTCTCAAACGCCCCTTCCTCCCTTTATCACGTCTGTTAATTTTAGTGCTTCTTTAGAAATCTAAGCTCAAGCCCGGGATGTTCACCAAACCACCCCCATATATTTCATGCTACGTGGATCTCTCTCGGCTCAACCCTGACCACTTGGCATCTCATCAGAGCTGCTTTTGCGTCCTCAGTATGTGGTTTCTTAACTGTGCAGTATGTTCCTTTGGAGGCAGAGACTGTGTCTTGTAAGCACTGCTCTTGTATTCGGTGCCAAACTCAGGAAGGATTCATAAATGCTTGTTACCGTGAATTATTGAGTCGTCTGTGGTCTGTCACAGGAATAGCAAGCAGTAGAAGTCACATTTTTTCTAGTATAACTCACATATGCATATAGTATATGATGTTTAAAGGACTTTTCTGGGAAAGATAATGATTCAGGATTATTTTACAGACAAATCTTTTTCTTTTTTCTTTTAGTAATTTTGTATTCAGTGTTTGGTAGGAGAATATATCTAAAAAACTGACTATTCTGGTTTTTTTTCCCTCCTTAATGACACTTTCCTGTCTGCTGGTACACTCACTGAAATTCTCATTGTGCTCTTTCTCAATCAGATGATAATAACATCATTGTTATGTCGTTGATGGGAGCATTTGCTGTTTTCCATATTTTGATGTTGGAGATAAATTTAGCCTGTGAATAACAGTCACCCATTGATGAAAAGGAATGAAAGGAAAAAGGAAGAAATATAAAAACTTTCCTCTGATGTCCAAGTTCCGCTTTATTGCCTTAAAAGTATTATAAAGAAAAAACTACCTAAATGAATCATGAAATTATAAATGAAAAAAATGCCTCTAAGTATTCGAGGTACAGTTAGAAGAAAAATCTCACATTTTCTGTACAGCTGTTCTCATCTTACAGATGACACGACTAAGCGCCCCACAAATGCAATGATCGGTCCAAGCTTGCTCAGCATCTGAGCCGAGTTAACTCAGGCTGCCCGAGTCTGGGTGCCGTGCTTTCAACCTGTAGCAAGGTGACTTTCAGTTACAAGCCTCCTTCTGGCAGCAGTGTGAGTGGGGGGGTGAGGGGACGATTCAGTAGCCCCAAGCCTCTCCACTAGTGTCACCAGGAATGGGAGATTTCCCTGATCACATCGCATTCTGTGGTTTGCTTAGAGGTTTTGTCTGAGTTTGGAAGGAGGTCCGTAGCGCCAGGGTTTGTTAGAAAAGTCCCAGAGTCTTTGGAATCTTATGGCCTATGTAGATGCCCCGTGAATCTCCTTCGTTAACCTTTTTGACCCCACAACAGCAGCTTCTGAACCCTGTCTGGAATCTCTGGTCACAGTGATGGTTTTCCCTGGAAGAATTTTTAGTACTGTCTTCAGAGCTATCACTTGAGACGTGGGGGGCTCAGGGGTAATCTTGGCATTGTTCCATCCCAGAGGAGGGGGCAGTGGTGGGGAGAAAAGGGAAGTTAGCTTTTCCTTTACCAAAAATTGCATGTCTCTGGTCGAGGGTCCCAGTCTACGGAGTTCTAAAATCTGTCAGAGACGTTGCAAAGCTCAGAACCTCCTTAGACTCATAATCCAGGAAGAGTATGCTGGACAGTGCCTTGTTCTCCAATGAAAACCCCCAGTTACCCTTGGTCTGTTTCAAAGTCTTTGACGGTTTTTTCCTATAATAGCCCGACCTCTCATTCAGTACTGTGGCAGGCTTGCTCAGTGTCATAGGAGTGATTAGTGAGCGCGTCGATAGCTTTTCTTAGTCACATCTTTAACAAAAGCATCGTTGTTGTTATTATTTCTTTAGAATCAATTGGCAGTATAATTGAAGTTCTAAATAAAATAGATTCAGAGAGAGGAGTTTCGACAAATCCTACGAGTCACGCATCATCAACAGCTACATCGGAATTTGTAAGTGGGGGAGAGAAGCCTATGTTTTTTCTGAAGATTCTCTCTTTTCTTTTTTTCTCTCTTTTTTCTCTTCTTTCACACAAAAAATATTATTTTCCAAGCTACTAATTTATTGTTAAATAGGAAAGATAGATGATGACAAAACTTTTTATAAAATATGTACCTAATAGTTATAGAATTTGAATGAACATAAGGCTAAGATGTAGCCTTGTGTAACTTTTACTTCTTTTTTTAATTTTTAATTAATTTATTTAGTTAGTAATTTTTACTTTTGCTTCTTTAGTATAATTAGACAAGTATCTCACCCCCCCCCCCCCCCCCAATTTTTGGTACTGTTGTGGATAAGCCTACTTTAGTTACTATTTTTCTAACTTTTTAGAAAAGGATATCTATTTAAGTGCCTCTTTGGAGCCTTTTTTTTTTTTTTTTCCTCAGGGAAAGCATCAATAGATTGTATTTTGGAACTATTTCAACATGGCTGCAAATAAAGAGCCTCCCATTGTGTCCGAAATTCTAATAGAACTGTGGTTATAGCTCGTGAAGTTCACTGATTTACTGTCTCCCGTATTTAGCCTTTAAACAAAAAATTATAGTGCATAAATAGAAGAAATAAATCATTTGATGCATTTGATTTTGGAGTTCTGTGACTCAGGGCAAACATCGTGATAAAGTTAATCTAATTTTAACCCTAAGAATATGATCGGGTTATAAATATGATTTTACTTTAGAATAGGATTTGGCAAACTTTTTCAGGACAGGGCCAGATGATAAATGTTTTATGGATCACATACTATTTCTGTCACATATTCTTCCTGTTTTTCTTTTTTTAACCATTCCTTAAAAATGTAAAAATCATTCTTAGCTCTCAGCCCTTGTTTACTGACTCCTGTTTCAGAATGAACATGGTCGACAGTTGGACATCATTCTTTTTTAACCTAATACATACTTTACACGTTAGCTAGACATATCATAACTAAGTAGAAAAATACAATATCAGTGAGATAAGGGACATTCCTAGCAAGGAACTTAAGGTAAAATCGCAATTTAACTAAAACCATTGTGAGGCAGTCTCATTTACAAGCATTATGCAGTGTTTTGCTCATCTCTTTACAGTGAATTTTATACAGTAGCTCTTATAGGGCAATTCACTATCCCTATTTATGACACATTCATTATAATGATGATTTTTTTTGTATTTTTGAGTTGCTAATAGTTGCCGGATTAATAGGGCTTCTCACCATCAGATATAGGAAATTTGAAAATGAGACAAACTGTCGGTAAGAAGCAAACAATAAAAAAGTACTTATCTGTAAATGAAACCCTTTTCTACACATTTTCTGATTGTTTGCTATTAAAATATAATGAAACAGTTCAGAGACCCCATGGATTTCACCAACATGGCATTCTATTCACATCTGTTTGAAAGCAAAATAGGTATGCAAGCAGTTGGTAGTTTTGAAGAAGTTAAAATGTTAAGTATTGGACAAAAATATCAGTGAAAAAATAATTTTCTACACCTCTCTCATAGGCTGGAGCCATTGGCCATAAGCTTCCTCCCTTTTCTTCTGCTTACACGGAACTGGAAGCTATTATGTATGCTCTTGGCGTGGGGGCATCAATCAAGGAACCAAAAGATATGAAATTTATATATGAAGGAAGCACCGATTTCTCCTGTTTGCCTACCTTTGGAGTTATTATAGCTCAGAAACCTATAGTAGGTGGAGAATTATCAGGGATTCCTGGGTTTTCAGTCAACTTGGAAAAGGTATGCGTAATAAGAAAACTTTATTTTGCTTTTTTTTGGTTTCTTTAAATATGATTGATCTCTGTCACATATGTGTGTGTGCACACGTGTGTGTGTGCATGCGTGCACATGTGTATTAATAAAATTGTGGCACTTGATTCAGGAATAAAGACTTAGCATATCTTTTGATTTTTCTTGAAGCATAAAAGAGAGGAGAGTTAGTTGAAAGGGCAAGCAAAAAGAAGAAAACAACAATTAGGTCCTGTGCCCCAACTGTGGCATCATGTTCTTAATTCTCTCTCTGCCATTTACTTACTGTTCGACCGAGGGTAACGAACTTCACTAAGCTTCAGTTTCCTTGTCTATAAAACGGGGGTGATAATTTTTACCTGATGTTACTGGTGAAGGAGTAAACCAGGTGGTGATCTGGGAAGAGTATTTGAGGCACAGAGAAGAAGCGTGGAAGGCCCTGAGGCAGGTGCATGCTTGGCTTGTTTTGGGAACAGCAAGGGGGCCAGTATAGCTGTTGGAGGAACGGGAGGGCAGTGGTCGGAGAAGAGGGCCTTGTGGTCATTAGAGGGATTTCAGCTTACCCTCTGATTAACACGGGGGCGGGGGGCAGTTTGTAGTGCTTTGAACGGAAGAGTGATAGGATCTGCCTGTGTTCGCTCACAGGCTCATTTCTGCTACTGTGTAGATTATATGGGAGCCCAGCAGAAGCAGAGAAACCTGTTAGGAGTCTCTTCTGTAATTTAAGCAAAAGGCTGGATGTGAGGGAAAGGAAAAAGGAGTCAATGATGAAGGTTTTTGTAACTGGGATGATGTATGTGCATATATGTCTCTATACATTATTTATGATTAATTACATATGACACACTTAATATGTATAGTAGTTACATATAACATTGTGTATGGTAAGGTAGATATATCCAATTACTTTAAGGTGGGCATGATCAGGAGTTGGTTTTGGACAGACTTGAGATTCTATTACTTATTCAGGTGGAGGTATAAAATTATAAAATAGGTAGTTGAATATGTGAGTCTTGAGTTTGGGGGAGGGGTCTCACTGGCGTTCTTAGGCTTTCAGCGATGTGTAAAGACACCAGACTAGATGAAATCACGTAATGTATGAGTGTAAGTAGAGAAGAGCCTGAGCTCAGGGACCCTGCAAGTGTTGAGAAGGTGAAGACATGAGGACGAATTAGCAAGAGAGACTGGGAAGGAATGGCTGGTGAGGTATGAGCTCTGACGAATATCAGGAGGATGTGGTGTTTGAGAAGCAAAGTGAACAAATTGTTTCAGGAAGGAAGGAGTCGAACAACTGTGAGAAAGCTTTTGAGGTGGGGTAGATTTCATTGTTTTGGAGTAAGGTTCAGAGACTGAGCCCGGGGATAACTCTTAAATCATAGAGCTGTGAGCCAATTTCTCTGACTTTGCTAATTAGAGGACCCATTCACTAGAGGATCGGTTAGCCTATTGCCGCTCTGAATCTGTGAAAAATGATTTTATTTGAGCATCTGATGAAGTTGGGAGGGAGACAAGAGATATGTACCAGGTGGTTTGTTGTTTTAGTCCCTGTCCCATGGTATTCTGTTTGGATAATTCAAGTACAAACAAAGCAGATGTTTCAAAATTCTGCAAAATACTCCTTCAGAGTTGGAAGGAATTGGAACAATCATAAATGGTGTTCAGAGTCTTCGGCGGGGAAGAATAGCCATCTTGAATTGAAATCCCTGTCTTCCCAGCTTCAAGCTTCCAGGCCATGTGATACAGTGGGCTGTCCTGCGTTTGTCCCGTTTGTTCCCTTCTGGCTTTGGAGGAAGACGCAGAATTAAAGCTGTCCCCTGCCAGTGGGGTGTGGTCATTTGAATATGTGGGTCAGGTTTTGTTTTTCCTGTCCTATTATTTTCCTACATATATTGGTGTATTCTTGTTTCCATCCATTGAGGTTAAGGGGCTATCAAGTTACACAGTGTCCTTGGTATCTACTAATAGATAATTTATAAGATATATCTTATGGATGCACATATATCTACGGCTATATCTATAGATATAGATAATTTATAAGATACTACACCAAGGAAATGTTGACCATGATAGTTTTTTACTTTGAATGTGTCGTAGGGTTTACTTTCGTGTTTTAGTTGAGTTGTTTGTATGTGGTATGTGTGATTTGAAATTACTTTACTTGCACTGGCCAGTTTGTTCATTTTTATTTAACAGATATTTATTAATTACCCAGTATGTTCCAGGCACAGTGATAAGCACTGGAAATATAGCTTAGTTTAGTGTTTGCATTGGCAAACAATACATAATTAGCAGTCAACAAAGATTTGTGAACGTCATGGAAGAAGACAGAGGTATCTTTTCTGCTCCAAAAGATCTGACTGTCTTTAGATTGGGGGACTGATTAATTTTGAATCATATGGTTAAGAAGTAGAAGCCAAACTGAGACAGATAATTTGGGGAAGTAGTGATGTGAGCATGTAGACGGTGAAATATCACTTGTGATTAGCAATATTCACAGCAGAACCTGTGAGACATGAAAGTCTGCTAATAAAATTTTGTTTACCCTGACATAGGTTCTCCACGGGGAGCAATACTTGGAGTTATATAAACCGCTTCCCAGAGCAGGTGAGTGCGTGAAGCACTGATTTCTTAATCATACCCTCATTTTATTTCCTGACTAACCTTCCATACTGTGTCATTGTGTTAAGCTGGTGCAGAGTGACTTAAATAAATCATATGGCAAGGTATTGAATGGCCTGTCAGCCGTTAGAGTAAATTGATGTTAAGGAGTAGCTGTTTTGGTGACCTTAGACTTTGTCCTTTAGTAGCCTAATTTAATACATTACTTCAGAACACTGACAGGTTATCTCCATTGATGTATGTGTTGTTAACAAGTGAAAAGAGTCTTTTCTAAGTATGTGTGTTCTGAACTTAGTAATTGTGTGTAATCAGCTATGATTCCTATGAATATGGTTTCTGATTCCTTTCTCGGGTATTTATGTTGGTAGTGATTTTCATAAAGCAAACCACATTAAAATACAGACCGAATTTCTTGTAATTAACTTTTTCCTGCTTTCTTTTCTAAAAGTAAAAAAAAGTAAATAAAATTCACGTCTGCCTTAATAATGAATTTTCTTTTCCTCAGTAATATGTTTGCTCAGTAAAACTGCTTTTCTCATTTTTCCACTGTAATTTGACAGGTTTGTTTTGTTTCACTGCTCTAATGTCAGCATATTGTCTAATTAAATACCATATAAGATGGAAAATACAAAAAAAGTGCTTATCATTTCACATATAACGTAGAGGTCAGCAAGTAGCTGGGCTCCTCCTTTAATGTTTCCCCAATTCTTCTTATTTTACTAAAAATTTTATGAGCTTCTCATTGCATAAAGCCGAATAGCTTTATTTCGGTGTTATGGCCTACGTTTTCTGTGAGGCGGTGCCCAGCGGGTGGTAGCCGCCTGCATCAAGTATCTGCTGGTCACCTGCCGTGGGCAAGGCACAGTTTTCAGTTTTGGATGAATTCTCTAACCTGGCTACCTACTGCAACAGCCTGTTACTACATTATATTATATTAACTGTTATTTCATTTTATTTTATTTATTTTTAAAAGATTTTATTTATTTATTTGACAGAGAGAGACACAGCGAAAGACAAGCAGGGGCAGTGGGAAAGGGAGAAGCAGACTCCCCACCGAGCAGGGAGCCCGATGTGGGGCTCGATCCCAGGACCCCGGGATCATGACCCGAGCGGAAAGCAGACGCTTAACGACTGAGCCACTCCAGCACCCATATTTTATTTCATTTTTTTTTTTTTTAGAGTGGGGAGAAGGGCAGAGGGAGAGAGAGAATCCCAAGCAGGTTTCATGCCCAGCATGGAGCCCTATGTGGGACTTGATCCCACAACCCTGAGAGCACGACCTGAGCTGAAATCAAAAGTTGGACACTTAACCGACTGAGCCACCCAGGTGCCCCTACCTGTTTTTTTAAATAAAATAGGAAGGTTTTGTGTGCGTGTGGTGTGGTGGTGGTGCTGGGGGCCGTGGCAGAGGCCAGGAGGGTCCCTCTCTGTTGTGTGTGCCACCAGCCTAACATGGGTTCACTTGGGAACTAGTGCTTTGAGGAAAGCAGAGACGTCTGAGACTTCTGCCTCTAGTAGGGATTTTAAATCTGGAGAGAGAGCTAGAGGCGTATACTCAGAAGTGAATACAGCAGCAGTGCCTGGATGGCTCAGTTGGGTGAGCGTCCAGCTCTTGATTTCGGCTCAGGTGTGATCTCAGGGTCCTGGGATTGAGCCCCGCATCAGGCTCCATGCTCAGTGGGGAGTTTCCTTGAAATTCTCTTTCCCTCTCCCTCCACCTCTTCCCCTGCTTTCACATTCGTGTGCTCGCTCTCAAAAGTAAATAAATAAATCTTTAAAAAAAAAAAGATTACAACTGAAAAGACATATGAATAGGAAGGTGTGGAAAATAGCTCTGTCAGCTTCTTGTACCTTCCTAGTCTCAAGTGATGTTTCTCATGAATTATTTTTCTTCAGTAGCTTCTGTACATTTTCTTTAAGTAGTGTTAAAGTTTCCTGTCTAGTAAATAGGAATATTCAAAATCTGAGATGCTTAAGTTTTAGAACCTCTTTAAACTGTAGAAAATCAAGGTGTGACTGCTATTTATGATCTTCCCTTAAAACTTAGGTGATGAGACAGGACCACAAACATCGGGACACTGATGTCGGCGTCTCTGTGTCTCAGTTGGCTCACTTGTTAGCTGTGGTGGCGCTGTCAGAGGCTGAGTGACCCCTCCTTGGGCTAAAAAAAATAAGCATTAGATTGAGTACAAGAAACCTAACAGCAGCACTTTATTTTCCATCTAGTTCGGGATATGCTGGTCCCTCGATTCTCTGGGTATTAGAAGTTTGATCTTATGTTGCTCCTTGTTGTTTCAAATGTAGTGACTTAGGCATGCTGTTTCCTTTTAATGTTGAATTATTCAGCATTATATTGAAAATTGTTTCAAAGCATAACTTTTTTTTCCTGAACTTACAGTGGAAATTATGTTACATTCTCTCCTATCTGGATGCAATAACTTGATGGTCTTCAAAAGTGTCTGTTTATTTATTTATTTTGCTTTTCATTTTAGGAAACTTAAAATGTGAAGCAGTCATTGCTGATGTCCTAGATAAAGGATCCGGTCTAGTAATTCTTGTGGATGGTAACTCACTTCCAGTTCTTCTCATAATATTGTTAGATTAGTAGGCCTTGTATGTAACCTAATGCTTCACCCTAGAATCTGATCAGTGAGTTTGTGTTCATCTTCTAGTTTGTGAGAAAACAAGATAAGCGTTCCAAAAATTTATAAGTTCTTAGAGAAGAAGCAAAGATGGGGAGAAAGAGTGGGTTGGGGTAGGGGTGGGAAGACTGGGGTGTTTCCGACACAGGACCAAAGCACAGGGGTGAGAGGTGTGGCAGGTGTACAGAGCATGGTGGTGAGCTCAGCTCTCTGGACTACGGGCTTGGTGGGAAGGCACACATCGACAGCCATCGGTTGATAGTGAGCCGATGTTGTAGATACTCTTGTCTTTGTTAGCTCTTTGGAACTTGGAACGTATTTGACCCCTGAGTCATTTTCATAAACAGTAGTTAGGTTCCTAATGTTGCGCATTCAGGCCTGTTGAACTCAAATGTGGCTTCAACACTGGAGCCACATTTTATTTGCAGTGGGGAAAAAAAAGGTTACAGTAGTTTAATAAATGTTGAAATGCTAGTAATTAAACATCAGCTAAAGATCCATCGCTTAAAATTCATTTATCCTGAAGTTTAAGAAGATAAGAAATAGATCTGTATTGTTAAAAAATTTGGAAATAAATTATAGTGGAAAGTTTAATATTGTCTGATAGTTGGAATATAGGCTTCATCATTTTTGTTCTAACTAGATAAATAGAAGGTTTTACTCTATATGCTGTTAGAGGAGCTTGTCTTGTTTTTACTAAATAATATGCTGAGAACAATTTTGACGCTCTTAAGTGTTCTACTAAATTGTTTGTGTTAGCTCATAGAATTTCATCGTATGTCTTTTCTCTCTCTTTTTCTCTTTCTCGTCTTCCTCTTCATCCCCCCTTTTCTGTTGTAGATTTTTGTATTTTCTTGTCATTCCTGAAGTTGGCCAACATTTGGCTTCAACTCTCCTAGTTTTCTTTTACTCTTCTCCCCGTGCTACCAAATATGTAACATACCACAAAACAGAGGTTCTGCCGTGACCTTAGCTACCCTGTTTACTCTTTTCTTTTGACCTACACCACTGATCTAACTCCAGCTTGGTAATGGGTAATAATATATTAGAATTTGTAGACAAAGTGTATATGAAATGAGATATCCAATTTCCTGTGTAAGGAAGAGAAAAATCTTATTTTAAATACAAATTGCCATGACCTTCCTTATTTTTTATTGTAATTAGATTTTTGCTTAGTCTGTCATTCAAAGTCATATTTCTAGTTTTCTAGAACTGAAGTCATATTTCTAGTTTTCTAGAAAGATAGTACTCAAACTCTCACTGGGAAATTAGTTAGTGGAAAGAGGGACAGTTGTCCTACATTCATTCATTACTTATTCACTGACTTGCTCACTCATGTCATATATTTGTTAATTTACTCGTTAATTTAATAAATATTTATTAGGTGCCTTTTCAGTCCCAGGTACTATTCTGATTGCTGGGAATAGGATGGTGAGGAAAATGCCCATGATTCTGCCCTCCTGAATCTTACACCTTCATTCTCACTATTTCTTCTTTTACACTCCAGGCTCTTTTTGAGTCCTTTGGCAGAATGTGTGAATGTTTGAGAGTGTGGGATTTTTGGAAATGTTTGAGATGGAGAGAGTTGAGATACGATAGGCAGTTGAGGAGTTTTAAGAAGAGGTGAGAGAAACTACTGTTTCATAATGAAGAGAGGATTTGTGAAGATGCTCTTCACTCTGCCTTCTAGAGACTGGTAGTGAATGAATTAAAATCATGCTTTGGAAACCAAACTTGGGCATCTTTAAATTACCATACCTTTCAGTAACTGGATTTTGTTTTCGAAACTTTGAAAGGAATCGCTGATCATATATTGGTAACTAGTCATGTCTTTTGAGAATAACTTTTATTTTTTCTTTCATTTGCTTTTCAGTCTATTCTTACTTTGAGGAAGAACTTGTATGTTATAATCAGTTCTCGATTTTCGTTGTTGGCTCTGGAGGCATTGGTGGAAAACGGACGTCAGACAAAGTCAAGGTAGGCTCTGGCCTTATAAGCAAAATATATGGGTATTTAAGTGTGCTTATCTATATTTTGAATGCACATATTACTATATGTGCAAACTACACATATTATCATATGTATAATTTCGTAGCATAGGTCCTCAGTAATTCACACTTCTTTGAATCAGAGTACGCTTCTTGGATCGGAAGTGTTGTTTATGTGTGGATATTTTGATCGGTAACACATGACATATATAGAAAAGTCTGGCTGATAAAAATATAATGTACCTGAGATAATTATGGGAATATTTTTACTTACACAAATTTTGTAGTACCCAGAAGTCTTTAGAAAAACCCAATGCATGCAAGTGATCCTTGTATAAAATAAAATCTTTATTAAATGACTTAAGCACTTCTTTTATGTAAGACAATGCTAGTTAGTCTTTAGTTCTCAAATTCTATCTAAAAACATTTTTTTCTAAAAATACTTTATAACTTGGATTTGACACTAATTCAACCTGGGCTTTACCTCAAACATTTCCAAAATCCCACACTCTCAAACATTCACACATTCTGAAGCCAAAGAACTCAAAAAGAGCCTGGAGTGTAAAAGAAGAAATAAGGTTTGAGGTAATAAGATTCTACTATAGTAAATATTCCGGAGTAAATGAAGTATACTTAAAGCAGTATGAAGAAACTGCTTCTGGAACGACGGTGTGAGGAGTTCCCTGGACCCTCTCCCCAGTGAAACGGTCATGGCATCGTAACTGGTAAAAATTAAAACAAACAAACGTTTGAAGTGTCTGGGAATTGTCCTCAGGGCATAGAGCAAATGACGAAATGTTTATCCTGGTAAGACAGTGAGACTCTGTGGTATTTGAGCCACAGACCTCCCCTTTCTCCCTCGTCCCCTGGTTCAGCCTGGTGGAATCTCCACTCCAGGCGTGTGCAGCCAAAACACATGATCCGTCTGCCCCGGCTTCCAGAATAGGGCCATGCTGACTTCCCAGGAGGAGGAGGTCACTAGTTTTTCTTACCCCGCCGCCACGCCCGGCTTGTGTTGCTGAAGCTCTTTGAGGTAGGAATAGCTCAGGGTCAGGGGATTCTTGTCCTCTCTCCAGCTCCCACGTAGAGGGTGGGGCTCGGGCCCCACTCCCTCTTGCCCCAGCTTGCAAGATTCTGGAAGAGGAAAGCTGAGGAGACCAGTAGCTACTTGCCCTGCCCAACACCACTTCTCCTAAAGTGAGGCTGTCACTTGGAGATAAGCGGGCCACCCTCTTTGCCCCTCCCCCTACCACAGTTGAGGAGGGGTTTTGCCCAGGGGGTAAGGCAGGCTGTCATGATAAGAGATGGCTGAGGTTCTTCCGAGGAAACTGACTCGTCATGGAACAGAGTATTTGGAAATTCAAAAGTAAGGGTGCCCACAGAAACTAGATTATGTTAGTGATAAACAATCAAGAGGAGGCTGGTAAGCTCCATGAGAGCAGGAAGCTAACAACTGGCCCAGTTAGAAGTTTACTAGAGAGAACCATGGAGAGGGAACTAAGGAGAGCCCTCATGGGATCATTAAATCTCAAAGCCTGGCTTCAAAGACTAGCTCTGTGAAGAGGCCTGACTTCAGAGCCGTTTATGTCCCACGGCACTGTTGAAAATAATAGAGCAGTCATCTGGCATGTGGAGTCTGGAAGTTGGGTATTAGGATACCAAACGAGGCAGACAATTGAACAGGGAGCTCTAGGAGAGACAGCCGCAGAGACCCCTGCTAATACCGTGGAGCTCCCGGGGTGACTGCGTTCTTGCCTGAGGCTGCACCTCTGAGGAGCACCACCAGGGGCTGCTCACGGTGGGGGACGTAGACTTAGCTAAAACAGGCTAGCCAAGACACTATACAAATAAACTAGGGTCCGGTCACCACAAGCCTGCCGAGGGGAAAGGGGGTCAGTGTCCGGAGTTGCTGTAACAGGTTATCTAAAATGTCCAGTCATCAACAAAAAATTACAAGACACACAGGAAACAGGAGCACATGATCCAGAGACAGGAAAAGAAAACCAGAACAAAACGGGCAATAGAAACTGCCTTTGAGAGGTCTTTTTCATAGACGAAGACTTCCAAGCAGCTGTTCTAAATGTGTTCAGAGATAAAGGAGAGCATGCTGAAGGAAGTCACATGGGATGGCACTGACTCTCAGAGAAAATCAAGAAAGAGAAGTTATGTAGCAGCACCAAACAGAAGTCCTGGAGCTGAAAGTACAATGAGGGAAAGGAAGAATTTTCTAGAGTGCTCAGCAGAAGATTTGAACTGTCAGAAGAAGGAGTCAGAAAGCTTGAAGATCTGTCTCTCTGTCCATTTGTCTACCTACCTACCTACCTACCTACATCAGTCTCAAGAACAGAGAAAAAAGATGGAGAAAAGAAAAAGAATGCAGAGCCTCAGGGAAATGTGGGATACCTCAAGTAGGGCAGCTGCGTGTAGTGGGAGTAGTGCGAGAGAGCAGAGAGAGAAAGAAACCGGCAAAATGTTGGAAGGAATACTGGTTTTGATGAAGAACTTTAATCCACACATCCAAGAATCTCAGCCAACTGAGAGACCCACACCCTTAGTAAAGTCCATTTAAAGATGAAATCAATTCAGGCTTGAGTTGTTCGTCTAATTCTTACAGTTATTATCACCTTTTGCCCTGGGAGAAGAGTCTTCACCTCTTTCTCCTTTGTGGCCCAGAGAACGGATCCAGTTGTGTAATTCCTTTCATTAAATGGGTCATTTCAGGGAAATCACACAGATGAGGCCAGCAGTTAGGAAATTTTAAATGTTATCTCCTGAGCAAGAAATATTTTTAAAAGCTTTTTATCTAACTTGCTGATTTTATTACATTGAAACATGGCTGTTCATCAAATACCAGTTTGAGTAAAGAGAGTGACTGTTACTCTGTTAGTATTTAACGTGTGATGTTTTTGATTTCAGGTCGCTTTAGCCGTGCCTAATAGACCTCCCGATGCTGTACTTAGAGATACCACCTCACTTAATCAGGTAAGATTGTAGTTTCCAAAAGTGATAAAGCCCCTGTTTGCTTTGTTGGCAAGGGCTTAAAGAGACTGCCTCGCTTAGTAGTGAAGAATTGCATTAAGACCTTGGCGAGCAGGATAAAAAGAACTAAAAGGCAAATTTTAGTCACCTTTTTCTCTTTCCGGAAAGAACATTGAGCTACGCTGCTTGAAAACAGATTATTTTTAGGCCAGTTTTAGTGGACAGGCAAAAAGAAAGCATCTTAGGAAGGGTGGGTGGTTTAATCTCTTTTGTTTGGCGTACATAATTTGTTTTCTGATGGAGGAGATAAAATCAGCTGACAGATTCTGTGAGCATGCGAAGATTGATTTAAGAAACAAAAGGTAACCGTGAAGATGCAGAAGGCCACTTTGTTTGTTTGAGTCCCGGAAGAATCTTCCCTGCAGTGGCCAGAGGACAAAGCATGCAGATACAGAACAGAATACATAAATCTCTGATGGTCCTCCGTGAGGGAGCATCTGTAAGGACAGCAAATTATTTATAAGTTTATGTGGTTTTTGATGCTAATTTTGATATGCTTGATATGGGCACTTCTGCAGGATTTATGTTTGCAGGCAAATAGAAATATAATTTCAGGAGCCAGAAAGAATTAAGATCAGTAAATATGTAATTGTATTTTTTTTTTCTGCAGTATGGAATCAGGTGATGGAAAGAAGAACCCTTTTTTTTTTCCTGAGATTCGTTTTCGCCTTTCAGTGTTTTTCCCATCCCCATTTCTTACCCATTTCTTAAGAATGCACCCAGGGCGCCTGGGTGGCTCAGTCGGTTAAGCGACTGCCTTTGGCTCAGGTCATGATCCTGGAGTCCCGGGATCGAGTCCCACATCAGGCTCCCTGCTCGGCGGGGAGTCTGCTTCTCCCTCTCCCCCTCCCCCTGCTTGTGTTCCCTCTCTCGCTATGTCTCTCTCTGTCAAATAAATAAATAAAATCTTAAAAAAAAAAAAAAAAAAAAAAAAAAAAAGAATGCACCCATATTTATGTTTAATTAAAGCATCATAGTGAAATTAATTTTATTAAGTCACTAAAAGGACACAAAAGGCTTGGTGATTTCATGGTTCAGAAAACCCAGCAGTGCTCCTTTATTATTCTTGGGTTACTGAAATAACAAAAGGTATCTGCTGTACATAAGAAAAGCTGAATAGTTTCCAGGGCTTGAATTTCTACACACAGTAAGTCGAGAGATTTTTTTTTGTTTTTCTTTTTTTCAGAGAAGTAGAACTTTTCGTTAGTGTTCAGCAGAGTTGACTCTTTTGCTGTGTGATGAAGGGCAGTTTTTAAGTTAACAAATATTTTTGGTATAAATAACGGGCACCCATCATTTGACAGAGCGTTTTGTCTCTTATGGTCATTTGAGAGTACGATGAAAGCCACCTTCTATTTCTTCAAAAGCCATTTTTCATAAAACTTTGCATACGCTTCAAGGGATTTAGGGCTGCTTTAAACTGAATCGGTGCCATAGGAGCTCCAGATCAAGTGGAAGAAATGCGATCTATGGTCAAGGAGATGAAAGGACACTTGGATACTCAGGATGTCAATGTCGGAATAACTAGGGCACCTCTTCCAAGCAGTGAACGATTAAACGCGGGCTTTGAATCGGTGCGTAAGTGCTGTAGACATTCTGAGAAGGGACACTCATTAGGGAATGGTGTTTGGAAGGTTCTGGTAGGAGAGCTGGCACTTAGCTGGGCTAACGTGGGGTGTAGCCAGAGATGTAGGGCTTGCAGTTTGGCCGGGCCGGGGATAAGAAGTAAGGAGAGCTCATTGTAAGAGAGGAGGAGAGCATGATGCCGTACAAGGGGTGAGAATGGGAGCGACCACATGAGACAGTAGTGGGAGGTGGTTGTGGATGGGCGGATCCAGAAGGAGAAGTGGAAGGAAGGAAAAGATGATGCAATTATAGCATCAACTCTGTGCTAGGTGTTTACGTTAAATCAGTAACTTTTTGGTCACTAAGGAAACTGGCAATCATATTTTTAGCTCTACCCCATATCACTTCTGGGACAGTCTGTTTATCATGTCTTTAGGAGCATTTCTTCATCTTCAAACTGGTATGACATTACAGGTGTCCTCTGTCGTTTTTCATAATTAGTAAGTAGAAAATGCATCCTTAGTAATCTAGAAAGACAAGAAGAAATAGATGTTAGATGTCAGGCTTTACAGTTGGGGAGAATGAAGACAAACATCTAGTTGCCCCAGATACATATTTCATACCACTTATTCTAACATTAGCTACTATCATTATTAAATAGAGTTAGTCTTGGGTATATTGGTTATACCGTCCATTAAGATATTTTTTATTGAGTTACCAGGTGTATAATGAGTAGTACCTTTTTTGTTTGTTTTTTATGATTCTGTGTGTTGCCTGGATGTTCCTTCTGCCTTCACTCACATAGCTGTTCTCCGATGGTGGCTGGGCCGGGCCAGGAGGTCCAAAGTGACATCTTTGATAAGTGTAGGGTCTTTGTGCTGATTTCTGCCCAAAATGCCTCTAAACTCCACAAGGCCTCTTTCTTCATGTGATGGCTCATCTCCCAGGGCCTTTCTCTACTACGGCCCTCAAGGGGACCAACCTCTGTTTAGATTTCTAGAGCTCTCTTCTGTAGCTTCCCCCTCTCCAGTGCAGACACATTCCAGGGACACAGTCTCCCAGAGCTCTGATCTTTATCTCTTTAATTCATTGAGATTGTTTTGCTCTGTTTGGCTCTCCCTTTTTGCCCTGCAGTCTGAAAGTGTTGTCCTGCAAAGAGCTGTGCTCTCTTGTTTGTGTCTCTTCTATCAAGACACAAAACTGCTCACTCTGCAATGTCGAAGAACAATGCCCCCCTTAGATTTGCAAATGATTATATCAGTCCTTTTGCTCAATGTTGCCCTGTCACCTCTGGGTTGAATAAAGCTCCTCCTGTGGTAGATTCCCCAAGAAGGGCTCATGTGTATAGTATTCCTTTGGTTCCTGTGTATTTAAAACCGTTTTTCCATACCCTAGATGCTTAAAGAACAACTTGGTTGGATATGAAGTCTTGAGTTTCTCAAAAATGGTGTTCTGTCGTTACCTTGCTTTTATATGTGGCTTTTGAGAATTTTGATGCCAGCCTAATTATCTTTCTCTGAGTTACTTGGTCTTTATCCTTGAAGCCCTTAGGATATGTTTCTTTATATATGTATATATATATATTTTTTTTTTTTGAGAGAGAGAGAGAGAGTGAGTGAGTGCTCGGGCAGTGGGGAGGGTGGAGGGAGAGGGAGAGAGAATCCCAAGCAGGCTCCATGCTCAGCACAGAGCCTGATAGGGCTCTATCTCATGACCCTGAGATCATGACCTGAAATCAAGAGTTGGACGCTCAACTGATGGAGCCACCCAGGCGCCCCTATTTTTCTTTATCTTTAAAGCCTAATAGTTTTATTAGGCTGTGTCTCAAGTGTTGCCTGTTCCTGGTCAATTTCCCCATGCCGCTGGTAGGCCTTTTTAATAGGTATATTTACATCTTCTTTTCTTTTCAGCAAGTTTTCTATAATTTTAAATAGTAGTTCTCATTCATTCTTTTGTTTTTCTTAAGTACTTCAATTTTATGTGTGTTGGATCTTTTTCTGTCTTCTTTTAGCCACTTTGTCTCTGCCTTTTTTACTTCCTTCTTGGTCTCATTTCTGTTCTCTTGGTTCTTTCCCTCCCTTTCTTTTATGTCCCATATAAATTTTGATTTGCATATGTTTCCCTCTAGGCATCTTATAATTTTTTTTAAAGATTTTATTTGAGGGGGATGTGGCAGGCAGAGGGAGAGAGAGAATCTCAAGCAGACTCCCCACTGAGCATGGAGCCCCATGAGGGGCTTGATCTCACGACCCTGAAATCATGACCTGAGCCAAAACCAAGAGTCAGATGCTTAACTGACTGAGCCACCCAGGAGCCCGTAGGCATCTTATAATTTATTCTTCATTACTGATAGAATTTCCCCCCTTCCCTTCCTTTCCTGAGTTTAATCCTATCTTATTTCATTCCTTCATGTTTGTTGTCCATTTGATGTTCTTAGTTTTTGAGTTTTAGATTCATGGTGTTTGTTTCATATCCCCAAATGCTTGAGTGTTGTGTTATAGTTTTCTTCTGTTTGGTAGTTGTTTTGTTTGGGGAAATTTCATTTATTGTAATGCTTTGGTTCTTATTTCCTCTGTTAGTCTTACAGTAGCTTTCTACAGATGGAGGCTGCTTACCTGTTTGCAGTTTGTGGGTAAGATTGGTAGTTTGTGATGGTTTACAAGATTATCTCATTAAGGAATTCAGGACTGCCCATTTCGTCAATGCGGCAAAGTGTGTTTTCTTTGAGAGATGGCTTTTTGGAGTGGGACATTGTCAGGAGCTGTTTTATTAAAATCATTTTTTTTTTAGTTCTCTTTATCTTAAATTTCCTGTCTTGCTTATTTTTTCCTACATTATCTAGTTTTGAAAGCGGACTTCTTTGTTTTATCCTCTTCTCCCCCAGAAATGTTGCCTTTCTGGACTGCCACTTGGAGGCCTATACACTTCTAATTCTTTTCTTTGTAGTCCATGTTCTCATCTTTCAGGATTCTCCTCAGGACTTTTCTTTTTCCTTAAGGGGGGCTTTCTGGAAGTGATTTTTCTTTCTTTTCCTCTCCTCTCTTCCACACTGCTTCTGCGCTCCCCTTCTTACCCCCTCCACTCTCTCCAGTAGCTTTGAGAGGGTGCTCAGAAGGTAGCTCTGCTGGAAATTGGTGCTTATTTTTCTGCTGATAGCAATTTGAAGTTGGCAGTGTTCTCTTGTCTTCGGTTACTGTCTGTAGGCTTGGGATCTGTTTTATTTGTTCTTCGTGTTGATTTGTATGCTTTTTTGGAGCATGTGAGGATTTGGCAAGTACACATTTCTGAGCCTTCTGATTTAGCATTTAGTTTAACTTAATGATACAATTTTTAAAAATAAAATTAAGAACTAATTATCTGATATGTTGAAGAGCCTCCCACTCACATATAATACACAAGTAAGGCAATTTAGAGCTGTTTTTCTTAGTTGTGTGTGTACGTGTGTTTGTGAGTTTTAGTGATTTTTGTATCTAGACAGAGATGAAACAAAAAACAAGATTTTAGCTTTCCTTCTGAAAGTTGAAATATGAATGTCTGTCAAAATATTCAGAAAGTAAGCCTTGACGGTGTTCCTTATTATTTGGAAAACGGTTATTTTGCATTTATGATTGAATTTAGTAAAACATCCAGTCCCTTGACTTTAGTCGTGTCTCATGCTGGCTCTGTTCTGTCTTTGCTTTCTCTGCCATCTATAGGAAGCAATACTGTCATTGAAATAATATGAGAATTTTCATATTCCTTTAATAGGATTTCTTTAGGAGAATTGGTTGTTCTTCATTTATAGGAATGATATCTGTGGGGTAAGAAGACTGGTACTAATCTTAAAACTTGGTTGTTGTATCCTTCTGCACGAACACTGCCGTAGGTTACGGTTGTGACCTCAAGTGATCTCAAGGAGGAATAAAAAGGAGGAACCAGAAAACCAGTTCAACTGAGACATGCAAGCAGTATTTTTAAACAATCAGATATATAGAAACATCATGTATTAAGATGACCCCAGGGTCTTTCTCATGTCTGTGTGGAAATCAGAAAACCTTAATTTTTACATTCTTAACAAATTATACCTTATGACATGCAAGTATTTGGAGAAATGCTTGCAAGCACATGTTCCCCTTTTCCCTTTTGTATATATAATCTCCTGTAGCTAACAAGCTTCAGGACAGTTCTTTTTTTTTTTTTTAAATTGACTTTTTATTGTTATGTTAATCCCCATACATTACATCATTAGTTTTTGATGTAGTGTTCCATGATTCATTGTTTGTGCATAACACCCAGTGCTCCATGCAGAACGTGCCCTCCTCAATACCCATCACCAGGCTAACCCATCCTCCCATCCCCCTCCCCTCTAGAACCCTCAGTTTGTTTTTCAGAGTCCATTGTCTCTCATGGTTCGTCTCCCTCTCCGATTTCCCCCCCTTCATTCTTCCCTTCCTACTATCTTCTTTTTTTTTTCTTAACATATATTGCATTATTTGTTTCAGAGGTACAGATCTATGATTCAACAGTCTTGCACAATTCACAGCACTCACCATAGCACATACCCTCCCCAATGTCTGTCACCCAGCCACCCCATCCCTCCCACCCCACCCCCCACTCCAGCAGCCCTCAGTTTGTTTCCTGAGATTAAGAATTCCTCATATCAGTGAGGTCATATGATACATGTCTTTCTCTGATTGACTTATTTCGCTCAGCATAACACCCTCCAGTTCCATCCACGTCGTTGCAAATGGCAAGATCTCATTCCTTTTGATGGCTGCATAATATTCCATTGTATATATACACCACATCTTCTTTATCCATTCATCTGTTGATGGACGTCTTGGCTCTTTCCACAGTTTGGCTATTGTGGACATTGCTGCTATAAACATCGGGTGCACGTACCCCTTCGGATCCCTACATTTGTATCTTTGGGGTAAATACCCAGTAGTGCAATTGCTAGATCGTATGGTAGCTCTATTTTCAACTTTTTGAGGAACCTCCATACTGTTTTCCAGAGTGGTTGCACCAGCTTGCATTCCCACCAGCAGTGAGGAGGGTTCCCCTTTCTCCGCATCCCTGCCAACATCTGTCGTTTCCTGACTTGTTAATTTTAGCCATTCTGACTGGTGTGAGGTGGTAACTCATTGAGGTTTTGCTTTGGATTTCCCTGATGCCGAGCGATGTTGAGCACTTTTTCATGTGTGTTGGCCATTTGGATGTCTTCTTTGGAAAAATGTCTGTTCATGTCTTCTGCCCATTTCTTGATTGGATTCTTTGTTCTTTGGGTGTTGAGTTTGATAAGTTCTTTATAGATTTTGGATACTAGCCCTGTATCTGATATGTCATTTGCAAATATCTTCTCCCATTCTGTCGGTTGTCTTTTGGTTTTGTTGACTGTTTCTTTTGCTGTGCAAAAGCTTTTTATCTTGATGAAGTCCCAATAGTTCATTTTTGCCCTTGCTTCCCTTGCCTTTGGCGATGTTTCTAGGAAGAAGTTGCTGCGGCTGAGGTTGGAGAAATTGCTGCCTGTGTTTCCCAACACCATTTGTTGAAGAGACTGTCTTTTTTCCATTGGACATTCTTTCCTGCTTTGTCAAAGATTAGTTGACCATAGAGTTGAGGGTCCATTTCTGGGCTCTCTATTCTGTTCCATTGATCTATGTATCTGTTTTGTGCCAGTACCATACTGTCTTGATGATGACAGCTTTGTAATAGAGCTAGAAGTCGGAATTGTGATGCTGCCAGCTTTGCTTTTCTTTTTCAACATTCCTCTGGCTATTTGGCGTCTTTTCTGGTTCCATACAAATTTTAGGATTATTTGTACCATTGCTTTGAAAAAAGTGGATGGTATTTTGATGGGGATTGCATTGAATGTGTAGATTGCTCTAGGTAGCATTGACATCTTCACAATATTTGTTCTTCCAATCCATGAGCTTGGAATGTTTTTCCATTTCTTTGTGTCTTCCTCAATTTCTTTCATGAGTATTTTATAGTTTTCTGAGTACAGATCCTTTGTCTCTTTGGTTAGATTTATGCCTAGGTATCTTATGGTTTTGGGTGTAATTGTAAATGGGATCGACTCCTTAATTTCTCTTTCTTCTGTCTTGCTGTTGGTGTATAGGAATGCCACTGATTTCTGTGCATTGATTTTATATCCTGCCACTTGACTGAATTCCTGTATGAGTTCTAGCAGTTTTGGGGTGGAGTCTTTAGGGTTTTCCACATAAAGTATCATACCATCTGCAAAGAGTGAGAGTTTGACTTCTTCTTTGCCAATTTGGATGCCTTTGATTTCTTTTTGTTGTCTGATTGCTGTGGCTAGGACTTCTAATACTATGTTGAATAGCAGTGGTGATAGTGGACATCCCTGCCGCGTTCCTGACCTTAGGGGGAAAGCTCTCAGTTTTTCCCCATTGAGAATGATATTCGCTGTAGGTTTTTCATAGATGGCTTTTATGATATTGAGGTATGTACCCTCTATCCCCATACTCTGAAGAGTTTTGATCAAGAAAGGATGCTGTACTTTGTCAAATGCTTTTTCTGCATCTATTGAGAGGATCATATGATTCTTGTTCTTTCTTTTGTTAATGTATTGTATCACGTTGATTGATTTGTTCAGGACAGTTCTTCAGAGCAATCTGAAAGACTGTTTCCCAGGCTAGAGTCCTCAGTAAGACAACGAATAAAGCATTTACTCACCTACTTTGACCCTGGCTTTTTTTCAGCCTGCATACTGTTGCTAATACCTTTTAAGATAATAATAAGAGCTCACATTTATTGAGGTATAAATATTTATCAAGGATAGTGCTTTGTAAGAGGTGTATTACCTCTCAGTTTTTTAAATGAGGAAATTGAGGCTCAGGGTGATAAGGAAACTTGCCCATTAATGGCAGAGCTGGATCTGAACCCAGGTCTGTCTGGCGTCAAAGCCCATGATCCATCATGTTTGACAACTTGCCCTTCAGGCTCTGAAATGTATCTTTGTTTTCATTTGTATGCAACACAGCCCTGTATATTTGCCTAGTGTTTTATTGTTTGCAAAGTGCTTTTTAAAAATGATCACTTAATCCTCTAACATATGACACAGAATCTTGCCAGTCACCACTATACAATAATTGTTGATTTGTATTTAGTTATTTTTAGAAGGCCATATAAAGGGAACAATGTTGAGTAATTGAGAAAATGAATCATTTATAGAACTATTACAGGAGGGATGGAGAAGAGAAAGAGCTTATTAAAATTGTACAAAGCGTATTTAAAAAGGAATGGCGTTTTCCTATGCATTATGGAAAATGTTTTCTAGAAATAAAATGTATTAAAAAAGAATAATCAGTAATTAAAAATAAGAAGAATCCGGTAATTAAGAAAGTCAGATATGCTGACACGATGAGTCTTTACGCCGCATATCAGTAGTCTTGGAAAGCCTGATGTAGCAACTGATGAGAAAGGGCAAAAGTACTGAGGCAGATCCCAAGGGGAGAGTTAAATAAAGATACACAGAATACTAACTGTTGGCTGTTTGGTGAGTCTCTCCCCGTCAGTACTGAAAAGTTTGAACGCTAAACAAGTTAAATGCTGGGAGCTATGGCAACTTTTTCCCTATTGTTTTCTGTATTGTTCTGCTCATCCTGCCTCATCGAAGTAAGGAAGTGACAGGAAAATCTGGCCTAAGTAGAAATTTCATCTCCCCGGCAACCTGTCAGTCTGTTTTCTTGCAGGATGAGCTCATGCTCAGGATTTAGGGTACCAGGACAGTGAAAGTCGGCGTTCGTCTTTGATGTTTATGTGTCTAGTATTGGTTTACAGGCTTCAGTTCAAATTACCCCGTTAAGAAAGTTGGCCTAAATTTTGCTTGGTTAGAAGAGGCTGTAAATATCTACCTTATCTTCATCGTGTTTTAATGAGTGGATTGATGGATTCATTTCTGTGACTTGCTCCTTACCCAGGTGTAGTTCGTGGCTCCCCTTGCCATTATCTGATGGGTCCCCTCCTCCCCAACTGGGTTCAGTGGCAGGTGTTGCAAAACGCATTTGATTTACAGTTCATCTTTCTGTGTTAGAAATAGTTATTTTTTAAATCAGAGCGTCACTTAGAATATGTTTCTTATTTAATAACCAGCCATATATCCTGTTTTTCTTTTAATGTGTTCTCAGAAACTAGTTACTGAGAATAGCTCATTACTTTTATAATTCTTTCTCCGCAGGCTGCTTTGTACCGCCTCAGTGGCGACTGGAATCCCTTACACATTGATCCTAACTTTGCTGGTTTTGCAGGTGAGTTGCTCATGATATGTACCAATGAAAACGACTAGCTTTGGTCATCTAAGTAACACTTAGAGACATTGCTACTTAGGAGAGCTAGTTTGAGTAATTTTTTAAAAATAACCCTCTCCTAACACATTGATGCTAAGGATGGGGAAAGGCGGGATACAGGGTTCAGAGGATGGTGTGCTTGGAGTTCATAATTCAGATTGTGGAGGACGGAAGCTAGTGCAGAGTTTCGATTGGATCACATGGGCGGGTGTCTGAGTTCTCCTGACAGGCAAGGACGTTGGAGGTTAGAGCAAGGGACTGAGAGGTGACAGAAGGATCATCTGATACTGAAATCAATATGGATGATTTCATGGTTACAGCCCCAGCTAAACAGAACAATTCTTTGTGTTCCCACATCTCTAACATGCATTCCTTTCTTGTTTCTTCTCTGTTTGTTTATTTCATAGTTTTCCCCCCGGAGGTATTTTTTACAACTCTTTTCCACGTTTCTTAAAATAGATGGTATAATTCATCTGAGTGCCGTTTGAAATCCTGAATTAATTATCCTTGGCTTTTAAACGGGATATGTGCCTATGTCTGACCAAATTCTCTTTCTTTTTTTTTAGGTTTCGACAAGCCCATATTACATGGATTATGTACCTTTGGATTTTCTGCCAGGCATGTTTTACAGCAGTATGCAGACAATGATGTGTCGAGATTCAAGGCAATTAAGGTATGTGTGTATTATTGTGTAATTTGAACATTAGTTCCTTTTTTATTTTTGGAGAAGGAAAGGAGTTTTAGTGACTTCTCTTAATATAGGTACTGTACTGAAACAATACACATTTCTGTTATTTCACTGACTTGGCAATCAGCATGTGTTCGTATTGTAGCTATAAATACCTCTCACACTTGCACCGTGAGGATATCGTATGCAATTATAATTTCAACAGATTAATTGGATTGCTTCATAAATTAATCGGGAGCATACACATGTCAGCCTATAGGCATTAACAGAAACTTGAGATTTACTTTTTTTTGCACTCTTTTGTAATTTGCCCTAACTTAATTAAAAATGTTAAGTGGCTGCATTTGAACTCTCAGAAACATACACCAGTGTCAGCATGATGGCTGCTTACTGATTTTCACATTTTCATCCCTTATAAATTATAAAAAACCCCTATCTCTGCACACAGTACCTTTGTGGAGGTGTACGTCAAAAGGCAGACGCTGAAAAACAATGTTTAAGACGGTGTCAAATAGCTCCAGAAGCTTTTATCGATTTGTGCTCTATGAGGCAGTGAAAATGCATTTTCTGATGTGTTGCCTGTAATAACACTGATTATTTTCATGGTTTTCACTTTATTATAACTACTTGTATTATTACGTAATCCTGTGTACACAGAGCAAATACAGTGGTAGAGAAGATGATGAAATAAGAAGTGGCATTATTTTGTCCTGCACGCCATCCCAGATCTTATTCCCCAGATGTACTTGGTACCACTTTCAGCTGCATCCTTTACGTTGTCCTGGGGATACCTGTATTATTCTCCTTAACATGATGGTGCTTCTGTTTCTTGCTTTGTCAAGATTAAAGACTAGTTATGGACTCTTTATTTTGAAAGATAAACTAGCTTATACAAACTATATCCATTGTCTAATTTTATCATACTACTATTTGTGTTCCTTTATGAGTTTAAATGTATTTAAACCTCTGTTTTCTTCCTTTTATGTTCTCTAACATCCGTCTGAATTTCTGTCCCCACAAGTAGGAAGGTTTCATTTTAAAACATGTGTAACCCTCAAACTCATTTCTTTTAAAGGTTCGTTTCGCAAAACCAGTGTATCCAGGACAGACTCTACAAACTGAGATGTGGAAGGAAGGAAATAGAATCCATTTCCAAACCAAGGTATGAGTCATGTAGTTAGAGGTTCCTTGTTTTGTTACCTGCATCACCACACCCTGTAACCCTGGTCCATCCTACAGCGTTCTTTCAGTGAATACTGGGGGTATGACGGAAAACCTAGAAGGTTTTTTTTTAATCAGTGGTACCTTTTAATTGAAAATAAGATGGCTTTGTACCTTTTTTTTAATTCTGTTTTACTTTTTACTAAATTGGTGCCTGTATGTAGGAATGGCATAGCTGTTCGGAAAACCCAACCAACCCTATCTTTTTGGCTCAACCAGTCAACCAAGTCATTGTCAAAATATAATATTCAGAATATTAAAGGCATGACTCTCACACAGATACAAAATGAAAATACGACGGAACGCTGTTTAATTGCTTAATGAGGGAGCTGGCTAGATGATAAAACTGGTTCGGAAGAGAATTAGAGCAACAGTGTCTGGCCCACCAGGACCCGCTGCCAAATAACCTTGCTGGATTAGACGCAAAGCTAATTAATGTCCTACAGAACAGTAAAACCATACCCTTTATGGTTATGTTTTCTACTGCACAGGAATCATGTGCATCTTGATCACACCAGAATCCAGAAAGTAACACCTTATGTCACAGAGGTTGGGCCTAATTAAGAGTGGGTGACAAGACAAAAAATAACTATGTCTCCCTAAAGAGCTAAGTAATGTTTGGGTGAGGCTGTTAGTAGTGTTCCAGTAAAATACTAAAAGGCCATGCAATCATCCCTTTATTTGTAAGATTTTTAAAGATAATTTTTATCAACACGGTTGACCACGCTAGTACTTTTTTTGGCCGATCATTTTGTACTTGTTAAAAATCAGATGGTGTGTGTTGAGCCATGTAGACACCACCATGAATAATAATAGTAGCTATTAAATACCTCTGAGCAGGCTGTACTATTGTCTCTAATATGCCCAAGAACTCTCCATTCGCAGGAAGAAAATCTAGGTTCAGGGCTCTTAAATACTTGCTCACGGTCACACAGAAAGTGGTCCAGCTGGGGGACACACCCAGGTCTTCCTGGCTCAAAGCCCCAATCCCAGAGCCCTCGCTCTTCTTACTGTATCACAGTTTCTTTCATCAAGAAATAACTGTAGACCTCAGCTTTATGTGGCTGCCTTACTCCCCATTAATTCCTGTGGCTTGCAGTGTCACTTTCCTGCTTAATTTGTGTATACCCTTCATTTCCCGTGGCCTCCTGTCCTCTCCTCTCGGCTTCCTTTCAAGCTCTCCCTTGCCCTGAGAGGCGGCCCCTTACCACTCACTCCATTTCCTGCCCCCACAGACTCACATATGGCCTTTCTCTGAAATCCTCTTGCAGTTAATATTTGTGCCACCTCTTCTGGAGCCTTCCTATTTTCTAATTATTTTGAGTAAGTTTTATTTTTTGAGTAAGATGATGAAATCTACAAGGGGTCAGGTCTATGACCACTTTACGGGTTTGTTTTTTTTTTTAAAGATTTTATTTATTTATTTGAGACAGAGAGAATGAGAGACAGAGAGCATGAGAGGGAGGAGGGTCAGGGGGAGGAGCAGACTCCCTGCCGAGCAGGGAGCCCGATGCGGGACTCGATCCCGGGACTCCAGGATCCTGACCTGAGCCGAAGGCAGTCGCTTAACCAACTGAGCCACCCAGGCGCCCCGGGTTTTTATTTTCCTCAGTTGCAGTAATGAACAGCATAGAAATCAACTCCATGGATACAGACTTAAAGGGCTGAGAAATAATTTAATAGCTAAATAGAATACCTTCTTGCCATTTTGATAAATTCTAAGCATATCTTCCTCTCTTTTCACTGTATTTGCCTCCCTCCCCCCCCCAGTGATTAGAGGTACTCTTTGCTATTAGTTATAGATAGGAATCCTTCTTTCCTTCCTTCCCTCCTTCCTTCATGTTGTATTTTAAGAAATATTTTAAATGAATGTTCCAAAGTGACATGCTTGGCTTGGTTGCAAGAAAGTAATTTACTAAAGTGTATTTTGTTCATAAATTGTCTCTTTCCATGCTTTGCACTGGAATATAATTAGAAATAAATAATTAGAAATAAATTATAATTAGAATTATTTATAATATATAATTAGAAATAAAATGAACAAATTGAAAGATCTTTTTTCTGAAGTACAATGGCGAGTGGTCAAGGGAGAATGATCTCAATTGTTAAAAATCAGTTTTAATAAATGCTGCCTTAATTTTTAGACCTGGTCCTCCCCATTTGTAGCAATACCATAATTTTATGAAAGAGTAGCCATTAGAATAATTTTAGATGAAGGATTAGGGATTCGAATTAGAGTTCCTTTCATGAGTATTTTGATGAAAGTCTAAGCATTTAGTTTATGCTATGTACCCTTCCTATTTGAAATAAGAATTAGAATTGTTACTTAAAAAGGATCACTGTGGTCTGTTCCAGAGGATTTTATTCTCTCTGAATAGAACAAATGCACTTTGAGCATCACTACTTCATGTGGATACTCACCATGCCTTGTACTATTTATAAGAATTCAGCAGTTCTCACCGTGGCTCCCCATGAGACACACTTATGTTTAAAAAACAATTTCCCCAAATACCAATGCCAAGGGTCCACCCCAGGGCATTTAAATTAGAATTTTTGGAGATGGGACCTCATCATATGTATATTTTAAAAGGGCACCAGTTGATTCTACAGTTAGGGTTAATAACAGTTGTATTAAAACAGCAAGCCTTAGTGTTTATTCATCTTGACATTTAATTTATAAACTTGATTTAATTTGGATTCTTATTTTCTTTTTCTTATGAGGAAAAATTGTTGTTTTCTTTTAAATGACTGTGTACTGTTTCACAACGATACTGTGTTTTCATTGGAATCATCAGAGTGAACTCGTTTTTTTCCCTCTTAAATCTTAAGATCGAAGAAACCGGAGACGTTGTCATTTCAAATGCATATGTGGATCTCATACCAACATCTGATACTTCAGCGAAGACACCCTCTGAGGTGGGTTATCAAAACTGGTAGCCAAGTCATTTTCTGATTGATGATTTTCAGTTAAGATTACTTTTAGAATGTTCAGGCTGCTTTAGAAAATTAAGAGCTGTGAAAGATTGTTAATTCTTGAAGGACATTAATCCAAAACTGCTTCAGGTAAAAGGAATATTTTGACAACTTAGGAATTTCTTAAACATTTTTTAAGGCAGATACTGGGGTGCCTTTCAAGAGAAAATAATTAATTTTCTAGTTTTACAGTAACTGAATCAGTCATTTAATGAGAAATCTTTTTTTTTTTTTTAAGATTTTATTTATTTGTCAGAGAGAGAGAGAAAGCAAGAGCACAAGCAGGGGGAGCGGCAAGCAGAGGGAGAAGCAGGCTCCCTGTTGAGCGAGAAGCCCAGAGTGGGACTCGATCCCGGGACCCCGGGATCATAACCTGAGCTGAAGGCAGATGCTTAACCAACTGAGCCACCCAGGCGTCCCAGTTGTTTAATGAGAAATCTTAAGCTAACAATATTTTGGAGAAAAATAGAGGAAAAAGTTAACTATCCTGTACCTTTGCTTGATTTAAAGATTTGTGTAAAGCTGTGTATGCAAATATAAAAACAATAGCATGGGGCGCCTGGGTGGCTCAGTTGGTTAAGCGATGCCTTCACCTCGGGTCATGATCCCGGAGTCCCGGGATCTAGTCCCGCATCGGGCTCCCTGCTGAGCAGGGAGTCCGCTCCTCCCTCTGACCCTACCCCCTCTTGTGCTCTCTCTCTCAAATAAATAAAAAAATAAAAAAATAAAAACAATAGTATGTATTATTTATTAAAACATTTCTGTTATTCTCTGTTAACATGAGGCTTTTAATATAAATGTTTAGCCTCGGGCTTCAGAAGAGTAACTTTGTAGTACTGAGGTGCTCAGACCCATGATCTTTAATTTTCTGTCGTAAACTACATCATCACATAAAGGCCTGGAGATTAAGATCCCTTAAGAAGAATCTAAGATCAAAAACTTGAGAAGTGTTAGAGCTACAGGGAGATGCGGGCTTCACATAACTTAATCCCATTTTACAAAGAAAGAAACGAGACCACAGAGGCTAATTGATTTGTCCAGTATCTTCCTGCTCTCGTTAGTTAGGACGTAGGTTGTATAGCTCCTAGGGTTCTCTTAAAATATTATTTCTGAATGCTGATAAAAGTAAAATCCTCTTACTAAGACTGAGGTCGTGGATGACATGAATAAACATAAGAAGAGTGGGAAAGGAGCCTGGTGTGAAAAAAATGAGTTTGCCTTATTTTTATGCAGATTTTTAAAAAAAATCACTTTATTGCACATACATTTTATAATCATTTTCCCCCTTGAGTCATTCTTATAAAACTTTTCAAGTTACATTTTTTCTTTTTGCTAGGGTGGGAAGCTCCAGAGTACCCTGGTATTTGAGGAGATAGGTCGCCGCCTGAAGGATATCGGGCATGAGGTGGCGGAGAAAGTAAATGCCGTATTTGAGTGGCATATCACTAAAGGTGGACACACTGCAGCCAAGTGGAGTAAGTCCTGTCCCTGACTTTATACTGTTCTGAGGTAACTCTTAGTAAGTAGAGATAAAGTAGCCTTCTTAACATTAAAGCCTGTCTCTTTGAAGGTGGCTCAACCCCACCTACCTGCGTACCTTCTCGTGGGAAATACCAGGTTTCAGGGCACTCGAAGATGTGTGTTTTTCTGGGTGCCTGGGTGGCTCAGTTGGTTAAGCGACTGCCTTCGGCTCAGGTCATGATCCTGGAGTCCCTGGATCGAGTCCCGCATCAGGCTCCCTGCTCGGCAGGGAGTCTGCTTCTCCCTCTGACCCTCCCCCCTCTCATGTGCTCTCTCTCATTCTCTCTCTCTCAAATAAATAAATAAAATCTTAAAAAAAAAAAAAAAAAGAAGATGTGTGTTTTTCTGAGATGTAAAAGAATCCATTAAAATGAAAATACCTATTTTAAAGATTACATTGTAATACCTGAAATGAGTACTTTGAAACAGTCATGTTAGCTATATGCTTTTTTTTGGAGGGGGGGGTTCCTTTTTTTAAATTCTAAGTTTAATTAATTAACAGTATAGTGTATTATTAGTTTTAGAGGTAGAGTTCAGTGATTCATCAGTTGCGTACAACACCCAGTGCTCATTCCATCACGTGCCCTCCTTCATGCCCAGCACCCAGTCACCGCCCTGCCCCCGCCCCCTCCCCTCCAGCAAGCCTCAGTTTCTTTCCTATGCTTAAGAAGTCTCTTACGGTTTGTCTCCCTCTCTGGTTTCATCTGGTTTTATTCTTCCCAGGTTTTTTTTTTTTTTTTTTTTTACTAACCAGAATCATGCTGCATGTATGCTCTTTTAATCTTTAAATGCCCCTTACACAGAAAGCCAGTTCATCAGGTCAAATGAAATATTTTTAGGTCATTGTATTTTGAGACTTTCAAAATTGCTTTCTTCATCCCACAACATTAATAATTTGAATTATCACCTTAATTATCAGAATGCTATTTAGACTGCCTATTTGAGTGCCTTGGAAATCCATGTGTTTTATTCCTCACTACAATTAAAGATCGCTATAAATGCTCACTTAGAGCAAAAAATTAAAATACATCTCTGAGTCAACGGAAACTTTGAAATAGTCTTCTGTTTGTTATGTATTCCTAGAAAAACATTTTTGAAGTTTTGTTAAACCAGTTTTGGATCAATATTAACAACCTTCTTTTTAATATGACAATTGTGGTTTCTGTTAAGCAGTGTATGTTGATGGCCTAAAATTGGATAAAGGTATAAAGAAGAAAATAATGATCTATAATTCCACTACCCACAGTTCACATTTTGAGGTTTGTTCTTCTGGAGACCCTGTGCTTCTAGGAAGTTAGCTCAAAAGGAGCAGGGGATAAGGCAGAAATGTTAATAGGAATTTAATCCTCCAAATTTCAAAGCGTCTAATTTTTTTCTCAGGAATTTCATAGACTAACACTGTGTGTGCAGGTTTTATCACGTGCCTTTCTTCGTTCTTTCTGTCCTTCCTTTTTCTATCTTTCCTTGATGGAATTCAACTTCTTCCCTAGGGATGAACGTATATTGGAAGTTGAGTGACAAATATAAAGCACGGGATTTTTGAAGATACTGGTAGAGGAGAGGAGTGAGGTCTGATCTGTACGAGTGAGAGAAGGTGCTAGAACCATGTGTCTCATGGGTGGCAGACCAGAAGCCTGTAGGGACTGGCACAGGGTACATGTGGTGCCTTCGTGGCAAACAGGGTAATTTCCTTCAGCTTAGTGGCTAACTCAGATTTCCCCCCTTGTCTTGGTGACACTTGCCTTGTAGGCAGTATTAGAAAATGTGCTTTTACAAGTGACCTTTAATTAACTTAGGAGAAGGGTTTTTCCTGACATTTCCACTGGACAGATGGGAATATCGATATCCTGTTAATAACTACTTATTACTGATACGCCTGGTGGCTTTTGCTTGTCTTAGCATCTCTTCTCTGTGGCCTTGGTTATTGAAGCTCATGGTCACGTGGGGTCTGAAAGCTTTCTCTGAAAGGGTTCACCGTTTCCTTTGGTCGTCGGCCTGCCTGTTGTTTGATTCTCAGCCGTGTTGTACCTGTCTTCGCTTGGGGCTGTTGTTTTCTCCCGGGCTTTGTGTCGGACACCGTGGCTGGCAGAAGTAGAAGTGTCCAGGCCGCCAGGCTTGCGGTATCTTGGATAACGATTCCACGTTGGCATCTCTCTTCTTCGTCTTGGCGCTTATTGACATGAAATTGAGGATTGAATGCTTTGATTTAGGGAATAGATAGCATTTCTTTTTCACGATCAGTTTTAAAAATCACTTTAATAACAAATATTTTGTGTTTTATGGATTTATTTATTTGAGAGAGAGAGAGCGCGTGAGCACACGCACAAGCCGGGGGAGGGGCAGAGGAAGAGAGAGAAATCCTCAAGCAGACTTCTGGCCGAGTGTGGAGCCAGAACCGGGGCTGGATCCCAGGACCCTTAGGTCACGCCCTGAGCCGAAATCAAGAGTCGGGCGTTCAACCGACTGAACCACCCAGGAGCCCCCAAATATTTTGTATTTTCAGTTGCTCTTAGTTATCCCAGCCTGGCTCACTTCTTGGCAGGCCGGAACTGATTACAGAGACTAGGCTGAAGCTCCTCAGTTCACCTTGGCTGGGCTGAGGTGTCCCCTGGAGTTGCACAAGTCTCGGAACCAAGGGGTTTGGGCTTAGTGGCCTAGGAGGTGCATTCTAGCCCACAGATCTTCCCCTCTGTCCCCCACCATGCCATCCAGACACCACCACCGCCCCCAAATCTCTGGGGCAGCATATGTGTTTGGGGGTGGGGAGAGTACAGAGTCTTTTTTTTTTTTTTTAAAGATTTATTTATTAATTTTAGAAAGGACAGGGGAGGGGCAGAGGGAGACCCAGAGTCCCAAGCAGACTCCCCGCTGAGCACGGAGCCCCACATGGGGCTCAATCTCACGACCCTGAGATCATGACCTGAGCTGAAACCAAGAGTCCCACACTTAACTGACTGCACCATGCAGGTGCCCCAAGGAGTGTCTTTTAAAACCAGATTAGTGTCAATCTAGGGAGAGTTAGGTGAGTTCTGGTGTCAGTGCTGGGTCAGGGTCGGTTTGGGCTGTGGAGGAGGAGTCGTAGCTGTACCTTTGAGATTAGGCCCCTCCCAGGCCTGTTCTGCACGGTCATCCAGGCGCAGGAGGGCGAAGGCCAGTGTGTTCTCTGCCTTGCTGGGCTGAAATGACCGGAGAGAGGCTGGACAGCCTGTCCTTTCCTTTCTTGTGGGCTGAGAGCACAGAACAGAGCGATGCAGGCTCTGGATCTGCCTAAGAAGCCAGAAGCAGGGTCTTGGTGAGGAACTTAGGGGAAGGAAGCCATATCTTGGAATGCTCACTGCACCTTCCTATTCTACCTCTGGAGACAATGTTTTGTTTACAAAGTATTGTTTTAGAGTTATTAAAAATGTTCTGATCCACACACAGTGCTTCTTTACATAGAAATCAAGGTAGAAGCCTATTTTCCTCATTTCACCGTTACTATTATATTACTATATAATGTATAATATATAATTACTATATAATGTGTAAAGTAGTATTATATAACATGTAACAATATAATATCAAGGACATATGATCTTGTTATCTCTGTCTTTTTATTACTCTAAAAGGTAATTGAAAGCCTTGCCATGTTGGAACACCTTTTTCAAAGATGCTATGGCTTCAGGTATTTTACCCTTTTGAATAAAGGTTATCCTTTGGCTTTTTACTTTCCTAGGGATTCTTTGATTAGGTTGCAAAGGTGCAGATGGACCATCAGCTGGAGAAATAAATCTCTGAATTTCCTTTGAACAGTCTGTTGCTTGTCACGGTTCTCTTACTGTGTTACGATCATTTATAATTATATGTCTCCTCCCATTTGACCTTGGGTTTCAGCCTGAGAAAGAGCTGCAGATTAGTTTTTTATTGCTAGCTTCTGGTACAGCCTGTAACACAGTAGCCTCTTTCCGTGTATGCTGAATAAGTGCTAAAAGCCAGGTAGAATGTGTCATCTTAGATGGAATCATATGTCAGCTTAAAAAAAAAAAAGGGTTGAAATTAGTGCCTTTCCCTATCTTAAAACAATAATGTGTTGTGTGGATATTTTCTATTTAATATGAGTGAAACCTTTTATAAGTATGCAGTGTAGCTTACAGTATTTATTACTGTTAATTTCTAAAGCCAGCCAAAAGTTTTGTTCTGATAAACCCTTTGGATCTCATTCTGTTGTTCTGAGCAGCAGATACAATTCAGAGGGTTGGCAGAGGAAGGCAGAAAGAAGGTAAAGAATCAGAGGCTGCATGTGGCCCAAAGAACGGCATGCTCCTGAAAATGAAAACACAGCTGCCGCTTTCAGCAACTCCAGAAACCAAAAAGTCTAAACATGGAATGGTTTTTGGTTTTTTCCTTCTAACTCACTGATGGCAAAGCCTGGCTGGAACTTAAATGATGCAAATGACTGTCCTTATCTCTCACCCTGCGAAAGAGTTGAGTACAGAAATCCTGTGTTTGTTTATAGAGTGTGGCATCATTGGAACTCTTCCGTACTCTGGGATACATGTCTTATGCACCGTCTTTCCTTCCTAAAATCTGAAAAATTCTGATTTCTAGAACACATCTGGCCCGAAGGAGTCCAAATAAGGAACCTCCTCACATCTATAAATAACCCTGAACAGGATTGATAAGAGACATGGAAAAGGTGCTGTCAGCTTTCACAGAATGGGAGGATTGGTTCATTCAAGTAATAATCGAGTGTTTACCATGTGCTAAGTTCTCTGCTAGGTTGCAGATTACAAATATGAAAAGATAGGCTTTTTTTTTTTGGTCAGCCTGAATAACTCTTAGAGGCAGTATGCAGGAAAGTGTGAATACAGAGGTTGAAAAAACAAGGTTTGTTGCATTTCAGATGAAAGGGAAGGAAGACCTAAATTGAGGTCATGGCAAGAATGGAGAGAGGAGGGCCTCTGTGGATAATGGTTAAGAAGAAATGACCACCTTGGCTACCGATGATGTCTGAAAAACAAGAGGCACGAGACAGGGTCAAAACTAATGCCCAAGTTTGGAGCCCTTGGGGTGGGAATGTTGACTCCATTGCTAGATTCGTGAAACGTGGGCTAGGAGACGAGTTCAGGGAGCAGGTGATAAGCCAGGTGTGTTTGTGCTTACCTGTGGCAGACTGAGATCTGGACTAGGGGCTGGGAACGGTGGGCTTGGAACGTGGGATAGACTCTCGGCCGGGACAGATACTTGGAAACCATGCTTGTGGAAATGGTAGTTGGAACTCAGAGCATTAGCTTTGCTGTTGGGCGTCATGGCCGGCAGGAAGAAAATGGAGGGAAGTTCCTGTTGATCCTACGAGAGTATCTGCTCCCAGCTCATGACTCCAGCATTCCCATTTGTCTCTAAATAAAGTGATCATCTTACAATGTGGCCCACGAATCTTAAATATGCAATTTATTGTAACTTTAGGCATGAATATTACCCCATCTCCAAGTAGGAATCTTTTTGTTGTTTTGATTGTATCCAGTGGCTATAAAATAGCCCTACAACTGAAACTTTTGATGAAGACAGCTTTATTTTCATGTAGTAATGATATAGTGCTGCTGTGTAAAAATATGTTCCATTTTCCTTCGGATGATAGGTTTAAGCTGGTTGGCATTGAACAATTTGGTTGTTTTTTTCCCCTCATGGAAATTGAGTTTCTTTTCATGTATTTGTAGTCTTTTCCATTGTAGGAACATAATTGGAATTGGCATTTATATAGCAAGGTTATAGACATACTATGCAGTATTGCTTGACTGTTCCTAGTTAAGTAATGAGGTTATTTGGGTCTAAAAAAAATGCATCCTGAAATTAATTGTGTAGAGCCAAGTCTACATACTTGGACCAGACCCAGGCATCCGTTATGCATTATGTGACAATGACTGGACGAAGATGTTCTTTAAATGTTAGAGGTCATTTGTTTTGGATCTTGGAGATTGGCCAGAATGTGGAAAGATTTATTCAGATTTGGCAACGGGCGTTCTTTTAAGAGCAGAATACATTCACCCTGGAGGACACACCAGTTGGTCACTAGAACCTATTATTAGCTCCTGGGTCAGTGCTCATCTTCTAGCGGTCAAACCAGTTCGCCTTTTAGGGTTTCTCAGCTGTGCTAGAAACTAGATCTTAAGGAGGCTGGTTCCACATTTTGGATTGGGATCCAAAAGCGTCTCATGGGTTTACAGAACAGACTTGGAAGATGACCTTTGGAAAGAAATACGGTGTCCGGTCAGGGATGGGGACCTGTGTGTTGGAGTGGTGTCTGCTTCAGCTCCATTCCCTTAGCGGTGGTGGCTGCTTCCCCCCGTCACAGCATAGACCCTGACTGCGTGTCCGTGCGCATTCACACGCAGAATCGCTTAAAACTGGTAGGGCTTTCCATCTTGCCGTGGGTGTTATTCATCTTAATAACTTCTTTTTGTAGTTTTTTTATTTTGAAATGATTTCTGACTTACGGAAAAGTTGCAAGACTCGCACAGAGAACTTGTATCCGTCCTTCACCCAGGTTCTCCAAATTATGATTTTATTCCATATTCTTTACTATTTTCTTTTCATCATACATCTTAGGATCATTTTTCTGAAGCATTTGAGAGTTAACTTGCAGATACAGTGTCCCTTTATCTCCAGATACTCCAGTAGCTTCTCCTAAAAGCAAAGACTTCCTGTTATCTAGTCGTAAAACCATTATCAATATCAGGAAAGTAACATTGATACAGTATTATTTAATCAACAGACCTTATTATTTCACCAGTTGTCCCACTAATGTCCTTTATAGTCAAAGAATACTAATTGTAATAATAATAACAATAATAATAGAAATGGAGAAAGAAAAAGGAAGAACTGCCTGGGGTCCAGTTTGGGATCAGATAATACATTTCGTCGTTGTTAGGTCTCTCGTTAGCCTGTTAATCTGGATGAGTTCCTCAGTCTGCCTTTGCTTTTTGGGGCCTTGACATTATTTGAAGAGTAGAGCCCAGATATTTTATAGAATGCTCCACAGTTTGTATTTATTTGCTATTTCCTCATGATTATTAGATTGAGTTTTTGGCAGGAATGGCACAAAGTATCGTGTCCTTCATGGTGTGATTTAAAAGAAATATCTATTATTTGACTTAAGTTTTCCTTTTGTTGTTGTTACTGTTTTTTTTTTTTTTAAGAGAAGTGCTTCTTTGTGCTTTCCTAATCATCCATTAACAAATAGTTTCTAAGTACTTTCTATTCAAGGAGGTGTAGGGGATACGAACACAAAACATTCTTGTTTCAGCAAAGAATTTATCATCTTAAGGGAAGGAGTCATCAATAAAAGTAACTGCTTTCTTCTGTGGTATCCCTTTGTGATTTCTAAGGTACATATATCCCAAGAGTGTTGGAGATCCCTAAATTTCCAGATGCCCTGTTCTCACCTGACACCTCTCCCCCATTAAATGCTGTAAAGTACGACTGAAATTATTTATGTATTTATTTATTTATTTTTTAAAAAGATTTTGTTTATTTGACAGAGAGAAACACAGCAAGAGAGGGAACACAAGCAGGGAGAGTGGGAGAGGGAGAAGCAGGCTTCCCGCAGAGCAGGGAGCCTGATGAGGGGCTTGATCCCAGGATCCTGGGATCATGACCTGAGCTGAAGGCAGACGCTTAACAAGTGAGTCACCCAGGCGCCCCCGACTGAAATTTTAACGGACTCTTTCAGAGCCTCAATGATTATATAAATACAGAGCTAATGTCAGTCATAAAGCTTTTAAAATCATTTCTGCCAGTAGGAGAAAATACGTGCAATCTGTTTCTTCATTTCAGTAAGATTAGCCATGACCACACCGTTGTCTGTAAACTCAAGGTGATGGTGGTGGGTGATGAGGCTCCAGCAAGAGCCATGTTGTAGACCATGACCTGAGCTACCATGGGATTGGCATTACCACTCCTTTACCTCGACCTCCTGTGTGCTTGCTAAGAACCTTCCCTTTCCTCGCCCTCTTTTCTGTTACCAACCCTAGTTACTAGCTTTCCACAGAAGAGATTTACTGCTTTGCAAGAGTCAGGGCTGGGAAGCCACACGTAGAACCAGGGAGAGTGCGAGGGCAGGCGGACAGCGATGAACCCCCATCAACCAGAGACTCACTTGCACACGTGAGCATTAAGATGTGTGCGGTCCACCTTCATGCCTGAGCGGGTCTTGTGGACTTCAGACCTACTTGTGAAGAATTAAAATCATGAAGGTTGTCTGTTGAACACCAGAGGTTTGCTTTTTAGAGTTTAGAGGCTTTCCTTCCTTCCTTTCCTTCCCCAGCCTTCCTGACTCGCTCCCTCTCTTTTCTCTCTTTTCTTTCTTTTCAACTATACAAGCATTACATGAAAACACATGTGTACTAGGGAAGTGCCAGTAAGAACAGAGCCTTTGCTCTGCACGCCTGACTTTGAGTACCTGGCATATCGTCTGACACCCATGGTGGAAACTCAGCAGTGAAGTGAGTGAACGAAGCATACAAAGCAAAAAGTTGCCTTTCTCCTTCCCAGTGCAACCATGATCATCAGGTCACTACTGTTTTACCTTAGTTGGCAAAATTCTGTTCTCTCAAAGAGTTGGCGTGATTTAATTTTCTCTCTGGAGCAAGTCTCAGTTAAGCAGCATGTAACTGAACCCTGTGGGTTTTCCTCACGCGTGTGTAGCTTCTCCTCGGCTCTCAACTTGGAGTTCTGTACACAGTCTCAGGGCCAGCTCCTTCGCTGTAGCAAGAGAGAGTGCCTTCCAGAAGCTGACGCTGGAGGAGTGGATGACTGGTCTCGATCACATGTGAGACAGTTAAAACTTTCTGACACGTCGCTTGGGCATCCAGCTCTATAAATGATCGAGAGAGAGCCATGAAGGTGGTTTTTCATAGCTTTCCCAGTTACCCAGCCTGTTTCTGGGGCACTTGATACTTCTGTCAAAAGCAGTTAAGGGAAAAGAAGCTAATTTTAATGTTTATTTGCAATAATGAGGGCAATAAATATTTTATAAATCATAAGTGCAACAAACAACATTTTTACGAATCTGTTTCGACTGTCTTGCTATGCATGGCGGAACGTTTGATGAAGGCAGGTATTTGAAAGGTGACTAGAGTGTGTGTTTCCTTCCCCCAACCCAACCCAACCAACATGCACCTGTTTTAAAATTCAGCTTTCTGGGGTGCCTGGGTGGCTCCGCTCAGTCGGTTGAGCATCCAGCTCTTGATTTCAGCTAGGTCATGGTCTCAGGGTTGTGAGATTGAGCCCTGTGCTGGGCTCCATGCCTAGCATGCTTGAGATTCTCTCTCAAACTCACCCTCTGCTCCTTCACCCCCACCCCCTGCTCACATGCTGTCTCTCTCAAAATAAATAAATAACTAAAATAAAATAAAACAGAATTGAGCTTTCCTCCTTTGTTGACTAGAGTGTCTGTATTTGAACCTAAAGGCCTTAACCATATAACCTCCAACAACTTAACTTCCTTATGTTATTCTATGTTAATTAACGTTTAAAATGTCTCTGTTCTATAAACTTCTTCACTGAAGTGAAACTATTGATCTATTTTTTTTTAAGGATTTTATTTTTAAGTAATTTCTATACCCAACGTGGGGCTTGAACTCATGACCCTGAGATCAAGAGTCGCACACTCTATGGACTGAGCCAGCCAGACTCCCTTGATTTGACTATTTTGAACAACTTCTTTTTAAAAAAGTCATCTTGAAAAATAAAGGATTTTCTAAATTTTTCTAAATGACAGATAATGTATAATGTAGAAAGCACCACATGAACTTGGAAACTATAAAAATGTTCACATTTCAGTTGGTTTATTTTACTCTCCTATTGTGAAGAAAAAAAACAAACACATTGCTCTCTTCCTACTTTTGACAGCTGTTGACCTAAAAAGTGGTTCTGGAAAAGTGTATCAAGGTCCTGCAAAAGGCTCTGCTGACGCAACCATCACACTTTCAGATGAAGATTTCATGGACGTGGTCCTGGGCAAGCTCGACCCTCAGAAGGTAATGTCCTGACATGCCCATTCATCATCATTGCTTCCTGTTTGACCAGGCAGTTGTTAGCTGGCTCCCAAATGCTGACTTAGAAGACAAGTTCCTTACCACTGTGAAGGAGACTTGGGGGATCTCAGTATCTGGGTTGCAGATCATATATATTTTTAGTGGAGTTCCACACAACCCCCTTTAAAGTGGAATTTCTTCTTCAGCATAGAGTGAAATGGTATAAAACCCACACCTAGACCTTTACATACATTCTGTCATTAGTTCGAAAGTGAAAAACCATATACTAGTAGATACTTCCTAAAATTTGAAATTCATTCCTGGTGTACAAGATTAAGAACTTGTCTTAACAGTCATCACTGAAAACTGGAAATAGTAGAATAGGCCAATAAGAGCCGGTGTCTTACTTAAGGTGAGACCCTTAGAGGTCTTTCCATGGAGAATACCGATGAGGACAAGAGTGCCCTCTCTGACCATTATTCGTGAATATCGTTCTGAAGCTTTTGGCCAATCCACAAACACACAAAATTAAAGAAACTGATGTAACAATTAGAATGGAGGAGACACCCTTGTTACTTTGAAACCCTGATTATGTAGCTAGAAATCCCAAGAGAATCAACTACTGATTCTTAAAATGAAGGACTTCGAGCCAGTGGTCGAATGCCTGATCATTATTAAAAAATCGCTTTTTCACAGCAGCAAACCCAACTAGAATATAGCACTGGAAAAGAAGTTGTTTATAATCCCAACCCAAACTACAGAATATCGGTGACTTCCCTAAGAAGGAAGGCTTGTTTGAAGACAGTCATGCACGTTTACAGGGAGCAGAGCTGTTTCAGTACATGAGAAAGTACAGTTTTCCCGGATTCTTAGAAGGACTAATTTAAAAAGAATTGTCAAGTAGTACAGTAGGATCTTTGACATCAGATAGATCCGAGTCTGACTCTAAGCTCTGCCACTTCCTCTCTCGGTCTCGATTTTCTCATTGGTAAAGTTACTACAATAATCGTCATAATCCCAAAGGCCTGTTATAATTCAGTCTGATAACATATACAGCGCTTGGCACCCCGTGACCTCAGTTGATTCCTTCGCAGAAACGCATTCAGCACTCACTGATTCGGGTGCTTGGTGTGGCGGAACAAGACGGTGCCCTACCGTCTGAGCTTAGTTCTAGAGGGAGCGGGAAGGAAATCTGATTTCGGGTATGAAGAAGAATCCGGCAGAGCAATGAGTGAGAGCCGGGCTTGGCCCCCTTTTTCTGTGAAGGGTCGCCTCGTGGACATTCTCGGCTGTGTGGCCCGATGATCTGCGGTGCACATGCGCAGTCCAGCCACTGTGGAGGCAAAGCAGCCGCAGATAATAGGGAGACAGAGGAGGGGGGCTGTGTCCCAGTAAAAGTGCACGCGCGGAAACAGGCCGCAGACCAGTTTGACCCGCGGGCTGTGGTTTGCCGGCCCCTGGATTAGAGTGTGACGGGGTAGAGAGGGAGGGTTTCGGACGGGCCTGTCCAGAAAGACCCGAGAAAGCGCTGACCACCGTGAGGGGATGAGCTGTGAGGCCGGGGAAGCCGCGTGTGGAGGCAGGAGGGCTTGCTGGAGCCTGGAGCACTGGAGCGGGGAGGAGGTCTCATGAGCGGTGGGGGCCGAGCAGGAGGTGATGGCAGACGGGGGAAGGGCTAGTGTGCGCGGGACCTTCGGGGCCACCTCGGTGGCTTCCTTCATGATTCCTGAGAATGGCTGCTCCAACAGGTGACTCATAGTTCATTCGTCTCACTTCTTATTATCCTTCACACCATCCCCAGTCCGTTTTAGTCCTTATCGGCAGCCTAAAGTGTGCAACTTACAGAACATCTCTGTTTCCCAGCACCCTCACCTATCGTTCTGTTCACTTGGTCTCTTGTTCCTGCCCCTACCATTAAGCTTCACAGAGGCCTCCCATTTGTTGACACAACCCTTCCGTCTTGGCTTCTCTCCCTGCTCCATTCTCGTCATAGCCCCTGGAAATACCCTCCCCTCCCTTCTCTCTCTCATCTCCCTTGCCCGAAGACTCCACCCTTTGAACCCCACTCTCCGCCATCTTTACATCCGTCCCTGAATAGGTGAATGGGGCGAAAGCCACACATCACGACAGATTGGCTTCCTTCGAAGTTCTGGATCCCAAGCCTCACGCAGTCTCTCCACGCCGTCCAGCGGTCTGACTCTGGTCTCCAGCCAGCTTCCAGTCCTCTTGTCTGCGATGACTCTTTTGTACTTGTCTTCTCAAAGCTCCCACATGCCTGCCTCTCTCTCATTTTTGCCCGATGGCCTTTCTTGCTTCGTTGGAAAAAGAAGGTTTTCAGATGAAAACTTTGGCTGGTCCATCAGCAGGTCTGCTCTCGCAGCATCTGCCCCATCTCCTTTTCTTCCCTTGCCTTACGTGAAGCAAGTCTCCCCCTTCCCGTCAGAGACTGGTCCCTTCTCTTCCATTCCAGTCACTAATGCTTCTCCTCTCCTCTCCTTTCCCCACGAGTCTCCCTGTCCCACTGCACCAGTCTCCTGCAGCCACAGGCGAGCTAACCTCTCAATTTTAAACCAGCACCCTCTTTGGATATCCGATCCCCATCCAGCATGCCATATCATGTTTAAAAAAACGTTAAAAAGAAACTGGTGAAACTGGTTTTAAATAATACATTTTATTTAACCCAGTACAGCTAATTATTTCACCCTGTATTCAGTAGAAAAGTATTGAGATATTTTATATCCTTTTTAAAAAGATTTTATTTATTTATTTGAGTGAGAGAGGGCACAAGCAGGGGGAGGGGCAGAGGGAGAGGCAGAGGGAGAGGGAGAAGCAGGCTCCCCGCTGAACAGGGAGCCTGATGCGGAGCTCGATCCCAGGACCCTAAGATCATGACCTGAGCCGAAAGCAGACGCTTAACTGACTGAGCCACCCAGGCGCCTCTTTATATCCTTTTTTAAAAACTAAATCTGGAGTCTGTTTTACACTGTTAGTGCATCTCATCCAGGACTCATCACATTTCACGTGCTAGCGGCCCCTTTGTTGGACAGCAGAGGCTTAAACATTCGGCCTTGACTCTGCTCTTCCCTCACTTCCACATCCATTACGCCGCTGGTACTCTTCTTACAAAGCTCACTGATGACTTCCACTTTACCAGCCAATGGATATTTCTCTGTGTCTTGTTCAACCTTTGAGTAGCATTCAACTCAGTTAACCACCAACTTCTTGAAATAATTTCACTCCTTGGCTTTCTTGACGTCATTTTCTCGTATTCTGTCTCTACCTTTGGCTTTTCCTAATCTTCTTTGGTGCCTTCTTCTTCCACCCCAACCGTTAAATTTGGTGCCTCTTCTCAGGGCTCATTTCAGGGCTCTTCTGTAAATAAGAGTCTTTCCCCCAGTGTGTTCATCCATCTTGTGGTGTTTGAAGTCTCGTATATGTTGACAGCTCATAGGCCTGTGAATGCCTGACCTACTTGTCTTCTCTGCGCTCCGTAGTGATGTAAGCAACTCTGCGCCTGACCTCTCTGATGCGAAGTCTTACTGGCATCTCCCACTGACTGTGTCTAAGAACTCATGATTTCCTTTTCTCCCCTAGTCTTTTCCACCTCCGTAAATGGCACCACTGTCTACCAGAGTTAACATGCTTGGTAACGTAAGAATTGTCTTGGCTTCTTCCTATACCTCTGTATTCTTTTTGTCCTTAATTCTGCCTGATCTTTTTCCAGAATATATCTTATGTTCATCCTTTCCTCCTCATCACTAGAGATACCACCACGATCCAAGCCCCCAAGCATCTCTGCTGGCTTTTGACAGCAGCTTCCTGGCAGGTCTTACTGCCCCCATCCTTGCCTGTCCCCCCAGGATCCAGAGTAATCCTTTAAGAAATGTAAATTAGATTATAGGTCACCTCACCTGAAAACATCTCTAAGATTTCCTTTTGGACATGGATCAAATCCAAACTACCTATTATTGTGTCCTACCTGACAATTTTCTTGCTGGTGTTTCTAGCTTCAGCCCACACTGCTTGCCTCCCCGCTTAGAGTGCTGCTTCCATTCCCATTGTCCTTTCTCGAAAGTTCTTCCTGTCAGCGTTTATTCCTTCAGTGTCTATGTGTTTGCCTTTTCTGGAATTTGTCCCCCAGCTTTTTGTGTAGCCGGCTTCAGTTCATGCAAAGTAGTTCCTTTCTGTTACAGTCTCTGAGAGCATCCCATTTTCTCCTTCATAGCATGGATAACAGGTCTTAATTACTTGTTTACATTTCATTTTTTGACTCCCCTACTATAATGTTGGCTTCATGAGAACAGAGAGCAATATCTGTTTCCTGCCGAGGATATTACCTGGTATACTGTGGACACTCAGTAATACTTGAGTAGATTAAAGCAAGGATAAAATAAGGAACAGAAGCTCAACAACAGCAATTTAGGGCGCCTGGGTGGCTCAGTTGGTTAAGCGGCTGCCTTCGGCTCAGGTCATGATCCTGGAGTCCCGGGATCGAGTCCCGCATCGGGCTCCCTGCTCGGCGGGGAGTCTGCTTCTCCCTCTGACCCTCCTCCCTCTCGTGCTGTCTCTCATTCTCTCTGTCTCAAATAAATAAATAAAATCTTAAAAAAAAAAAACAAAAACAAAAACAAAAAAAAAAAAAACAACAGCAATTTAGGCCATGTAGAAACTGGAAACTTCACCATGTCAGACTCCATAAGATATTCCCATAAGCCTGGGGGAAATAATAAAGAGAACGATGATACACGGTTTAGTGGTATCGATAGCCTTTGCAAAATTCTGGATAGCACTAAATATAAAAAACAGGGCAAAAGATATGAACCAGTAATTAGTAGAGAAATAGAAATGACTCACATGCCTAAGAAAAACTACTCGTTTTTCCCGGTATCCACAAAATGCAAATTAAAGGATGTCATCTTGCCTCACGTTTTCAGAGATTATGTTATAGTTGGGGTAAGAGAATTTACGTGTAGTTTCAGGGAACATACATTCAGAAGAGTCTTTCTGGAAGGCACTGTGGCAGAGCTTCCGACTTTCTTCCTTGATGGCGACTTACGGTCTCAGTACTTTTTGCCTGGCACTCGTAGGCCAAAAGAAATACCCAGCGGTCCAGTTTATTAAGTAGTTAGGTCCAAACAAAAGTTGTGTGTCACCGCTGTCACTATTTGCCTTGAAAATTTTAAGTATTCCTTCCCGTGCCCGTGAATTTGCTGCCCAGCCGCCGTGTGTGGTTTGGAAGCTGGTGATACTGAGCGTGGTCAGGAACCTTATTTTAGAAAGGTCCTGATTCAGTAGTTTCTTCTTTAGGAACCTGCCCTAAGGAATACAGATCTATTCCGTCACTCCGTGACAACCATCACATGTTGGTTTTGGTGGATTTACTTCAAGGAGTTAAGTGTTCTTATCTGAGGTTGCACGTCCCTCTCGGAGCTGGTACCAAGCGGGCAGGTGTCTGTACTGACCCCCCTGCGGGGCTGTGGGCACAGTGCCCGTAACTGCACAGCAAAAGCAGGTTTAGTTTTGAAGTTGCAGTCTCCCATTTGAACACCGAGCACTTGATCCCGATTGACTGAGTTCTCCTTTTATTTTTGCCGGGCTAAGAAGTTTAAGAGGCTTAAAGAGCTTTTGCTTCTCCTCCGGTTGATGAGGATCTGCTTCTAAGATTAAGTTGCTGTTCGTTGCTAAGTGCTGGCCTGGTCCCCCTTCCTGCTGGCTCGGGGGCCTGGCGTGGGTTAGGGAAGCTCTCGGACCTGAAGTTGGCCCCACTGTCCCCTGGCAGTAAACCGATGCCCAGTCTGCCCACTGCGGGCTCGTGGTTGTGCTTCTCAAGCGAGATCATATTTGTAGGGCTGCTTTCCAATGGTAAGTAGTAGTCATCACGGCTCTTATGATTTTTTTCAATCTATCTAAAAATCTTGGGGCTTCTTTTTCTCTTCGTAGTCCATATACTGTTTTCTCAGCTATACAAACTGTGATGGTTTTGTTTCTCTTGAGAGGGACGTTGACACTGAGGGGGATCTTAAGCAACTTGCGCAAGCCTCTGCGTCGGGTGGGGTCCAGAGGCGATTCTGGAGCCTGTGGTGTTGGACTGTGCAAGGCCTGGCTTGGTAGTAAGGACGAGTTTGGTTTGCGCCTCCTGCCTGTCACACGCTAAGCTAAGCGCTTGCCACACTGATGCGTTCAGCTCCTCAGCAGAGCTGCATTATTTAGGTCCTCTTGTCATGCCTCTTGGATACGAGGAGGCCGGAGCTCAGGGAGGTGGAGGAATTTGCCCCAGCTCCCCTTGCTTGTAAGTGGCAGAGCCTGGGTCTTAACCCAGCCCTTCTGAGGCGACAGCACAGGGTTGATCCGCTACTTTGTGACGTGACCTTATTTTGTCAGTACGTGGCTTTCTGTTTCATGAAGGTGTCATAAATATTTTTACTGTTAGGAATACAGCAAAGCCTTTTATTCGCAGGGTCTCAAATTCACATTTAAGAACATAGACTGCCATCCAAGTGTGGGTTGAAGCAGAACTCACAAGTCTGTTGGTTCAGACAGATTATTCTGTGGTTTTCCAAAATACACTCCCCACCCCTTAGATATCTAGAAATATGGGTGCTATCTATAATCATTAAAGTATCGTTGCTGGATAAAAGTTGCCTTTGTTGTCCAGAGTTGTTATCTCCATTGTATTCAGTGTGACCAATGATCTTTTTAAAAAAGAAATGAAATGTAACGTGATAAAGTCTGGCAATCTTTTTTTCCTCTCTCCTTTCTAGGCATTCTTTAATGGCAGACTGAAGGCCAGAGGGAACATCATGCTGAGCCAGAAGCTTCAGATGATTCTTAAAGACTATGCCAAGCTCTGAAGGACACACTACTTTGAATAAGAATAGAAAAATTAAATACTCTCTTCACCCAGATATGCAAAACTGATTAAGCAAAAGTGATCAAAACTAAGACACAGGGAAGCTGCTTACCATTTTCAGGTTTTAGATAACTTCTGAGATTTTAATTTTTTACTAATTTTTCACATTATCATTCTTTTTACAAGAACCTGTAAGCCAGCACATAATATCTTTCTGTTCTTAGAGCTCTATCTTCATAATAAAAAATTTTCACCCAAGTCTTTAGAATTGTGATAGCATTTATAAGTGGAAAGGAAAATTAGATGAGGAAAGGCCACTTTGAAGTCTTTTACACTTTGTTTTGTTATTTTCTGGTCTCTAACTTACTGATACCCCAGTTTTAACATGAATTGTCACACGTATTCACTTGTTTTTCATACTTTGCTGTAACAGTGTCCTGCTTTAAGGGAGGGGAAGGGTCTTTATGTTCCCAAATAGTTTTCTTTCTTCTCCCCTCTGTTTTGCTGGAAATCCTTTATTTTCATATAATGCCTGTAAATACCAAACAGTTTTCTTGCTTAATAAGTAATCGCGAATCATAAAGATGTGACTAGCAAGTACTGTCATGCTGGTATTTTCCCCACCAGGTAGCTCAGGTGATGTGTGCCGAGCAGATGCCCTTCTGACGGGTTGGCTGCAGAGGTGACCAGCAAGTGGGGTGCCGAAGTCAGGGAAGGCGTGAATGCCCCTCATAGAGCACAGCTGAGGGGCACATGTGTCGGGGGGAGCGGGTGGGGGCGCTGTTACGGGCTCAGTTCCCCGGGAGACAGACTTCAAGATGGAGATCTTTGGGCAGGAACTGAATTTGGAGGTGTTCTTGGGACTGACACCTGGGGGTGGTGGTGGCACAGGGAGACATTCGGCTGTGGTGGGCTGCATGACAACGCCCTGCGGAGGGACCGTGACCTGGGGCCAAGCCGGTTGATGATTTGCTCAGCCGGGGCGGGGGTGGGGGGGGAACGTGGGTACTGTCTTCCGTCTGAAGAAGGCTTCTGGGAGTGTGGCCTGGCACTTTGCTTCAGGGAGCAAGACGGAGGGAGCTAGAGCTCAGGGATCAAAGGAAATGGTCTCAGAAATGTGGAAATGGAATATTTACGCAGTGGTGGAGCCTGGAGGAACGCCTTGATACATTATGGCCGACTTAATGAAAGAGCAGGATATGTAGAAGTATAGAAGAAAAGTTATGTATTTGGCAATTATGCCTTAGCCTCATGATCTCTGAATGCTATCATAAAATTAACTGTAATTTAGAGTGATTTATTGTTATACCAATTGAATTTGTTTTTAAAGTAGCAGTCTTTTAACACTGGTCTTTTATAGTAGAAGTTGTTCCTGTTGAGCTTGGAAGAGCTTTGTGTCCTTCCAAATAGAAATCGCATATTAAAATGAATCAAATGCCCCACATTAATGAAAGTGTTGAATATATACCCTAGATACTTAAAACATACTAAGAAAGATGTTTTAATTATCTTACTAACCTATCTCTGTCAATCTTACAGGTCAGAGTATCCACATTTAGCAGCTGCTTCTTAATCCTTGTGCTCCTTAATCTTTTCTGTAATTTCAATATTGTTGATTTCACCATCCTCCTTAATTCTCTTCTTCCCTTTTATCCTCCAGTGAGAAAGGTATTAACTTCTTAATGAACCCATGGGTTAATCTCCCTGTCTTCTACTTGTCTCCTTTATAATTTCCTCTGTCTCTCTAACTTTTCAGGATTATCAATCAAAGTTTCAGCCCTCCTTACTTTTTGCTAGACATTTTTTTCCTGGTTGGTTTCATCCACTGTCCTGTCTTCAGCCATCACCCGAGTGCTGGTTGCTCTGAGTCTGTATCTTAGCCCTGATCCCTCCGTAACCCCCAGTCCCACCCACAGCTCCAGATCATTACTGGACTGTTGTCCCCTGGTTACTGCGCACGTGTGTCCAGGATAAATGCGTGATCCCCCCGCCCCCGCTCCTGAGTGTGCACAGACGCCAGCTAAGAAACCAGTCACCTTTGACTTTTCTCGTCCTCACCCCCTCCATCCCCTCCTTCACTTCCACTTCCTGAATATTCCAGGGTTTTCCAGCTGCCGCTACGCAAGTGCACCCTCATGGTGGATGGCTCATTTTAGTGGCTTTCCAGCTGGTCCCAGTTTTTCACCACCCACCCTGCCACCCACAGAGGAGCCCTACTAGTACTCACACCTGAATAAATATGTAACTTCCAACCTAAAAATCTGCGAGAGTTCCTACTTGGTCACCTTCCCATCAGGGCTCTGGCATGGTTCATCATGGTCCATGAGCTGGGATTCTTGTTGTGGCGGCCAATAATAAAACCGGTTCAAATTGGCACAGCACAACTTTTCCGCATAACTGAAGAAACCTCTAGAAGGGTGGGTTTGTTTTTGAAGGGGCTTCATCAAACAATTCACTGTGATCCTGGCCCAGTTCCTTGTCATCTCTCTGGCTACTTAGTATCTGCAAGCTCCCATGTGCTACCCTCCCTGGCAACTCCAGGTCATTCCTGTTTGATCACATGAAAGCAACCAACAGGTGCAGCCTCAGAGTCACATTCCAAGTCAACCAGCAGAATAAAGAGCACTGGGTTCTCTCATAAGCCCCAGCGAAGGCCTCATCTAGTCTCACTAGCTGTGCTTGAGTTAGAAGCCAATCCTTGAATCATCGCTATAGAGATGTTGGATATGCTGATTGGCCTGTGTGTATCACGGCCCAAAAGTATAGCTAAGCATAGTGTATTGGAGCTCCCTCAGAGGACCCTCCTGGTTTTGATGATTTGCTGGGAGGACTCACGAGACTCAGCATACAGTCATATTCGTGACTATGATTTATTCTGTCAAAATGATACCAAGCAAAACCAGAAAAAGGAGCGAGGTCCAGAGGAATTCAGGTACAAGCTCTCAAGACTTCTTTTCCCAGAGAGTCACGCAGGACACGCCTAATCCCCCCAGCGTCAAATTGGGACAACACGTGTAAAATGCCTACCAAGACTCAGCATCCAAGGTTTTAACTGAGAGGCTGGTCACACGGGCCATGCTTCTCTTGCCAGAGCACATACCAAAATCCCAGACTCATGAAGGAAAGCAGGTATTTAGCATAAACCCCATTGGGACAGTTTGGGAACGGGGAGCCGCTCTTCTCAGGGAGGGAATGGGGGGAATCCTCTCGAAATCTAAGTTCCCAGATGCCAGCCAAGGGTCAACCTTGCAAGCAAACCTTTCTAAGGACAGCAATCTCAGGGATGCCCTGTTAGCATCCAAACTACATGTCCTGAGAGCTAATCAGGTGTGATATCTGAGGACATCGAGACTACGGGGGACCCAAATCACAATGGTCCACTCCAAAGGCTCCTTAACTCTCATGTCTCCCAACTTGCTTTTTTAACTTCATCACCTGGTAAACTCTCTATCCTTAAGCCTCCAAATGTGCACCTGCGTGAAGCTGTTCCTAACATGGTGAGAGCAATTTCTGACTTCTCATAGAACTTGGCTTATCTATTTTAAAGCAAACAATCTGAGAAAGCAGATTTTTATACTGGACAGAAATAGATTTGAGGAATAATGTATTTGGTAATACCACCCCAACAAAAAGTTTACCGTTTATGCCAACAAATAGATCAGCAAAATTAAATGGTAACCCAGCCCCACTGAGAAATTCTGATATCGAGAAACCTCAAAACCTGAAAGTTAATGGAGAGTGACTTTCTGAAGAGCAGAGCATTTTAGGTCCATGTGGACTAAGCTATTTAAGAGGGGAGAGGAAAGAAAAAAAATACTTTTTAAAAACCCATAGATGGGCAAAAAAGAAAAAATTTTCAAGTCTTTTTCAAAAAGAAAAAAGTGGAATTAGATTTACATTACACATATATGGAGCATGTTGTCTTTTGACATTACAGGTCAGTCAGTCTTTAAAGGACCAGTTAGTAAATATTTTAGGCTTTGTAGGCCACATATGGTCTCCATAGCATCTTTTTTTTTGTTGTTTTAAACAGCTTTGCACAAAATGTAAAAACTTGTACAAAAACAGGCCGGGAGTTGGATTTGGCCTGTAGAGTGGGTTCCCCGGGGATAGATGTTGAGTGCTGATTAAGAAAACAATATTTATGGGGCTCCTGAGTGGCTCAGTCGGTTAAGCGACTGACTCTTGATTTCAGCTCCAGTCATGATTGCAGGGTCGTGAAAATGACTAGAGCTGTGTGTTTAAGTGACTGGAATCTTTGACCTTTTCGAATAATCACCGGAAGCTGGGCCCAGTGGCAACCAAGCCTCAATCCAAAATGAGCCACCACCTCTGCCCGTGTCCCGAGGGGGGACACATGGACTGTGAGAGTAGAGGGTGCTTTACCTTTGGGTTCTGATTGGGATATGAGAGGTTGGGGTGTTGGTACCCCTATCCTCTTGCCTGCTGTCCCCTGTCAAAATAGGCCTCTCTTTTTCTCCTGCCTAGTTCAGAGTCCTCCATTTTCTTGGCCTGTGGAGGTGAGTGAGGACACATGGGAACACATCATTTCCCCTCACTCTTCGCCTGTCAGCTTAATATGGGAGCAATGCCAGCTATCTGGTTTTTGCTACGTAGGACCATATGGATTCCCAAAGAACAATTTTCAAGACCCTTAATGGATGGATCCTCAGTCAAGGAGTATTCACTGGACTCCTAACGTGTACTGGGCATTGGAGATTCAGACATGAACAAGGAAGAGAGAGTATCTGATGTAATGGAGCTGATTACATTGAATGAGGTTACGCAATTTTACTGTTATTGTTTCTTAAGACATTATCATTTAAAGAAATTCCTCTTCTTTAGTAGACCGTGGCTTCTCAGGTTTAATTTCAATTGCATTTTTTAATCAGAGAATAAACATTTGCCTATGAGTTGTTTAAGGAATATGTATTTCAAAGCACCTGGCTGGCTCAGTCGGTGGAGCGTGTGATTTGATCTCGGGGTTGTAAGTTTGAGTACCACGTTGGGTGTAGAGATTACTTAAAAAATAATAATAAAATTAAAAAAAAAAAAAGAAATATGTATTTCCGCACCTATGAACTGTCAGTTTCTAACTTGTTGGAGTTGACAATGAACAAAACCCATTTGGGGGCGCCCGGCTGGCTGGGTGGTAGAGCATGCAACGCTTGGTCTCAGGGTGGAGAGTGCAAGCCCCGGGTTGGGCATGGAGCCTACTTAAAAACAAAAACAAAACAAAACTAACCCCAACCCATTTGGCCATTGGCCATGAACCTCTAACAAGACAATGAGTTGTGCCAGGTCCTACTGGGAGAGGTATGAGCACCAGACCAAGAAACAAGGTCACCAACTCCTACTTCGTCTTTATTCTACAATGCACTTGAAGCAATACCTCAGAACATACCTCTCCATCCCTACCTTCTACAGATCATCGGATTTGTCTTAGACTCCTTAATTAAGGGGAATGGGGCCCTGAGGAGTGATGTTTCTATAAAGCCAGCAGTATTTGAACTCTGTAACTTTGGCGTTATAGAAAATTTTCTAAAGCAGAAACAGGAGAAGGCTGGGCATTTCAGAATTACTTGGACCAGTGAAGCCCCTTTATCTCTGACATTTTTTATTGCTTTTTTTTTTTTAAGAATTTTTTGTTGTGGAAAAAAAAAAGGGAGGGGGAAAGATGGCGGAGGAGTAGGGGACCCTATTTCAGCTGGTCCCCGGAATTGAGCTGGATATCTACCAGACCACTCTGAGCACCCACGAAACCAGCCTGAGATGTAAGAAGATCTGGATCTCTACAAACAGAATATCGCAGGCAGTTGGTTTTGAGGTACGAAGCGGAGAGCCGTGATTCCATGGGCAGATATCGGAGGATAAACGGCGGCAGGAGGGTGCCTGGCCGTGGGGATCCTACACCGCCGGTGAGTGACAGCCTCGCGTGCTGCGGATGGGGCATAAGACTCGCAGACCAGTAGCGTTGGGAAAGAACTTTAGGGCAGCCCCAGGGGTGGAAACCTGGATTGGTGGGGTCGCGCCAGCGAACTGCAGCCCCCGGACGGAAACCCTGAGCGGCGGGGTCGCGGGTGCTAGAACTGGGAGCGTTGGTGGTTTTAGAAGCACGAAGGGCAGAGATGTGCCCCAACCTGGAGGCAGGACTGGGGGCACTGCGGAGGGGCGCACAACCCAGGACGCTGCAGTTTATAGCAGCACGGACAGAAATGGAGACGGTGTGGCCTGGAGAGCTCACTGAAGAACAGACTGTGGTCTCTCTGCTCTGAGGCAGAGGGTTGGAAACGATCTCTTCTGCTCTGACTCGCGGAAGAGACGCAGAAAGCCACCAGGGAAAGGTGCCAGAGAACAAAAGCCCCAAAGACTGATTCCCACTGAGCCCATCCCCCACCACAGGGGCGCAGGGCAACTCTGCCCAAACAGGGTTGCCTGAGTAACAGTGTGGCCAGCCCCTCCCACAGAAGACAGGCTGGGAAAACAAGAGGCCGGCAACCCTAAGGTCCCAAGAAAACAGGTGCATCTTGCTTGGGTTCTGGTCAATAATTTGGACTCTATACATTCCCTCAAACACCCATCAACAGAATGACTAGGAGGAAGAGCCCCCAAAACAGAAAAGACTCAGAGATTATGACTTATGCTGCAGATTTACAAATGGATGCAGATATAACCAAGGTGTCGGAGATGGAATTCAGGCTAGCAATTGTGAAGACAATGGCTAGAATGGAGAAATCAATTAATGGCAACATAGAGTCTCTAAGGGCAGAAATAAAAGGTGAATTGGCAGAACTTAAAAATCCTATCAATGAGATCCAATCCAATCTAGATAATCTAACAGCTAGGGTAACTGAGACAGAAGTGAGAATAAGCGATCTGGAAGACAGTATAATAGATAAAAAGGGAAAAGAGGAGGCCAGGGAAAAACAACTCAGAATCCATGAAAATAGAATCAGAGAAATAAGTGACACCATGAGGCGTTCCAATGTCAGAATCACTGGAATCCCGGAGGGAGTGGAGAGAGAGAGAGGACTAGAAGATGTATTTGAGCAAATCGTAGCTGAGAACTTCCCTAATCTGGGGAATGAAACAAACATTCGAGTCCTAGAGGCAGAGAGGACCCCTCCCAAGATCAAGGAAAACAGGCCAACACCCCGGCATGTAATAGTAAAACTTGCAAATCTTAGAACCAAGGAAACCATCCTAAGGGCAGTTAGGGGGAAGAGATTCCTTACGTACAGAGGGAGGAACATCAGAATAACGTCAGACCTATCCACAGAGACCTGGCAAGCCAGAAAGGCCTGGCAAGACATATTCAGGGTACTAAATGAGAAGAACATGCAGCCAAGAATACTTTATCTGGCAAGGCTTTCATTTTGAATGGATGGAGAGATGCAGAGCTTCCACGACCGGCAGAAGTAGAAAGAATATGTGACCACTAAGCCGGCCCTGCAAGAAATATTAAGGGGGGTTCTATAAAAGGAGAAAGACCCCAAGAGTGATCTACAACAGAAATTTACAGGGACAATCTATAAAAACAACATCTTCACAGGCAACATGATGACAATTAATTCATCTTTCAATAATCACTCTCAACGTGAATGGCCTAAACACTCCCATAAAACGGCACAGGGTTGCAGATTGGATAAAAAGACAGGACCCATCCATATGCTGTCTATAAGAGACTCATTTTGAACCTAAAGAGACATCCAGACTGAAAGTGAAGGAATGGAGATCCATCTTCCATGCCAGTGGACCTCAAAAGAAAGCTGGGGTAGCAATTCTTATATCAGACAAATTAGATTTTAAACTAAAGTCTGTAATAAGAGACACAGAAGGACACTATATCATTCTTAAAGGGTCTATCCAACAAGAAGATATAACAATTGTAAATATCTATGCCCCCAGCATGGGAGCAGCCATCTACATAAGCCAACTGTTCACCAAAATAAAGAGTCATATTGATAACAATACGTTAATTGTAGGAGACCTCAATACTCCACTCTCAGCAATGGACAGATCATCTAAGCAGAAAATCAACAAGGAAACAAGAGCTTTGAATGATACATTGGACCAGATGGACCTCATAGATATTTACAGAACATTCCACCCTAAAACAACAGAATACTCATTCTTCTCGAGCACACATGGAACTTTCTCTAGAATAGACCATATACTGGGTCACAAATCAGGTCTCAACCAATACCAAAAGATTGAGATTATTCCCTGCATATTCTCAGACCACAATGCTCTAAAACTGGAACTCAATCACAAGAAAAAATTTGGCAGAAATTTAAACACTTGGAAGCTAAAGACCACTCTGCTCAAGAATATTTGGGTCAACCAAGAAATCAAAGAAGAACTTAAACAATTCATGGAAATCAATGAGAACGAAAACACATTGGTCCAAAACCTATGGGATACTGCAAAGGCGGTCCTAAGGGGGAAATACATAGCCATCCAAGCCTCACCCAAAAAAATAGAAAAATTCCGAGTTCACCAACTAACTCTACACCTTAAAGAACTAGAGAAAAAGCAACAAACCACGCCCAAGCCACACATTAGAAGAGAAATAATTAGAATTAGAGCAAAAATCAATGAATTAGAAACCAGAAACACAGTAGATCAGATCAATGAAACTAGAAGTTGGTTCTTTGAAAGAATTAATAAGATTGATAAACCACTGGCCAGACTTATCCAAAAGAGGAGAGAAAGGACCCAAATTAATAAAATTATGAATGAAAGGGGAGAGATCATGACTAACACCAAGGAGATAGAAACAATTATTAGAAATTATTATCAACAACTATATGCCAAAAAACTGAGCAACCTGGATGAAATGGAGGCCTTCCTGGAAACCTATAAGCTGCCAAGACTGAAACAGGAAGAAATTGACAACATGAATAGGCCAATAAACAGTAATGACATTGAAGCAGTGATCAAAAACCTCCCAAAAAAACAAGAGTCCAGGGCCTGATGGATTCCTTGGGGAATTCTACCAAACATTCAAAGAAGAAATAATACCTATTCTACTGAAGCTGTTTCAAAAAATAGAAACAGAAAGAAAACTTCCAAACTCATTCTATGAGGCCAGCATTACCTTAATCCCCAAACCAGGCAAAGACCCCATCAAAAAGGAGAATTTCAGACCGATATCCCTGATGAATATGGATTCCAAAATCCTCAACAAAATCCTAGCTAATAGGATCCAACAATACATTAAAAGGATCATCCACCACGACCAAGTGGGATTTATCCCCGGGATGCGAGGGTGGTTCAACATTCACAGATCAATCAATGTGATAGAACACATTAATAAGAGGAGGGAGAAGAACCATATGGTCCTCTCAATTGATGCAGAAAAAGCATTTGACAAAATACAACATCCTTTCCTGATTAAAACTCTCCAGAGTCTAGGGATAGAGGGAACATTCCTCAAGTTCATAAAATCCATCTATGAAAAACCCACAGCGAATATCATCCTTAATGGGGAAAAGCTGAGAGCCTTTCCCTTAAGATCAGGAACACGTCAAGTGTGCCCACTCTCACCACTGTTGTTCAACATAGTACTAGAAGTCCTAGCAACAGCAATCAGACAACAAAAAGAAATAAAAGGTATTCAAATTGGCAAAGAAGAAGTCAAACTCTCTCTTTTCGCAGACGACATGATACTTTATGTGGAAAACCCAAAAGACTCCACCCCCAAATTACTAGAACTCATCCAGCAATTCAGTAATGTGGCAGGATACAAAATCAATGCACAGAAATCAGTTGCTTTCTTATACACTAACAGAGCAACTGTAGAAAGAGAAATTAGAGAAACGATTCCATTTACAATAGCACCAAAAATCATAAGATACCTCGGAATAAACCTAACCAAAGAGGTAAAGGATCTATACTCTAGGAACTACAAAACACTCATGAAAGAAATTGAAGAACACACAAAAAGATGGAAAAATATTCCATGCTCATGGATCAGAAGAATAAACATTGTTAAAATGTCTATGCTACCCAGAGCAATCTATACCTTCAATGCCATCCCGATCAAAATTCCAATGACATTTTTCAAAGTGCTGGAACAAACAATCCTAAAATTTGTATGGAATCAGAAAAGACCCCGAATCACCAAGGAGATGTTGAAAAAGAAAAACAAAGCTGGGGGCATCACGTTGCCCGATTTCAAGCTATATTACAAAGCAGTGATCACCAAGACAGCATGGTACTGGCACAAAAACAGACATATAGACCAATGGAACAGAATAGAGAACCCAGATATGGGCTCAACCGTATGGTCAAATAATCTTCAAGAAAGCAGGAAAAAACATGCAATGGAAAAAAGACAGTCTCTTCAATAAATGGTGCTGGGAAAATTGGACAGCCACATGCAGAAGAATGAAACTCGACCATTCTCTAACACCATTCACAAAGATAAACTCAAAGTGGATGAAAGACCTCAATCTGAGACAGGAATCCATCAAAATCCTAGAGGAGAACGTGGGCAGTAACCTCTTTGACATCGGCCACAGCAACTTCTTTCAAGATACATCTCCAAAAGCTAGTGAAACGAAAGCAAAAATGAACTTTTGGGACTTCATCAAGATAAAAAGCTTCTGCACAGCAAAGGAAACAGTCAACAAAACAAAGAGGCAACCCACGGAATGGGAGAAGATATTTGCAAATGACACTGCAGATAAAGGGCTGGTATCCAAGATCTATAAAGAACTTCTCAAACTCAACACCCAAAAAACAAATAATCAAGTTAAAAAGTGGGCAGAAGAGATGAACAGACACTTCTCTGAAGAAGACATACAAATGGCTAACAGACACATGAAAAAATGTTCATCATCATTAGCCATCAGGGAAATCCAAATTAAAACCACACTGAGATACCACCTTACACCAGTTAGAATGGCAAAAATGGACAGGGAAAGAAACAACAAATGCTGGAGAGGTTGTGGAGAAAGGGGAACCCTCTTACACCGTTGGTGGGAATGCAAGTTGGTACAGCCACTTTGGAAAACAGTGTGGAGGTGCCTCAAAAATTTAAAAATAGAGCTACCCTATGACCCAGCAATTGCACTCCTGGGTATTTACCCCAAAGACACAGATGTAGTGGAAAGAAGGGCCATATGCACCCCAATGTTCATAGCAGCAATGTCCGCGATAGCCAAACTGTGAAAAGAGCCGAGATGCCCTTCAACAGATGAATGGATAAAGAAGATGTGGTCCATATATACAATGGAATATTACTCAGCCATCAGAAAGGATGAATACCGAACTTTTACATCAACATGGATGGGACTGGAGGAGATTATGCTAAGTGAAATAAGTCAAGCAGAGAAAGTCAATTATCATATGGTTTCACTTATTTGTGGAACATAAGGAATAGCATGGAGGACATTAGGAGAAGGAAGGGAAAAATGGGGGGGAGGGAATTGGAGGGAGAGATGAACCATGAGAGACTATGGACCTGAGAAACAAACAGGGTTTTAGAGGGGAGTGGGGAGGGGGGAATTGGTTAGCCCGGTGATGGGTATTAAGGAGGGCACGTACTGCATGGAGCACTGGGTGTTATACGAAAACAATGTATCGTGGATCACTACATCAAAAACTAATGATGTATTGTATGGTGACTAATTTTAATAAAATTAAAAAAAAAAGAACAAAAAACCCCCCAAAAAACAGGGCGCCTGGGTGGCTCAGTCGTTAATTGTCTGCCTTCGGCTCAGGTCATGATCCCAGGGTCCTGGGATCGAGCCCCACATCGGGCTCCCTGCTCCGCGGGAAGCCTGCTTCTCCCTCTCCCACTCCCCCTGACTGTGTTCCCTCTCTCGCTGTGTCTCTCTCTCTCTGTGTCAAATAAATAAAGTCTTTAAAAAAAAATAATATTTTGTTGCGATGAAAAAAACTTTTTAATATTTTATTTATTTATTGGAGAGAGAGCACAAGCAGGGGAAGCGACAGGCAGAGGGAGGAGCAGGCTCCCCGAGGAATAAGGAGCCTAGTGTGGGACTCGATCCCAGGACCCCGGGATCACGACCTGAGCTGAAGGCAGACGATTAAACACAATTAGCTTATCTCCTCCAGCTCCTTTATGTATTAAAGTTCTATCCCCTAAATGCCTTTTCACAATACCTCAGGGACTCCTCTCTTCTGGACCATCACCCCTACCCCAATATCCAAACAAATACCATTTATCTTTTCCTGATAAAATCTTAGAGTTGACAGTCACATTTTCTCTTGAATTTAATTAGGTTTATAGCTCTATTATAAAGACAAACAGAAACATAAGACATGGTCTATTAATTTCAAGTTCTATATAGTAGTTCATCTTGGTCTGTGTATATCTTGAAAGTAAAATTATGACTGTTATAAACATGTTGCATTGCTGAGGGAGTATGACTTTATCATGCAGCCATTTTGTAAAAATCACAGGTTTAAAATCTCCAAATTAAGTTGATTAAAATGTTTAGTCGATTTACATTTCATAAATTCAGTGACAATTAAACACACATTCAATAATTAGACTACAGCAACAAAAATTTTTCAGTCTCATATTCTTTGTAAAGGCATCGGATTTTCTAACTTTGTGTTCACTTTGTTTCAACTCACCAGAAAATCAGTTCAAGACACAGAAAAGCAAATGAAAACTTTAGAAGTACTGATAATCAAATGGGCCTGTTCTCATATTTAATTCCGCTTTCCTATGTCCAAGAATGAGTTTCATCATGGTATTTTATCCTCAAAAGAACATTAATTTGTTATCCGAGTTACCTGATATAGTAATGTATTGACCTAGTTGATTGGTGTAGTTGAAAGAAGGAGATTATCTGTTGCTGAAATGGATTAATAACATCTCCGCGTTCACTTTTGTTGATGTTTTCCCCAAACCACACACACTCAAGGTCATTATGTGTAGCAGGCCACCATGGAAGCAGCTGGATGAACACAGAGGGCTTTCCTTACGGCTCAGCCCAGCGGGCTCCTCATGGCATGTACTAGACACTCTGGTTCTCAGGAGTGCCTTGGCCCCTGCCACCACTGGAAAGTTCCAAATGGGCCGGCTCCTCTCACATCTGCCCTGCTCACCTCCCACGCCTCTGGGAGCTCCATGCTGTCCCACTTTATCATACACAAACATTTGGCTCATTTCTCCACCAGGCCATCAGAGTGTTTCTTTTCACAGCTGATCAGGATTTCAGTGGCTATCTATGCCTCAACAAAGACACTTCTCTCTCGGAGAGGATTCGACGTCTAGCTTACATGTCTTTTCTCCTTCTGGGCCACCTAGGATGCCAAGGTAGGGAGAGATGTGCATAAGAAGACCCGGGGGCCCTTGGGAAGAGGATGCCGGGAAAGGGACCCAGGGTCCAAGTTCCCTCCCATCTGTAGCACTCCGTGCCGAGGGTTTTACAAGCCTCCTCCCAGCCTGTCATCACAAGCATGTGAGGTAGATAGTATCATTACCCTCCTTACAACATAGAGGAGACAGGTTTGGGGAGGTTAAATCACTCACTCACCATCCTATTGCTTTCAGGTGGCAGATCTGGGATGAGGACACAGTCTTTGTGCCTAATCGCTGTAAAATGCTGCCTTATCTATTATGCTGGTGCCCACACTCATTGTTGCATTTTATTCCTGTGACTTATGTGCAATTTTCATCACTTTTTTTTTTTTTCCCAAAGAAGAAACTTTGCCAAAGTCACAGAGTTAGGATGTAGTGGTGCCAGGAGTCAAACTCAGCTCGCTCAGCTCCTAAGTCTATGTGGCACATTGCCTTGACGGGCTTTCCACTTAAAATATTAATGCAACATACTTGTACTTGGGTTTAACAAGCAGAATTTTTTATAATGATTCCATTAAAAATTTGCAGGCTTTTATAACAAACATCACAGAGTTGATGCGTATGGACATTCAGGACATTCATTTTAAAACTTTACAGTGTGAGCAATAGAAAGAAAAGGAGAAAGAGTACATTGAGGAAGATAAAAGAAAACACTTCCAAATAGGAAAGATGCCACTGGACAAGAAATACACCCATTTGGGATTTTGAGGTACTAGTATTATTCTAATTTTGGAACTCCAAACCCGTGGATTCTGGTAAGTAATATCTTCCTGGGTACGTCCACTTATCAAAAATGAACTAACTGGCAAGTATGAAAAAATCCATTGTCATTTATGTTCACTGTTGCAGTAAAAATACCAAGCTTTCATTGTCCTTTGAAATTAGTGTGCCCACAGAAACATTTTACACATAAAAGCGACAGAGAGGGTGATAGGGATATTGAGTGTGTTTTTCATGAGTAGCCTAAAGGAGAAATTAAGAAAATTTAGAATCAATAGAATCAATAGCATCTGTCAATATCCATCCCACCGGATGCTTCAATCCCCTTTTTAAAGTACCTGGTGTGAGTAGTTATGGAACTTTTACTTGGTTACCTCAGTGATGGAGAACTCTGTTTTTCCTAAGGCAGGGGAGGGACCTCCTTAGGGTGATGGATTGTGCAAAGTGTTATTAAGTTCAATGCAATGATGAAATATGCCTCCTGGATAATCTGTTGATTTGGGTTCTTGCTGAAGGAAGCAGGGGAGATTAAGTTTCCCCTGTTCTGTAGAGTTGGTTCAAATCCCGTTTAAATGGGAGGGAATGTGGTCTAATGAGAAAAAATAGTAGATGTAGCATCAAGAGGCCTGTCTTGGAACCATGAGGCTGGCCTCAGCTTCACACAGTTGTGGGGCTGAGGGCCAGTCATGGGATGCATGGGAATCCCTTCTCTTGCTTGTTCTTTTGGTACATCTCATGGAGATGTTTTAAGAGTTACATGACAGTGAGTATGGAAGTGTTTCAGTAACTTTGCCTCATGGTTTTGTGTCTTGTCGTTCATTTAGTTGGTGTAGACCGTGCTCCAACTATATAGGCAGATGGGTGTAGACTTCAGTGATTCAGGTTTTTTGCTGTAAAGATCTGGGGGCACTTGTGGGCATGGGCTTGTCTGGGGGTGGGGTGGGGGGTAGGTTCTGATACCAGGAGGGGGAACACAGGTTCCAGCCCACCTGCAGACAGATCAGGTCTTTCTCATAGGTAGGAGATGCTCCCAGCTTACTTGCCCTGAAGCAGTCTCTCCAAAATTAATTCCTCAGCCCCTGGGGACCTTCCACAGCATGTTCCTGATTCCCTTAGGGACCAGGGTCTTAATCTCATTGCAGCAGGTGGACAGTGGCTATTTAGGACCCCACCCATCCCTAGTTGCCTTTCAAGGGTGAGGCTTTATTTGTCCCTTGATGGGGATGGGCCTACCGTATGGGGCAGATGTCTGGGACTCAGCCATTAGCCACCTACTTCCTGTCATTGGTGGCTTTGTTTTCTCAATGCTGTGTTCTGCTTTTGGATCCGACTGACCTCACACCAAAACATTTCCTAAACAATGCCTCAGTTTTCTAGAGTTTGGAGACACTATGTCTTCGATCAGTGGTTCTCAGAATATGGTCTGTGGACTGTAGTATCAGCATCTGGGTATTTGTTAGAGAGGCAAGTTTGGGGGCCCACTCCCAGCCTCCTGAGTGAGAAACTCTGGGAACAGGCTCCCGTAGTCTGTGTGTTAACAAGCTCTCCAGGGGAATGTGACTACCATTCATGTTTGAGCACCTCGTCCTGGGCTGTCTGGTTGCCCTCTGTGAAGGCAGATTGGGCCACTTCCTCTCCTCCTCTCCCTGTCCTTGTTCTGGACAAAAGTTTCTGCCTGGCGTCACCTTTTACTGTATCTCTACCAGCCTACTGCTAAAATCCATCAACAGGATCACCATTGTTTCTAAGATTCCCACGAGAGCACAGCAAGCCACGTACCCTGGTGCTGGGATTTACAGGTATCCCTCCTGATCTGCATGAAGTGGGCACTTGCTCTGAAATGGCAAATAACACACAGTCCTCTTACAAACCAAAGAGATGCCACTTGGGGGTGGGGAGTGGAGGACGGAGGGCCTTTAGGGCTGGGAAGTCAGTTAGGATATTACGTAGTTTCACACTCAGGATAATTTTCCTGTACATCCTGCTTTTCTCCTCGGCTTTTCCCTTCTAGTTCTGTTTTCCTTTCTTGCTACAGGAACAATTGAGTAGTTTGACAACGTTATTAGCTTACGAAAAGAAGAAAGCATTACCTTATTTATAGACTTGGGGCGTTAATATCCAGAGGTTTAAATGTGAAAGCTGAGGTAGGTCTTCGTGACTGCTACTTAATTTCCTCAGGAATAACTAAGTGGGAGCTACAATACATCTTTGTTGAGCAGCTATGGTTTTCATTAAATTTAATTAAGTCTCCCAGAAGCTTTAAATTTAGGGCAACTTCAAAATGCAGGTGGTTTCTGTTAAGTATAATTATATTCCCTTAGGAGCTGCCATGGTTTGAGAACGCTGGGCTGTCAGACTTAAAGTCTTGAACAGGCTCACCAGTGTTTGGGTTTCAGAGAGTCCATTTCCAAACACAGCTGGCCTGCCTGGCTTCACACCTCCCTCCCTCCCTTCCTTCTCTCTCTTCCTGCCTCCTCTTTTGCAGAAGGCTAATGTGACTTAACAAAACCCGCCCAGTTAATGCTTACAACCTCACTAAGAAGTTAGGGTCAACATTACAGAGGTTATTTTGCCAGGATTCTAAGCCAGTCTGTTGACCCCCGGCGCAGGTTGGGGTCCTTGAGTTCACCAGGTTCTGTGTCCAAAGAACCAAGTGGCCACAAGGCCTGGAGAGGATGAGAACAGAGGTCTGGGGCAGCCTTCGTGGCAAAGGCCAGCTGCCCCCGGAAGACTTAAGTGCACAGAGCTCCCCCTCGCCTTCTGTCGGACCCTTTTCCTTTGGACTAAGTGCATCCTTTTACACAGGGACTTAGAAAGGACCACGCAAATGTGTTGTATAGGTATTCCGGTAGCATAGCAGAAAGCCTTCTGGTGGAACCATCGGTGTCCCCAGATGACAAACTGAGTCACAGAAGGAACGTGCTCAGGGTCTGTTTTCTGCCCCTTCACCTAAGTTCAGTCCTGCAAACCGAGGTGCGTGTAGGGAGGAGCTCTTAAATAGCCAATTTGCAAAACCTGCCTTCCAGCTCCAACACGTTCATACAAAAAAGAGTTCCTTCTCAGAGACTCCAGAACAAGTGTGTTTCCTGACATCGTGTTGGTTTGGGGGTCAGCATTTTTCCCGGCTAGCTAAGGGCATAATGCATCATTGCAAAGGTAAGGAGAGAGGGTAGGAGTTTGATGAAGCCCAAAGTTTTCTGGTGCTCCTGATATCAACTACACTTCCCTGGGTCTGAACACAGATTATCTAGGTCAATTCGATTTTGTTGGAAGCAAACAATTTTCTTTTGAAGTTGCAAGCAGATGCCTTCACTCTTCATGCATAGTTTATTTGATTCCAACTCTGATCCGGTGAACACTTAATGACATGCGTGATCGTTATTATGATCTGTGGTTCCTGGGGGTCAGTGTCAAGCAGTTGGATAAACTGTTGCGATTCGTGTTAATTACCAAATGTTCGTAAGTTTTGTTTCTCTTTGAGGGTTGTTCGGTATCTATAGTCAGCGTTACTATAATCGATTTTCCAATATTATCGGTTTTCTCGTGCTCTCTATAAAATAAAAACACGTCTCTCCTCAGGATTGGATGTGGACTGGGGATGCCAGATAATATCAAGGAATTTTATTAAGGACAGCAGTGGTGTCCTGGTTATGTCAGAAAATGTCATGTTGTAGAAATGACATACTGAATTATGTAGGGTTGAAGTGACAAGAGTTGATGACGCTGTTCTCTTTTGAACCTTTTCATAATAAAGAGGTAGCCCCCTCAGGCATGTAAATGCAACGCAAAGTGACTGCATCTCATCCACCCAAATATCTGGTTCCAGTCATGGTTCTTGTACCAACGGTGACAATCACTGCTGATTTACTCACACTCCCTTTTTAGGAAACTGCCCTGTTCATAATTCTTGCTATCCTTAATTTTAGGTTATATCCTTTTCCATTACATTGACTTCCTGGACACAGTAGGTTGAGGGAAAAGCCTATATTGTGACCTCAGGCCTAAGCTGTGTTCTCCAAATCTGTTTATCAGAAGCTGCTCGTTGAGGGGAATCACTGGACATTTGTGTGACCCAGCAAGAGCCGTTGACAGAGTGACCTACTACCCTCCATCTGGTTTGAAAAGATGAGTAAAGAATCTGGGAAAGGCTAGGCCTCCTCCTGAGTTTTTGTGATAACCAGAGACACCGCCATGTGTCCAAGTGGGTGTGGGATCCTGGCATCTGGCTGGGAGGCACTGGGGTGGGTGGGGAAGGACAGGGCCGGCTCTTTGCATTCAGGCCGACGCCCCACGATGGTTGGGATATTTATGCTGGGGACCTAGAGGCTCCAGTCCCTCAGTCTGTGTTTACGGGGTGCCGCTTTCCACTGGCTCATGCCTCCCACCTCCCATCTCCCTTCTGTTTCCGGGAAACAGTTCTTAAGTATTCCCTACAAATTTGCCCTCCAGGTACCTGCTGCTTCAATCTGTACCCAGCGATAAGACGGATAAAAGTCACTACCTGGCTGAGATGAAGCCTGGGGGTTCATTTACCCTGAGGTATAATCAGTCAACAAAAGTTAAGTGGTGATAGGAGAGGTTTTCTCATGACGGGGGAGGAAGATGGCGGAGATGGTGCTGGGAAGCAGAAGGGGCTGCTTCCAACTTCCTCCTGTCTGTGTGTGGACTGACGGGGGCCTCGCTCCCTTCTCTGGCCTTTCCTGCCTCCAGCAATGAAGACCCTGAGGGGAACCCCCACCCTTGCTTTTGCAGCTAGGGGGCTCCCTGTTACATTTGGCCGACACCAATGAATTTCATGGCTCTGCAGTGTGAGGTTGTCTTTCTCCAAACGTGACCGGGGACAAGCTGAGTCAAGGCGGCAGCTACAACCAGAGGGTGGGGAGCATGGCTGACACGGTGTTCTCCATGGACTCAGGGGCCAGGGTGGCAGGCTTATTTTGGATATTGTAAGAGTTGGGTTTTCCTCCTCTCTGAGTCTGTCACATAGAGGCTGGGGCTGCATATATAACCCGGGCCAGCTCCGGGTCCCGACATAAGTTCTTCTGACTTGGGCTTCATCCGCACTCCTTGCCAGAAATCAGTTGTAGTTGTTAATATGCTTTGGCAGTGTCTGAAATCATGGTGTTAGTTGTGAGAAGATAATTCAGAAGGGGTGGTTTTTCTTGGGGGGGGGGGGCGATGTTTGTTTTTCATAAAGATTGTCCGTGACTGCTCAGGACCCACAGCATAAGTCCTAAGGTAATCAGTACATGATTTTGCTCCATGATGAAAACTGCAGGGCCCTATGCCAACCTCTTGTGTGCCAGGGACTCCAAGAGAGCCTAAGCTGTATTGTGAGGGTGCTGTGAATGGCCCAGACTGAGGAGAAATGGATTATGGGGGCTGTCAGCGGGATGTGACTCGCAGCCACATTATCCCTTGTCCCGGCCTTACGCAGCCTTTTTTTTTTTTTTTTTTTTGCAGCCGTGAGCTCGCCGAGGGCATGATTTTGCCTTTTGGAATTGTTCACAAGCTCTTAAAGTATTTGCCATAGTGGAAGCTAATATCAGGTACTTCCCCTCCCTATGAGTTTGGAGATGGTTGAAAATGTACAGGGACTTATTGAATTGCTAATAAATGTTAAACCCTTAAAGGGGCTTGTGACTTTAGAGGAATCCTGACCTGGGGAGCAGTTTTCATCTGCTTTTAGAAAATGGACTAAAGGTTTTCTTCATCAGGCTTTTATCAGAGTCAGAAGTTATGTAACAACGATGCCATGATACTGAGACCAGGGTAAAAGCAGTCCAGCAGTGAAGCAGAGGGAGTCGGAATAATTCTGAAAATCTAGGTAAGGGAGCAAGGTCCAGAATCCAGAAGGCCAGGGAATCTGCCAGATTTAGCAAGTGATTTACAAAATCTACCATCTTTAGAGTTGGTGTAGACCACAAATGAGTTCTTGATGGTTTTAGCTGTTTTTCCAGTCTTTTCTATCTCTGAAGTTGGTGTGTGTTGAGAAAGGTTAGTACCTTTCCAGGTGGGAGGTTAATGCCCTGGGATTTATGCAGTGGTTTCCAAATTATGGTCATTGCACCAACAGCATCCGCATCATTTGTTAGAAACACAAATTCTTGAGCCCACATCAGACCCACTGAATCAGCAGTGTGTTTTAATAAGTTTCCTGGTGAGTCAGATGCACAGTCAGGTCAGAACACCACCTGTCTACATGCCTTCAGTGGATCCCAGCACTAGGAAGGTGGGATTTCCAGAGCTCTCGGTGAGGTGGTGGAGAACAGAGCTAGGTTTGTGGGCGTTCAGGTAGCAAATGAGTGAATAGCAGGTTGAGCTTGGGTGGTGAAAGTTGGGAACAAATCCAGCCACAAATTCTTTTTTCTAAAATCTGGAAGATATCTTGCCTCTTTAGTAGGAAATACTCCCAAATCTAAGAAAGGAAAAATGGCGATTCTGGGAAACACCAAGCTACATACCTGCCTAACGGTTATCAAGTTGACAATGTGAAAATCACTGTGCCCCAAAGGGAACTGATTTGATGATATTAAATGAAATTTTATCCAAATGATAGCACATAAAAATTAAATATGGATGGATAGTTACCATGAAATTGTTGAATTTCAGGGAAGGCAATTTTCATTGGCAGAAATTACATTTTTAACTCTCTAGCAGCTCAGAAGCAACATCAGGAGATGAGAGTCGTGAGAGTTTTCCTCCCGTAGCCTGGGATCCATTATGTAATGGGTCCGAGGTGACAATGACATGGCTTAAAGAGGAAATGTCAAGCCCCTCTTGCAAATCATTATATTTATAAAGTTCATCAGGTTAAGGTTAATTTATTTGGTAATACACACAATTCCAATGGGAATATGGAATTTAAGGACTATTCTTTGTAAATGTAACCAGAATGGATTAGGTGGCTACTGGGTAGGCCTAAGACTAATAGTGTTCTCTTTAGTGAAATCACTTGAGGAAGAATCGGCCTCATTCATATGAAGGGCGAGGAAGCTTTATTTATTTATTTATTTATTTTTATTCTTATGTTAATCCCCATACATTACATCATTAGTTTTAGATGAAGTGTTCCATGATTCATTGTTTGTGCATAACACCCTGTGCCCCATGCAGAACGTGCCCTCCTCAATACCCATCACCAGGCTAGCCCATCCTCCCATCCCCCTCCCCTCTAGAACCCTCAGTTTGTTTTTCAGAGTCCATCGTCTCTCATGGTTCGTCTACCCCTCCGATTTTCCCCGCTTCATTCTTCCCTTCCTGCTACCTTCTTCTTCTTCTTTTTTTTTTCTTAACATATATTGCATTATTTGTTTCAGAGGTACAGATCTGAGATTCAACAGTCTTGCACAATTCACAGCGCTTACCAGAGCACATACCCTCCCCAGTGTCTATCACCCAGTCACCCCATCCCTCCCACCCCACCCCCCACTCCAGCAACCCTCAGTTTGTTTCCTGTGATTAAGAATACCTCATATCAGTGAGGTCATATGATCATTGTCTTTCTCTGTTTGACTTATTTCGCTCAACATAATACCCTCCAGTTCCATTCACGTCATTGCAAATGGCAAGATCTCATTCCTTTTGATGGCTGCATAATATTGGCGAGGAAGCTTTTTGACCACAGAGCGACACCAACATGAAAATGATACAAAATTAAAAGCAAACTGTACCTCAAGGCTTTTTGAAGGTGAGAACTTTTATATGCATAAAGGAGAAACCATATACAAAACTAAAAATATCACCTTGGGGGGATGCCTTCCCTTTGGGATATGAGGCTCTTAATTTTCTAAAATTACCCTTTCCCTTGGATGGATATTATATGCTGAAGAAAATTAGAGAATTCTTTTTGGCTGATTGGCTTCCTTCTCAGACTATCCTGAAATGGTGAAATTATTTTTTACAAAGAGGATATAATCTCAGACACTGACTAAAAAAAAAAAAAAAAGTTTCTCAACTCCTCATATGTCTACTGTATGACTTATTCTTCCCATTATATTTTTTTAGAAATAAATTGTGACTCAGATTTCCCTGTGTCATTTTTGTAAACAATGGTCTTTTCAATCTTTTTAATAAAATATGTGCTTGGGCACCTGGGTGGCTCAGTTGGTTAAGCGACTGCCTTCGGCTCAGGTCATGATCCTGGAGTCCCTGGATCAAGTCCCGCATCGGGCTCCCTGCTCGGCAGGGAGTCTGCTTCATTCTCTGACCCTCCCCCTTCTCATGTGTTCTCTCTCTCTCTCAAATAAATAAATAAAATCTTAAAAAAATAAATAAATAAATAAAATATGTGCTTGCTGCTATTAGATGTCTAGAAAAAAACCAGAGCTGTATATCTTCCTTGGAGCTCTAGTGAGGATTCTTTTATGTCAATAATGTTCTTTTTAACAAATGAAGCTTTGGGGTAAAAGTCTATTCAGCAACACCTATGGGAAATAAATGATAAACAACAAACCATAATCAGAAATGCAATCAGGAAACAGGCTAGCTTTTAACCTAGAGCTTTTTTTTAACCTTGTAGGACATAACCTGATCCTAGAAAGCTGGAGATGTATGTCTATATGTAGTTATCTAACTAGACCAAAGTACCTCTTCCCGTAGCCGGCCAGCCAAGGTCTTTATAATTTACAGTAGTGGAAGAATAGCTTCATTATATTTAAACAGTGAGCATCTGTATAAGAGACTAAGATGTTGGAAAGCAGAATGTGAGAATAAACAGTTAAGTGAAGGGAAGAGGATCGAATATTTTAGCTAGAAGCCAAGTGTTCCTACACATTACATCATATAATCCTCAAGACAGTGCTGCAAGGACATCATCTCCATTTTACAAATGTAGAGCAGAGGGATCAATAATAGCCTCAAGATCGTGGACTAAAAATTGGGATTTATTTCAGAAAACTTAGCGAAGATTCAAATATTTGATGTTGGGATGGTACAGACAAGGCCAGAGCCCCGATGGGTTAAACAGTTGATAAAAACACATGCAAGGGGCGCCCGGGTGGCTCAGTCGTTAAGCGGCTGCCTTCGGCTCAGGTCATGATCCCAGGGTCCTGGGATCGAGCCCCGCATCGGGCTCCCTGCTCGGCGGACAGCCTGCTTCTCCCTCTCCCTCTCTCTGCTGCTCTGCCTACTTGTGCTCTCTCTCTCTGTGTTAAACAAACAAATAAATAAAAATCTTAAAAAAAAAAAAAAAACACATGCAAGCTGGCCTATGCCCTTCTTATTTATGGCTCCAACCTTTGCCCCTCCATTTGCCCCGGGCTAATGGATTACTATCTCAGGAGACTCCTCCTCTCAATGCTGCTTCTCTCTGAGTAGAGGTAAAATCTTAGCCAAAGGAATTGTCCCAAGGTGGTGGATAAAGTCTAGTCACCAGAGTATATGTGGCTCTTACAATTCAACAAGAGACACATAACCCAACTTAAAAATAGGCAAAGAATGTGAATAGACATTTCTCCAAAGAAAATATGAAATGCCAATGAACGTGTGAAAAGATACTCAGCATCATTAGTCATTAGGGAAATACAAATCAAAACCACAATGAGGTACCTTTCCATACCCACGAGGATGTGGAGAAATTGAAACCCTTATTCATCTCACTGATGGGAACGGAAAGTGATGTAGCCATGGTGGAAAAAAATGTGTCAGTCCCTCAACAAGTCAAACAGAGATTTATCATATGAACCCAGCCATTTGACTCCTAGGTATATACTCAGAAGAACCAAAAGCATATGTCCACACAAAAACTTGGGCGTGGATGTTCACAGCAGCATTATTCATAATTGCCCAAAGGAGAAGCTTAAATGTCCACCAACTAATGGATGGATGGACAAAATATGGTATATCCATGCGGTGGAATATTATTCCACCATAAAAAGGAGGAGGCAACTGATACATGTTACCCACGGGGTGAAACTTGAAAACATAATGCCAAATGAAAGAAGCCAGACCTCCAAGGCCACATCCTGCATGATTTATATGAACTGTTCAGGGTAGCAAATCCACAGAGACAGAAAGCAGATCGGTGGTTTCCAGGGGGGGAGGGGAGTCAGGGAAAGAAGGGATGGGAAGTGGTGACCAATGGGTGTAGGTGCTCTTTTTGGGGTTGTGAAAATGTTCCAGAAATAGTGGTAACAGCTGCATATTCCTTTTTTTTTTTTTTTTTAAAGATTTTCTTTATTTATTTGACAGAGACACAGCGAGAGAGGGAACACAAGCAGGGGGAGTGGGAGAGGGAGAAGCAGGCTTCCCACTGAGCAGGGAGCCCGATGCGGGGCTCGATCCCAGGACCCTGGGATCATGACCTGAGCCGAAGGCAGACGCTTAACGACTGAGCCACCCAGGTGCCCCACAGCTGCATATTCTTGTGACTATACTAAAAACCTATGAATTGGACACTTTAAAGGGTAAGTTTGACAGCGCATGAATTATCTATCAATAAAAAAACCATTTACATCTCAATAAAAAATTGAATGATGAACAAAATCAAAAGCCCTCTCTTCGACCAAATAAGATCAACAAACTTTTATCCAAAAGCGTTGAGGAAGAAGAAGATAAAATTAAATATCCTACAGAATGAGAATGGCCAAATAAGAGACAACAGGAATATTAAAAAAATAATAAAAAATTACCTTCACATCTCACAATAGCATGAACATATACCGGACTTGATGGTGTATCCTGCCCTTGTTCTCAAATGACTGTGGGCTCAAGTTTTCATCTATTCTGGGAAGGCCACTGTCGGGGCGTGAGATCAAGGTGGGGGCATCTGTAGGCCACCACTGAAGGGGCTTCAAAGGGAGCAGGCATCTCTTTAGCCCAAATCTGCAGCATTGGGCAACCAGGGAAACTTCTGGAAATGCTACCAGTGACCTGGAAGTTTTGGCCAGCCTCGGGTCCCAGATTTATTCCAATGTGCATTTGAGCCAGAGCAGACAAGGACCACTAGATGGCATCCCATTGCAGCGAGCCCGATAAATGGGACCGTTGTAACTTGGAAACCTTGGCCCCTCCCTGGTGGCGCAGGTTCGCCTCACAATTCAACAGTTCTTCATTTACACAACTGATTTCTTCTGTTTGGGTGCACTCCACTTATCCAATTATGGGATTTACTTTCCTCTATGCGAACGAAGTTAAAACAGATGAAATGGCTATGTTCCTTGAAAAATATAAGAGGGCAAAACTAGCACACATATGGGAAACCTGAATAAAACCATAAAGGTTAAGTCAGTTGAAATGGAATTTAACAGCTTCTGCTCCCTGGAACCCCAGGCTCAGATTGTTTTTACGGTACATTCTACCAAACTTTCAAGAAACAGTTTTTTCCTAACTCATACTAGACACTGCAGACAATGGAAGAGAGTGAAAACTGCTCAGCTCATTTTATGGATCTAGGCTAATGACTAAGGTTCACAGGATGTATGTGGGTGCACCGCTCTCAGGGATGTGTGGTTTCCTCAATACCAGCTGGACTTTTGGAGCCTGGGTGATGCCCACTGCGCCCAAAGATGTGCCACAAGGGAGCCAGGTCCTTCCTCTGTCCCTTCTTTCCCCCGACGTCCCCAGCAGATCAGAGCTCTATATACTCCAGACTCGAGTGCTAGGCAGGGACCCCTGATTCACAAGGGGAGTGCAGCTGTAAAGGAAGCTGAGCCTGGGTGACAAAAAGAGGCACCTGGACCCTGGGAACCCCCAAACATCAGAACTGGCAGTGAGCACAGAGCCCACGGTTTGCAGGACACGGCTCCATCGCTCCTCTCTGACCAGGCTGAGGGAATGCCCTCTTCCCCGAGGTGAGGTTGTAACTACCTGTGAGCCACTCCATCCTAGGACAGCTGGGACACAAGCCCTTCCGGGCACTGAGCTGAAATCTGCTTCTTCACTGGCTTCCCTGAGACCTTGATCCGCTTGAGGTGCTAAACTGGGAAGGCGAACAGCAACCTCAGGCAGAAACAGAGACCTCAGGTCTGGGGTGCAGAGCTTACAGTTCTAAGTCTGTGCTGGCTTTCACACACCTGGGATGGAGGAGAGACCAAGGACGTGAAGGGTCCTGACTGGAGGGGCGCATGCCAGCCGGGTTAGCTACTTTGCATACAGCTGCTCTTGCCAGATAGCACCAGATACGAATGTATTGGTAAAATCCCATATTAGCCAGAGGCTTCTCTTTTACACTGTAGGCTTCCCTTATCCCTGGTTTTACTTTTTTTTTTTTTTTTAAAGATTTTCTTTATTTATTTGACAGAGCAAGACACAGCGAGAGAAGGAACACAAGCAGGGGGAGTGGGAGAGGGAGAAGCAGGCTTCCCGCGGAGCAGGGAGCCCGATGCGGGGCTCGATCCCAGGACCCTGGGATCATGACCTGAGCCGAAGGCAGACGCCTAACCACTGAGCCACCCAGGTGCCCCTCCATGGTTTTACTTTATGTGGTTTCAGTTACTCGAGGTCAACCCGGTCCGGAAGCAGAGGGTGCGCCTTCTGGCCAGTACTGGGCATAGCCTAATGCTACAGCACAAGCCTGCTTCATGCACCTAACTTCACGTCACCACACCGGCGTGGTGTCATCTCGCGTGGCCCCAAGAAGGAGGTTGAATGTAGTGCAAGGAAAAAATATTTTGATCGGGAGAGACCACATTCACAGAACTTTTATTGTAGTATATTGTCATAATTGTTCTATTTTACTGTTCGTTATTGTTGTTAATCTCTTACTGTGCCTAATCTAGAAATTAAACTTTATCATCAGACTGTATGTAGAGGAAAAAACATATACATAGAAGATTCAGTACTGTCTGCGGTTTCTGGCGTCTACTGGGAGTCTTGGAACATATTCCCTACCGATAAGGGCGAACCGCGGTGTAGTGATACCATTTCTCTATCAGTCCACATAGAGGAATTCCTGCAAGAAAGACTGAATCTAGGAATTAACTTATTCAAGAGTATGCACATGCTCTATGGAGGAAAGTTAAGATGTAAATAGAGAACATAGAAGATGATCTGAATAAATGGAGAGATGTTTCATGTTCTTGGACGAGATCACTTGATAACATGAAGATGGTGATTCCTCCTAAACGATCTCTAATTTCCATTCAGTCTCAATAAAAATTCCACTGGGATTTTTTTTTTAGTAAACTTATCAAGTTTTACTCTAATATTTATACAGAATGAAGTCCACAAATAGTAAGCCAGGCTCTTTTTATTTTTTAAAAATACTTTATTTATTTGAAAGAGAGAGCAGGAGAGAGAATGAGCAGGGTGGAGGGGCAGGGGCAGAGGGAGAAGCAGGGTCCCCGCTGAGCTGGGAGCCTGACATGGGACTCAATCCCAGGACCCTGAGATCATGGCCTGAGCCAAAAGCAGGCGCTTAACTGACTGAGCCACCCAGGTGCCTCAGCCAGGCTCTTTTTAAAAAAATTCTGGAAGACACATCATAAGGGATCTACCCTTGTAACAGTTTTTTTAAGCGTACAGAATATTGTTAAGCTGTATGCACAATGTTGTACTTCACATCTCCAGAAGTTTTTCATAGTAAGCCAATCTTGAAAGAGAAGAGTAAGTGGGGGTAACATTCCTGTTAAGACCTACTACAAAGCTATAGTAATAAAACCAGTGTGTTACTGCTGCAAGGACAGACCAATAGAACGATGCAACAGGATAAAGAGCTTAAGACAGACTCAGACACAGATTAGAAATTGCTATAATATGGAGGTGGCACACAAGTCAATGGGGGAAAGGAAGGATCATCTAGTAGATGATACTGGAAAAACAGGCTCATTATAAGGAGAAAAATAAGACTGATCTTATCCTAACACCACTCACCATGGTAGATTCCAGATGAATTAAAATTTAAATATGAAAGCTGAAATGATACCGTTATAGGAACAAAATGTAGGAGAATTTGTCGCGACTTTAAGGTAGGGACGGATTTAGTAAAACTTCGGATGTAAAATCCATACCAAAAAAAAGATGATTTTCGGGCGCCTGGGTGGCTCAGTTGGTTAAGCGACTGCCTTCGGCTCAGGTCATGATCCTGGAGTCCCGGGATCGAGTCCCGCATCGGGCTCCCTGCTCGGCAGGGAGTCTGCTTCTCCCTCTCACCCTCCTCCCTCTCATGCTCTGTCTCTCATTCTCTCTCTCTCAAATAAATAAATAAAATCTTAAAAAAAAAAAAGATGATTTTCATGACATCTGGGAAATGTTATTATTACAAAGATTAGAGTGTTAACAGACTGTAAATAAAGTGGCGAAGGCCCAAAAAGGACTGATAGCTAGAACACACAGAGAACTCCTGCAAATTAACAAGAAAATGTACAAACTCTAGTGGAAAATGGCAAAATAGAGGAAAGGAAAATGTACAGAACACCTACAAAATTCTTCAAGGACATAGGCAAAGAAAAGAATATACACTGTTGCCTTTGGAGAGGGAGAGAAATACTAGTGGGATTTAAAAAGAAAAAAAAGAAGATAGCAGGAAGGAAAGAATGAAGGGGGGAAATCGGAGGGGGAGATGAACCATGAGAGACTATGGACTCTGAGAAACAAACTGAGGGTTCTAGAGGGGAGGGGGTGCAGGGATGGGTTAGCCTGGTGATGGGTATTAAAGAGGGCACATACTGCATGGAGCACTGGGTGTTTTACGAAAACAATGGCTCATGGATCACTACATCAAAAGCTAATGATGTATTGTATGGTGACTAACATAATAAAAAAATAAATTAAAAAAATAGTATCACACTGAAGAAAAAAAAAAAAATATATATATACATGTGGGCGCCTAGGTGGCTCAGTCGTTAAGCGTCTGCCTTCGTCTCAGGTCATGATCCCAGGGTCCTGGGATCAAACCCCGCCGGCATCGGGCTCCCTGCTCGGTGGGAAGCCTGCTTCTCCCTCTCCCGCTCCCCCTGCTTGTGTTCCCTCTCTCGCTGTGTCTCTCTCTGTCGAAAAATAAATAAAATCTTAAAAAAGTTTATATATATATATATACACATGCGAATAAACCAATAAAGGAGTTAATGAGCAAATAAGTAAGCGAGGAGTCTTTCCAGACCAGTAGACTGAGTCCCACCAACTGAGGAGTATGATTACTTGAGTCCTCTCCCGAGGAGACCCAAAACGAAAAGAAAAAGGAGTTGAAGGTACCTGTCTCCTTTAAGCTTCAAGTCTACTCCCCCTGCCTGGTTTTAGTCCTTGAAACCAGGGAAACACCTTCCCTTTAGATCATCAGGTAACCTCAGAGGCTGTCTTGATCCTTCCGGGAAGGGATGGATTTGGAGCACCTGGCCCAGAGCCTCAACTCAAATGTGAGTTTCCTCTTGCCATTTTAATGTTGTCTTTTTCAGCAGCTTTCCTGCCAACAGTCCTTTATTGAAGACATTTAAAAATCTATCACCATGGGGTTCACATTCTCTGGTTTTCTAGATCTCTTTTGAAGGGGGGGGGGTCCCTTTAGTCCTCAGCTGCTGGTGTGTTTCCTGAGTGCCCGCCCCCCGCCCCTTTCTGGGGCTCACTCGTCTGCGAATGCAGCCTGGGAGAGCATGAGCTGTATGGGCAGCTACATCACCCAGGTGACTCAGCTCGAGGTACCACCCCCCAACCTTCCATCCCCGTGCTGGAGGTCCCTCACAGCACTCCTGCTGTTAAAGCCCTCTCTCCCCCATCCTCTGCCCTTGCCTGTGTTTCTTAGCACTAAGTATAATAAAAGAGAGGATGCTGATACCTGTTGGATTTCATTCTCTTCAATTTGCCCTCAAATTTGCCGTCAGCTTGCCAGTTGTGCTATCAAAGAAATTCCTCTGGGTTTGTACCCTTCCCAGATTCGATGTGTATGTTATGTGGATTTCCGTGCCCCTTGCGGGCGGAGCAAGAACAAATTGGTGGCCGTTAAAGCAAGGTGGGTGGAGCCTCCACATAAGGAAAACCTTTAAACCTCAGAATGGTCTCAACGTGGAATGGAATTCCGTGGAAGGTCAGTGAATTCTTCGTCTTCGGAGGTGTGTCGAATGCCAAATGCTTGATCAAGGTGGGGATGATGGAGTCGAGGGAGAGTGGACCCTCCTGTCACATTAGCCTCTTCTGGGGGAGTTGTTTGCACCCCCTCCCCCAGAGCTTGCCCCTTTCCCTCAGATATTCTTATTTAATTGGTTTGGCATGGGAGCAGACATCAGGTTTTTTCCTTAAAGCTCCTTGGGTGATTCCAACGTGTCCCCATAGCTGAGAGCATCTTTTGTAGGAAAAAAAAAAATGAAAGCTCATATTAGGGAATTGGGGTCTGACGCCAGAAGGTTCTTCCTTTCGTCTCTGACATGCTATTATTTTAACTTCCTATTTGGTCTAAAGATTGGGCTCAGGTGCTTTCTGCTGCCAACCTGCTCTTCCTCACCTGTTTTCTTTCATCTAGGCTGTATCCACCTGGGGCTGGCTTTGTGCAGGAGGGAGGCAGCCACTCCTGAGGCAGCTCTGACTCTGGGCACTGGTATTTGCGCCCTTGGAGACCAACTGCCTTCTCTCCACACCCTGGACAGCGTGGCAGTCTCTCCCGAGGGACCATTTCCAGTGGAACTGGCTATTTAAATAGCAGCGTGAGATGGAAGAAAACACGTTTCACTGAGAAAAGGCCATCAATAGTAGTTGTAAGTTTTCTTTTTGGGGGTCCATGTGTGCAACTGGTTTAGAAAACCCCAAATTCATGTTGTCTTAGACAATCGGGAAGACATTGAGGCCTGATGACAAGGCCCTGCATCTCAGGGTGCTTGTTAATTACCTGCGTCCTGCAGGGATGAGCAGGAGTTTGGGAGCAGAGGGGGGACAGGGGCAGAGAGAGAGCGAGAGAGAGAGAGAAATCGGCCACAGAACCCTGGCTTGTAGTGGGAGGAAGTACCTTCTGTTTCTCTGCAGTGAACTTAGCACGAAATTTCACTTCTCAGGTGTTCCTTCCCCTCTGCCCTTTTCAGACTTTTTTTTTTTAAGATTATTTATTTATTTATTTATTTAAAAGATTTTATTTATTTATTTGAGAGAGAGAGAATGAGAGACAGCATGAGAAGGAGGAGGGTCAGAGGGAGAAGCAGACTCCTTGCCGAGCAGGGAGCCCGATGCGGGACTCGATCCCGGGACTCCAGGATCATGACCTGAGCCGAAGGCAGTCGCTTAACCAACTGAGCCACCCAGGCG
>NC_058409.1:12782703-12898817 GCF_002201575.2 Neomonachus schauinslandi
TTATTTATTTGAGAGACAGAGAATGAGAGACAGAGAGCATGAGAGGGAGGAGGGTCAGAGGGAGAAGCAGCCCTCTGCCCTTTTCAGACTCACTGTCTGTTCTTTCTTTTTAGGTCCCCTGAAGGCAGATGGGTAGGCTGGCTTTGTTGTGACTCGGTGCCATTTTGCAGTTAATTCTTCTCTTTCCTCCTTCCAGGAAAAAGAGCAGGGCTTGACATTTCTTTTTTTTCCTTTTTTTTTTTTTTTAAAGATTTTATTTATTTATTTGAGAGAGAGAGAATGAGAGACAGAGAGCACGAGAGGGGGGAGGGTCAGAGGGAGAAGCAGACTCCCCACCGAGCAGGGAGCCCGATGCGGGACTCGATCCAGGGACTCCAGGATCATGACCTGAGCCGAAGGCAGTCGCTCAACCAACTGAGCCACCCAGGCGCCCCAGGGCTTGACATTTCAACAGGCCTCCTTAAATACCTGTAAGAGGGTCAAGTTCACTAAAATACAATCAGTTGCTTGTAGGTGAGTAGCAACAATTCTTGCTCCGAGACCTTAACCTTCCAACCATTAAAATGTTAAATGTAAACAAGATCGACCCTTCCATTGCCTTAAATAAATGCCTTCTTTTAAAGAACTCATCCTCTGGCAAAATTTCCCAGCTACTTTCATGGATTTCTCTCCTGGACCTGACAATTGGCCATATCTCTTCCTTCCTAAATTCTTGTGCTGAGTTTGGTGAGTACGCAGGAGTAAAATTTCTAAGGCATGAAGAAAATTCTGTTACCTTACTGATGAGCTCCCCTGTTTTTGCTGGCTTGGCTCTATTGAGCTACAGCCAAAAAGTGACTGTGTCATGCATGGATGGAACTCTGGATGAGGAGGGGGAGAAGCCAAAGGATGGGAACAGGTGCTACCTATTCACGGAATGAAACCCTGTCTTTCTAAGAGAGTAAAACGCCGTATTTGTGTTCATAAGGATCATCTTTAATTCATAGGATTTGGGGGGAGGGACATACAAATGATTCTCACACAAAACAAGATGAGCTAGACTTCAGCTGTGGGCCTGTCAGTACCTTTGGGTGACGCGCAGTGCCCAGAAGCTTCTAGAAAACAAAACAGTCACGGTGGTGAGGTGGGTGAGGAGTGTTCGTTTTGGCCTTGCTCTTGTTGATACCCAAAGGTTTTGGTTTAGAACTCTGGTCCCCAAAAGGGCTACGGATGGATCAATGCTATCAATAAAGGCTCCAGAAAGTTCTTCTTAGCAGTTCTGGGCTCCCTTAGGAATCATTTGCTTGACTTTAAGAACTAGGCATAAAGAACTTCCTCATCAGGGGTCAATGCTGGGGGATATTGACCATGTTGGCGTGACCCGTGTGACAAATAAAACACCGCCAGCATTTCAGCGTTGTACCCATGCCTCCGGCCAAATGTGGTGCTGTCGGGCGATTCTGTTCTTCTTTTAGGAAATGTTACTGCTTTCTTCTTAGCCCAGAGCCCTGTCATCTAACTACAGTAACCCCAGGGGAGGTAGGGAAAAGTTTTCTGTTTGTTTTAGCTGAACATAGGATAGTTCCAGCAAAACTGAGTTCTGCTCCTGAGAAAAGAAAAGCATGGATGTTCTGTGGGTGGCCAGTAGTTTCTGTCCCCCTTTATTTTCATTTCTGGAAAATGTTGAGTTTATGAACGTGAAGTGCCCGTTGATAATAGAAATGGTAATCCGCTACAAGGAAGACACAACTCATTTTCTGCCCTTGGGTCTAGCTTGGGGAGAGCTTTCTACCCCCGGAAAGGAGAGGGAAGAAGAAAGAAGAGGCTCTGTTAGTAACTACTGGACCCCTATGATTGGAATCTCTTGGTCTAAACCAGCATCCTTACTTAACAGATAAGGAAATTGAGGCCTAGAGAGATGAACCCCTTTCCCTGCAAGTATTTATTGAGTATCTACAAGGGTCTCTTATAAGCTCTTGGGACTCATTAGTGAACAAAACAGAATTCTCTGCCTCAGGGGTCACGTTCCCACCTGCAGGCCCGGGATGGAGACTGGAAGGCAGGTGTCTTACATGCCCATTGCTTTATTGCTCCGGGCCAAAAGGACTGGAGCTTTAAGGTTCCTTGAAATTCAAGTAAAAAACAAAATACTGTGTTGGAAAACCATCACTGGTTGATGTGGTTGCTTCAAGAGGTCTTGGGAGAGTCTGAAACATTCTCTGCCTTGCGGATCTGATGGACCTCCAGATTAAAAGACAGTTTGATGATACCTGCGGTCTACCTTCCTTCCACTTCCTATCCACCATCCACCAACTGTGGCTTTTTTTTTTTTTTTTAATCTCCTATCCGGTTTTTTTCTGTCCTATACATGGAAGGGATTCAGAGAAGACAGAGTAAGTCTCCTTCCAGATAATACTTGAAAGGGAAATAACCCATCTGGATGAAAATAGGTAGGTATCCAGTTCTTTAGGGACTTGCCTTAAGTGGACAAGTTGTTTTGAACAAAATGCCGGCGGGGGGATGTAATGGGAACTGTTTTGGACCACCCTATCTATTTATAACAAGAAGTTTTATTCTTCACATTCATTTTGGAAAAAAGGTGTCTTTTCTCATGTTGCTGCCATTCGTAAAAACACTTTGGAATTCCTCCTATCCCACTGCCTTCAAAACCAAAACCACCTTATAAGTCACAGCAGAAATGTGATGTCATTGCTGCACACGGAGACTCCAGTTGAGCAAAATACCACTTCGTGGAAGAAACATTTTTTACCTTATTTTCCAGATCTGGCTCTGAATGTCTTTGTCTAGTCCCCAAATCAAATCCACCCATAATTGCTGAAAATTTCTCACCACCGAGGAGATTTAAAAGTCTATGCCACAAACTAAAGGCAATTTTAGAAGAGGTGTTGAAAAATATTTTAGGTAATGGCAGTATTGTGGGATTAAAGTCCTACACTGCCAAGTTGCCTATTCGGAAAAAGACTAACTCTTTATTTCGGCAGGTGTCAAACCACCTGTTCTGTGAATAGTTCAAATACATGTTCAGGAATCTTTCCTTCTCCATATCTGAGCAAAGATTTTAGATGTTAAAATTTTGAATAGTGGTAACCTATATCCTATTATTTTAAATGGGAAAAATTGGAAAGCATTTCTAGGAAAACACAGAACAGCTTCCTCCCAAATCACTAAATCACTCTCACGTACTTACACAATACAGTGAAGTTTTCTGGAACCAACCGCAACTTCAGATATCTTCCAAAGTTTTCACACATAGGGAAAAAAAAGTCATAGCCTTGGCAGATGGGGACATGGGTATGGCCACGCTTATGTCTTTTCACTTCTAATTTTTGGGCTTTTCCATCCCTTTTAGACATACCTGCTTTCTTCACGGGCCTTTCTAGCTTTCTCCTCTGTTGGTAGAACTTTCCCTTAGTAACACGAGGGAGGTGACAGTTATATGTGTTACCTACAGTTATCTACACAATACTGTAGATCAAAGAGTGTGGGAGCCTGTCTGGAGAAAAGCCCAGAGGCGACTTTTCCGGGTGGGTGGGTTATGTGCCGCCGAAATGTTTTTTCTGGCGTGCATATGCAGATTCACTGAAGTGATTTTTTTTTTTTATTTGGTTAGTGAATTTTGTAAAGTTGTTAAAGAGAGATTCTGATGCCAAGTGCTCAGCAAGTGAGGAAACCCCTATAACGTAGCTTGTGTATCTACTTATCTCATGGTAACTACCAATTTATCAGCACATCAAGTACGTTTTATACTACAGGAAAATCTCAGTGTCTCTTTGCAATTCACGATTGAAGTTTTTGTTCTGATGTCTTAAAAGAATCACCTAAGTGGCATTTACCACACAGTTCATACAATTTTTGTTTTGTTTTGTTTTCGGATTCATACTCTATTTTTTATGGGGTTTTGTTTGTTTGCTTTGCTAAGCATGCTCTTTGTTGGATGATGGGGAAAGTTTCTGTGGAGGTCCACTGACCTCCCAAAGCTGACTTGTGAATTATCTTTAATCTAGAGTAATTTGTTAGATAAGTATTTCTCAGATTGGTATTTCTTGAAACAACATTCTGGGAATGTGGCTAAAAAAAATGTTTCGTTGTAAAGTAAGCATGTTGGCATGTGTCCCTTCTTTAGAGATTCACCATTTGTAAGAACATACTCATGGAGTGCCTGGCTGGCTCAGTTGGTTAAGCGTCTGCCTTTGGCTCAGGTCCTGATCCCAGGGTCCTGGGACTGAGTCTCACAGCTTCTCCCTCTCCCTCTGCCTCTCTGTCTGTCTCTGTCTCTCATGAATAAAATTAAGAAAAAAAAACAAAACATACTAATGACTGAGCAGTCTTGTAGAGAAAACAAAAACTTTTAATTAACTTTGTTACACTAACATGTCCCATTTTGTATGAAATGCCTATTCATATCTGGCAGAACACCAGTCTGGGAGATATTCTATTAAAACAATTCTTTATTTCTATCTCAGATTGAAGAGGCTGCTCTCAAATTTGGAGTTAAGGAACGTCATCCAGTTACACAGCTGCATTTCTCAGCTCTTAAGAATATTCTAAAGCAGCTTGTTCTAATGCTAGACCTCAGAATTTGGCAAGGACAAAACGTTGTAGAAGTTGGCAAGAAGTTATATTCTAATAATTAAAAGGTTTTTCCATGTTAAGTACAGATCATTTTCAGAAAAGGCTGAGAAGTATTTGTTTTGAATTCTAATAAAAATTAAAAAATATAATTACAGTATACCCCAAATGTATTGTAATTATGAATAATTTCTCTAGGGATATTATATAAATATAGTATTTGATGCATTACTTCAAAATAATATTCATTGCTGTTGTGGAAGGGAGAGATCTTCACAGTAATAATATTGGTGTTGTTTTACATTAAATGCAGCTATTTTTGAACTGGTTATTAGCAGAGTCAGATCAGTATACCGGGAGAATGGAAATTTCTGGAAATGATGAAAAAGAGCCATGGGAGCTGATCTTCCATTCTGGGCTTTTTGTGTAACATCATACCCCACCCCTCCAAGAACCCCCACTACCCCCGCGCCCTACTGTACTATCCTCCCTATCTTTGGGCATTGACATATTTTTTTTTTTAAATATTTTATTTATTTATTTGACAGAGAGAGACACAGCGAGAGAGGGAACACAAGCAGAGGGAGTGGGAGAGGGAGAAGCAGGCTTCCCGCAGAGCAGGGAGCCCGATGTGGGACTCGATCCCAGGACCCTGGGATCATGACCTGAGCCGAAGGCAGTCGCTTAACCAACTGAGCCACCCAGGCGCCCTGGGCATTGACATATTGTTCAAAGCTTAACTTTTATCAGAGATACTACCCTCTCCATGAAGTCTATTCTGATCTTCTCCAAGTTCCTGTTAATTTCTCTCTGTCTCTAGACCCGTTACACAGGGAGTTACCTGTGTGTTTCACGGTTTACATTCGGCCTTGGTTATGATCCTTGCATTCTTCTCAAGACCCTCTCATGCAACCCACACCCTGTCTTGAAACCTGTGTTTGCATTTCTTGATTTGGCCAACACGCAGCTGGTGTCCAATATTTATGAACTGAATAGTGACAAAAAAACCCACCTCCAAACCCAAGTACTTCTTGTAAGTATTCTCATACCCAGTATAATTGATAAAAAACAAAATGGGCATCTGAGGACAGTCACCTCAGTGTTTTGTGTTGGCCTGCTGCATTAATGGTCTCACCAGGATACCAGTTTGTACCCAAGGAAGCACTTCAAGTGTGTTGTTTCATTGTTGTGTCTCTTAGAGGCAATGCTAACTTAACCAGCAGAGTATTTTTCAATATTTCTGTTGCATGGACTGGTTTTTTAGTGTGTTATTATTGTACAGTGTGTGAATTCTTTTTTTTTTTTTTTTCAGTGTGTGAATTCTTGGTGGCTGTCTGGATTAAACAAAAACGAAAGATGCTCTGAAATAACATTTGTGAAGTCCCTTACACCTTGACTTTGAGCAATGGCCTAATTACCTTAAGTTCAAAGCAGATTCATGGAATTCCACATAATAACGACTTACATTTTTCTGGTGATTCGAGCTTTATAAGTTGATTTCATTTGTAACCATCCATTCAGTCAATCAACTAGTCGATTAACAGGTCAGTCCTTCAACAGACATTTTATTAGAACCCATTACATAAAACACATTGGCCAGCATGATTTAGGGATTCCTAAAATAAATAAGGCAAGTTTTTAATCTGGAGAGGGGAGACAGAAATGGCAACAAGTGTGCTTGAATATTGTGATTGAAGTTGGTAAACCCCACAGTAGGGACACAAGATGGGGAACGGTTCTCACTGAGGGAGGGGACAGTAGACAGGAGGAAATTTGTAGGGGAGGGGTCAGTGAGCAAAGTCTTACTGGATTCTCACTAGGGTCACAATTGTCCATGTTTTCCAGGTGGGAACCTGACTCAAAGCAGTGAAGCATCTTCTCCCAGGTGATCCTGCTCTTAAGATTTCAGAAGCTTTTTGTCCCACCCCACACTATCTCCCCTGCACCCCACAGGGTTCCTGGAATGTGCATCTCATGTTCTAGCAGAGATGAGAAAGAGAAAGTAAAGGCCAGAGAACCTGGGATAAAGGATGACGCTTATTCAAAAGGAGACTGGTTCCCAGAGTAACCAGAAAAACAACGTGATAGAAAATGTTATTCATCCATAAAAAGAAGAGAGAAAGCCAAACCCACAGACAGAATTGAGAGCTGGGAACAATGGCTTTGCTAACATTTACAGGCCTGTGGGATTTCTCAGTTGCATGGAGTGTTGAGGAAAGTTATTTGAAAAATATTGGAAGTACTTTGACGTCATTTCCCCTGGGCAATGGGGAACTTGTGTTTTGGAGGTTGGGCTTCTATTAACATGAAATTGTGGAGGAAATGGGGTTTAAGAGGATGATGCACTTCTTCTGTCACTGTCCACAGATTCCAATGTTATCTTTTTCTTATTCTCTTCACTGGAATCCACTAGTTTTCATGGGAAGGATGATTCTCTTTAGTCATACTCTTGGTGTGTGTGGCCATATTTCTTTCTTTCTTCTTCTTTTTTTTTTTTTTAACAAAAATACAGGAGAACAAATCTTCACCTTTATTTTTCATTAAATTTAAATCCTTGAGGGGTACAGCATCACATGGATTCTGTGGCCAATGGCTTTAGCAGGAAGGTTGCTTCGGAATTCGGCACAAACCATGCCACTGTTTCCATGAACATGAGTTACTTTTCCCCAGATTACACTGGTTGGAGTTACTGTATTGTTCTTTGCTTTGTACTCATAAGCACATCTCTTGCCTAGATAGAATTCCGTTTCATCTCGAGCATAAACACCTTCGATTTTAAGAAGACATGTGTGCTCCCCCTGGTTCTGGAGACCCCGCTTATAGCCAGCAAAAACGGCCTTGGCCCCACAGCCTTCCAGACGTTATTTGGCGTTATCAGAGTCCTATTCCCAGCAGGCCTCCACAGGCTCCAAGATGGCAGAAAAAGGTGTGTGGCCATATTTCTTTAGGCTGGCGGCATACTGATTTGCAAAGAGCCTTCAGAAAACACCCATGTGCATTGAAGATGCCAGGGACAAAAGCAACTTGCTATTGGGACAGATTTTCTTTGTTCTTTGAGAGAAAGCTTAATATTGGATATTAGAATGAAGCATCGATCACAGATTTCTAATATGAATTAAACTGCCCAGAAACTGATGGGAAGGCATTTGATCTTCATCCTCTTTGCTCTGTACTTCAGGTTACCCCATGGGAATGATGAGCCAAAGTGATACATTTTATAAATTTTTAAATTGTAATATCACAGTTAGGGAAACAGTTATTTTAACTTACCTGAAAGCAAAGTCCTATTACTCTGACGGATGAGGTTGTCCCTTATTATTTATGATCTTTTATAGGTTAAAAAACATGTTTCACAAATGATCTCTTGTGGCTCTTGTAAGAACCCTGAGGAGATGCATAGGAGATGTTTTCTGCAAGACTGTTTTTTTTTTTTTTTTTTTAAGCCATGAAGAAACTGAGACCCAGACAGGATGGGCCTAAGGCTCTAGCTAATAATAATATTTTTCTTACCCTCTGGACCATGTCACTTAGTTCTGTTAAAAAAGATAGACTGATGCATATTACAGGTTTTAAGTTTATTTGAGTAAAAACTGATTCAATCTGGAAGTGGTTAGGAGTGCTCCACAGACAGAGGTTCCAGAGAGCCTTTATATCACAGGATTCGGAAGCAATGCAAGGGAATGATTTGATTGGCTGTAAGTAAGCATTTGCCTTATTTGGAGTGGGTTTACTGGCTGTCTGTGATTGGTTGTCCTAGATTTTGATTTCTTAACCTTGAGGCATTTACAGGCTTAGGTTCTGGTTTGCTTATATGGGCTGCTAAGATATTAGAACCACCTCAGTCTAATAGCTTCCTTGTTTAATTGACTTCATGGTTCTTTGCATTATATGGCTTCTTTGAAGAGAAATCCTCTTGTGGACACAGACAGTACCCCTAACCCTGACCTGCTATTTATCAAACGTGTGTGATTAGTTGCAAGGGAATCTGAATGAGAAAATGGAGGATTCCGTTACCAGCCCATCCCACGCAGAAGAAAATTAAGACAGATCATATACCCCACTGGTATAACAGTTTGAATTACTTCAGTATTTGAAGAGCAGTGCATAATTAAATTCTAAGAATCCAGAATCATATTTCTCTTACTGGGAACACCTGCAACAGAAAAGAGTGAGTTTGAATGAACACAGCCCACTAGAGATCCTCATTATAACCCTGTGTAGAGTTTAAATTGTAGGAAAAGAACAGAAGCAGGTGATATTACCAATGTCAGCTCATTTTCTCAGGCCACAGTAGCCTGGAGTTTTAAAAGGGGTCACACGAATGGTTATAACTCATATTTTTAGCTTTTGATCCCTTTGATGGTTATAAACCCTCGGCAGAGTTCCCGGGGCCTGTCTTCTATGCCCACTCTGGTTCTGTCCACCACCCTTGCAGTTCATGATGGGTTTCCTTCCTCCCCTGCTTCAGCCCCCTGTGGGTCAGGCTGGTTGTCCTCAGAGGGGACACAGATTTTGCTCTGTTGGTAGCCTCCCCCGTTAGTGTTCTTGCCTCTGCCTCTGATTTCATTCTAGGCATTCTTAACGTAAGCAGATGATGTGGTCTTCTCCCTTTGGGGGTAAGCGTGGATCTCAAGGCAGGGCACAGTTGTGAGCACGTTGTCTCTTTTCTTCTTAGAATAAAACTCACCGAGCTATGAGTCCATGAGAATAGGTAGGCCAGAGACAAGGTTCAAGCTTGGGTACCCAAAATATCAGTATTTTGTGCTCAACCCAGGTTGATTTTTTTTTTTCCCTTCTATTTTCTGTTCTCTCTTTCATTCTTGACTTCTGTTTCTTTGGTTAATTAATTCATTTTTTTAAAAAATTTTAATCCTAAACTCATGAAGTGAGAGCTGCTTTGAAAGACAAAAGTCCTTAGGTCAGATCTATCTCCCTGACTGAAGGAAAAGAAATGAGGGAAACCCACAGAAACAAAGTGATGTGTTTCCATTAAGAAGAGGAACATCCTCCTTCCCTCCAGGAGGTGAGTGACACCAAAGCAGCAGGAATGGGCTTTCCATTCCTGGGGCTAAGAAGTAAGGGATCTGGAACTCAGTGATATTGTATGTACGAAACAAAACAAATCTGAATTGGGCTATAAAAGCAGGGTTTAAAATGAACCAAAGGAGGCAGAGCTGGCTGGCTGGATCTGTGGGTGGCAAGTTCCTCAGTGTCCTGCCCCTGTTTCTCTGTCCGGAGTGAGGGAAGTTACCCTGCTCTGAACCAGGACTCCAAGAAATATTGTCAGGAGGCCATTTTCTCCCTTTACATTCCCCAAACCACCCTGAGTCCATGTCTTTTCTTACCTCTCTCTTCAAAAAATTTTTTCTCATTCAAGTATAATGAACATACAGTGTTATATTAGTTTCAGGTGTACAATATAATGATTCAACAATTCTATACCTTTCTCAGTGTTCATCATGCTAAGTGTGCTCTTTAATCCCCTTCATCTATTTCCCCCATCCCCCCCACCCCCCTCCCCTCTGGTAACCATCTGCTTGTTCTCTGTAGTTAAGAGTCTTTCTTTCTTTGTCTCTTTTCTCCTTTGTTCGTTTGTTCTGTTTCTTAAATTCCACATGTGAGTGAAATCACATGGTATTTGTCGTTCTCTGATTGACTTATGTCACTTCGCAGAATTCCCTCTAGCTTCATCCATGTTTTTGCAAATGGCAAAGTCTTTTTTTTTATGGCTGAGTAATGCGCTGTTGGTGGGAATGTAAGCTTGGTGCAGCCACTGTGGGAACCAGTATGGAGGATCCTCAAAAAATCAGAAGTAGAAATACCATATGATCCAGTAATCCCACTACTGGGTATTTACACAAAGAATAAGAACACACTAATGCAAAAAGATATAAACACACATACGTTTATTGCAGCATTATTTACAATAGCCAAGATATGGAAGCAACTTAAGTGTCCATCAACTGATGAATAGACATTTGGTATGTTCATGGTATGTCCATGATGTGATAGATATATTTATATATACATATAGATAGATAGATAGATATCTATATGCAATAGAACATTACTCAGCCATAAAAAAAAAGAAGGAGACTTTGCCATTTGCAAAAACATGGATGAAGCTAGAGGGAATTCTGCGAAGTGACATAAGTCAATCAGAGAACGACAAATACCATGTGATTTCACTCACATGTGGAATTTAAGAAACAACAAATGAACAAAGGAGAAAAGAGACAAAGAAAGAAAGACTCTTAACTACAGAGAACAAGCAGATGGTTACCAGAGGGGAGGGGGGTGGGGGGGATGGGGGAAATAGATGAAGGGGATTAAAGAGCACACTTAGCATGTTGAACACTGAGAAAGGTATAGAATTGTTGAATCATTATATTGTACACCTGAAACTTTTCCTCCACTCTTCATGAAAACCACAAAGAGGATCAGATGCAACCTGACAGTTTGAACTCTGTTTGTAGAAAGGTGTTTCTCAACTAGGTAACATTTATTTAATTTATTATTTTTTAAAAGATTGTATTTTTTTAAATATTTTTTTAAATTTTATTTATTTATTCATGAGAGACAGAGAGAGAGAGAGGCAGAGGGAGAAGCAGGCTCCCAAGGAGCAGGGAGCCCAATGCGGGACTCGATCCCAGGACCCTGAGATCATGACCTGAGCCGAAGGCAGACGCCCAACCATCTGAGCCACCCAGGCGCCCTAAAAGATTGTATTTTTAAGTCATCTCTACACCGAACATGGGGTTCGAACTCATAAACCCCGGGATCAAGAGTCGTATGCTCTACTCACTGAGCCAGCCAGGCACCTCTCAACCAGGTCACATTTGTTTTTAATTTTTTTTAAAGATTTTTTGTTTATTTATTTGACAGAGACACAGCGAGAGAGGGAACACAATCAGGGGGAGTGGGAGAGAGAGAAGCAGGCTTCCCGCTGAGCAGGGAGCCCGATGTGGGGCTTGATCCCAGGACCCTGGGACCATGACCTGAGCCGAAGGCAGACGCTTAATGACTGAGCCACCCAGGCGCCCCCAGGTCACATTTAAAAGGCAGCATGATGTGGGGGAAAATAATGCAGTAATCTGGTTGTCAGAAGACCTCGAATTTTTCTTTTCTATTAACCCTGTCACATTATCAGGGTAACTAGCCTCTTGACCTCCCCTCACAGCTCTCCCCCTCCAGCTCCCTCTCCTGCTGGTTTGTAAACAGGCTCAATCTACATGATCTCTCCTTCTCTAAAGCTCTGAGCATTTAATGGTGGGAAAGGTCCTCCTATCCAAGGAGTTTCTTCAGTCCCCAGTGCGAACTCTCTCATTGTGGGGGGGAGGTTTTCTCTTACGTTTATTTGAGCACCTCCTACGTACGAGGCGCAAGTCACTGTGCAAGACGCCCTTTACCTGAGTCATTAATCCTTCATCATGATGATGATAAGAGACACCTAGCACTCCTCTGTGCCAGAGCCTGTTCTCGCCTGTTTACATAGATTCATCTCATTTAAATCCCGCTCATCTCTGTGAGGTTGGTACTATTCCGATCGTCATTTCGCAGATGACCACCTGAGCCTTCAAGAAGTAACGAACACTAACATGCCCAAGGTCCTCCAGCTGATCTCAGCGATTCATACAACAGGGCAGGACAATGATCCTCTCTTTACAGGTGAGGACGTTGGGGTGCTAGCAGCCTGAGGAAAACCGCTCAAGGTCACAGATCAAGTACATCACACACCTGCAAATCAAGCTCACGTCTCCCTCTGCACAGCCCACATCCTTTTCATTTGGCTGCTGTGGTCTCCCAGAGGCAATTCTGCCTTGTCATAAACTGCAGACCGTGGCACTTTTAATGAAGGAAAAGTTTGCCAAATGAGAAGCAGATTAATGAGATATTTGGGATGCTTTGCAGTAAATAAATCTCTTTCAGAATTCCCATCTTCTCCCACTCAAATTGTGAAAGCTGTAACAGCAACAATTACCTCAACCTGCTTGCGGCTGTGTGAGAGGGAACTCTGAATTTTATTGCTCAGGGTAGACCCTAGAGACCAACAAAACTTTCCTCTATCTTCCTGAGCCATAGGTCAGAAACTGGATATATCAGATGTTGGCTTTCCCCAGCAGCCTCCCCCTGCCCCTCCTGTCGTAGCCGCATCTTGGAACACTATTACTGGGGAGACAAATAGAGCTTAAAACTGGGTCAACATTAAAAATATTAGAAATGTCAGGGCGCCTGGGTGGCTCAGTCAGTTAAGCGTCTGCCTTCAGCTCAGGTCATGATCTCAAGGTCCTGGGATCGAGCCCCGCATCTGGGCTCCCTGCTCAGTGAAGAGTCTGCTTCTCCCCCTCTGCCCCTCCCCCCTGCTTGTGCGCGCTCTCTCTCTCTCTCTAATAAATAAATATAGATCTTTAAAAAAATTTAGAACTGTCAATGGCAACCTGTTTGCCGAAAAATTGAAACCTAGAGCAGCATTTGAACATGACTGCCTCAGACATGAGGGGAGTCTTTTTTTTTTTTTTTTTTTAAATAATGGGTAACTTTAGATACTCCCTGGGAATTTTTTGTAACTTTAGATACTCCCTGGGGGAACTGAGAGGTCAGAATAGAGGTGTGATTGTTTCTATGTGATACACAACTGAATTTGAAGGCAGATACATTTATAGTCAAGAAGGAAGTGTGTGTCGGGCGCCTGCGTGGCTCAGTCGTTAAGCGTCTGCCTTCAGCTCAGGTCATGATCCCAGGGTCCTGGGATCGAGTCCCACATCGGGCTCCCTGCTCAGCGGGAAGCCTGCTTCTCCCTCTCCCACTCCCCCTGCTTGTGTTCCTGCTCTCGCTCTCTCTCTGTCAAATAAATAAATAAAATCTTTAAAAAAAAAAAAAAAGGAAGTGTGTGTCTCCTCATGCTAGGTGCCGAGGTTATGAGGACAAGCAAGTCCCTGTCCCTTTCTCTCAGGGCTAGTAATCTATTAAGAGAAATGAGATGTACCCAGTAATGATCTGTGCTGTGAGGGGAAACATTACCGTTTACTGCGTATCTACATAGAGCAAGCATTGCATCCAGCACTTTAAGTTAGGACTTGGCAGGAGAAGAGGATTATCCCCATTTCTGGGGGAAGAAACTAAGGCTTAGGGTTAAGTTGCCTGAGCCAGTTTGTTTATTTATTTATTTATTTACTTATTTATTTATTAAATATTTTATTATTTATTTGACAGAGAGAGACGCAGTGAGAGAGGGAACACAAGCAGGGGGAGTGGGAGAGGGAGAAGCAGGCTTCCCGCCGAGCAGGGAGCCCGATGTGGGGCTCGATCCCAGGACCCTGGGATCATGACCTGAGCCGAAGGCAGACGCATAACAAATGACTGAGCCACCCAGGTGACCCAACCTGAGCCAGTTTATTAAAGAGGCTTTGATTCAAACTCATGTAGTTCTAACGACAGACCTGTGCTCTTTCCCCTACGTTCTGCTATTAATTAGGTGGGATGCCAATGAACATTTAATGGTTTACCTTATCAGGGGATTTAAAGCTTTATGCAGTTAGCTCATCAAGTTGCACAGAATTTAGAACAACCATTTTTTTTTAAAGATTTTATTTATTTGAGAGAGAGAGAGGGAGTGCACACAAGCAGGGGGAGGGGCAGAAGGAGAGGGAGAAGCAGGCCCCCCACTGAGCAGGTTGCTGACATGGGGCTTAATCCCAAGACCCCGAGATCATGACCTGAGTGGAAGTCAGACGCTCAAACAACTGAGCCACCCAGGTGCCCCTAGAGACGACCATTTTTTGACTTGGGGATATTTTGAAGAATCTTGGGCCACTCAAATAATTGTCAGATTTTTAAGAATGTGCAAAACAGAACACTTCATCCGTTCATTGTGCTTTTGTGTTTGTGGAGTGAGGCTTGAGGATGGTTTTTGGGTAGGGATAGAAAGGGTCTGGATACCATTTGGCTATATTACTTGGTAACAAATAATGGTTTTGAATTGTGCCGTGTTTATCTTAGAGTGGCTAAGTCAGCCCAGCAGTACTTAACAGTTTGATGTGCCTACCAAAAAGCCAGTCTTAGGAGAAGTATCTGTGGTGGGGGAAGTAAGAAGCCTGTTCCACTTGGCTTTGGTCAGACCTCAGTTGGAACACTGTGTTCAGTTCTGGGGAATGCACATTACTGTGAAAAGCAATTAGGACACATTCAGAAGAAAGACAAAAGGCAAAGAGGAAATGAAAGATGGCTGTTTGGAGGAATAGGGGTCTGTAGTTGAAGGAAAGATTTGAGGGGCTGAAATAACAATCTTCAAAATTGGGAGGACTCGGACCCCCGGTGCCTTAATTGGTTGAGCATCCGACTCTTGATCTTAGCTCAGGTCTTGATCTCAGGGTTGTGAGTTCAAGACCCACATTGGGCTCCATACTGAGCATGAAGCCTACCTAAAAAAAAAAGAAAAGAAAAATTAGAAGGACTTTCTTACAGAAGAGGAATGTAGATTTGTAATTTGTGGCCCCCAAGGGATACAACTAGAAACAACAGCCTCTGGGGAAGTAGATATGTCCTTACAAGGAAGAATTTTTCATTATACCCACCCCCAAATAAAGAATTGTGTTTTTGCTGTTTTGTGTTTTTTGGGAAGTGGTAGATTCTCAGGCCTTGAACATGTTGGAATCTGAGCCAAGTAATTGCTTGGTAGAGACACTGAATAGGAAATTCAAGATTACCATGGGGATTGGATTTCAGAAGCATCAAAGTTGTTCCCAACCCTGAACATCTCAGCAGCTAAAAGGACAGTGGAGGACTGTCCTCTTGGGCTTTGCCTCCACCTTGGTCAGGGTTGGGATCTACTTTTGGGGAGCTGGATGGATGGGTGGCAGGGGATGGCAAGAATCCACAATGGCAGAGAGGTTACTTGGGCCACTCTCATTTGGTCTGCCATTTTTATTTTCCCTTGCCTTGGTGTGCACAGGCTCGCCTTAGACTGTAGGCACGTGGAGGCCTCTGCTTGTAATTGTGTAAATCCGGACCCTCAGCTTAGCCCACCAGCTCCTGCCGCCGGGTTCTTTAAATGTTATTTGAAATGATTTTTATCAAGTAGCAAACCAGAGGTCAAGTATTGTCATGCTCCAGCAGTCAGACCGTCTGACTTGAGTGCTGGTACAAATGCTAGGTTTGTGAAACTCGTGGATGCCTGCTCTCTCCGGGGAAGACAGAACTTGAATTCTTTTCTAGGTTTCAGTGAGATGGAAATTTTGGGTCATCTAAGAGACAGAATCAGTCAAAGGGTTTCGTACACACATCAAAGTAGCTTTAACAATGACTCATAAGCTCGTTCGCCGGCTCTGTGTCAGGTAGGAACGTTCAACTGTTTCGAGCCTCTCCCGGCTCGAAATGGGCTTTTTACCCATTTAGGGACTGAATGAGATTGGCAGAAGGTTTTTGCTCACAGCCAACAGCCAAACTGTTAAAGGATGAACCAGTAAATACTGCAGCAAAAAAAAAAAAAAAAAAAAAAAAAGTAGGAGTTGCCCATTTTATTGCTTTCCTCGAGGCAAATAACGTGGGCTAATGGCCACGTGTCATCTTCAGTGACATCCCTCATCACACCTAGAAGCAGGTTGCTCTCTCATCCATTACAGGCCTATACACAGCAGAGAAGCATGACTTAGAGACCAAGGGGCATTTTAAGCACGGGATTTGCGGGCACGTTCACTCTCCCCTCCTCGTTGAGGTTCTCCCACCCATCTTTTGGAAGGGACCCTGAGACCATGTATCTCATGTAATTCCATGAAGTGATGTCAGAGGTATTAGGTTCGTGGAGATTTTCCAAGCCCTACTAACTGGGTTTAAAGGGAGATATGGCTCTATTCGGATGGGTCCTTTGGGCCAGGGTTTTTCCTAGGCACCAGTAATCATCTACCTCTGCTTCATCAAGTTTGCTTCACTTGCTTACAGTTTATACAAAGCAGCTGAGTCCCTGATGGAAAGGTTTCCTTTCTAGTGTGGGTTTGACTCCAGTCTCCGGGCTCTTTTATAATTAGACTTTGATTACTCTGTAGCTCTTTGAACTCCCCGAGTCTCGCGTCAGTTTGTTAACATGACTAATTTGCAGTGGATATATATGTTTTCTGTTCTTCATACATGGCTTCACACGGGGGCACCATCTCAGGAAGAGCTAGTCTGTTGCAAATTTAGGAGGAAGTCGAATATTTATTTTTGGTCCTTACCACCACGCCCAACGTCTATCTTCCTGCCAGATACCATTCCTTCTTTACCCAATTTCCACATCTCCTATTCCACAAAAAAAAAAAAAAAAAAGGCCCAATTCTTAGCCTCTTTTCCCCTAGTCCTTCCTAAAACAGTGGCTTGTAATGGTTTAAGTTAAGGCAACACTTCTCGGGAGGTTTGAGTATGGGAAATACTGAATCTCTATGGCTGCATTTTACGCAGTGGAAAAAAAATCGTTTTAAATGCAGATGAGGGGAGTTGGGTTGATGGCACAGGACATAGGACGAAATAGCGCACTCACTTCAGTTCAGATACCTGGGTATCGTGACAAGCCTGGGATAAAGCAGAGGTGGCCCTTCTGTGGGGAAAAATAAAAGAGGTATTTGGTCAGGATGTTGTTTGGTCTAGGGAAAAAGAAGAGCTTCTACTTGGGCACTTTATTTATTTAAGCTTTTGTTTTGGGGAGGCTGGTGGAGCAGGTAGGAGAGCTCCTACTAAGTGCAAGGAGCTGTGGAGACTCCAGAGATAAGGAATCACAGCCTCTCCTTTCCAAGGATTCATGCCCTATTGTGGGGCAATCAGACACCTTCATTAGCAGAGTGGCCCGAACGCAGAATATGAAAAGAGCTATCACAGAGGTTCAGCTAAGAGCGGTCCATTCTCAATAGGCTATCTGGAAAGGCTTCTTTACGAAGTATGATTTTAGTTCTACTTAAAACCCTACTGTACTTTGATAGACCCATAAATACAGGGAGCACCCTGATGGTAGCTGGAGGGGAAGGTGGGGAGGGGATGGGGAAAATGGGCAAAGGGGAGAGGGAGGTACAGGCTTCTAGTTACCGAATGAATGTCATGTGGATGAAAGTTACAGCACAGGGAGTGTAGTTAATGGCATATAATAGTGTTGTATATAAAAAGAAAAAATACAGAGTGTATTTTGAAAATCTGTACTTTTCAAAAAAGATTTTATTTATTTGACACAGAGAGAGAGAGCACAAGTAGGGGGCGTTGCAGGCAGAGGGAGAGGGAGAAGCAGGCTCCCCGCAGAGCAAGGAGACCAATGCGGGGCTCGATCCCAGGACCTTGGAATCATGACCTGAGCCGTCGGCAGACGTTTAACTGACTGAGCCACCCAGGCACCCCTGAAAATCTCTACTTTGGAAAGAAATGATTTAAACAAGGACCACGCTCTGAGGCGGGGAAGTCTGGTCCAGTTGAGCCATGGCAAGAAGCTGGGTGTTGTCCTGTCACCTGGAAAACTCAATAGGGGTCTTAACCCTGCAGAGCTTTGAATACTAGGTGGAATGTTTTAGATTTTAATGCCGAAGCCATTGACAATTTGAGCAGGACACTAATATAAAATAACTATGACCAGGCTGGGTTAAAGGCTGGGAATGACATATTCGTTTGTCCCCAATTTGGGGAAGAGTGGAAGATGGTCGTTAATTCATTAGATGTGCTTCGGATCTGCAGGAGCAAAATAAGCAGCATATCTCAGTGCATAAATACTCCTCCTGTATATGCATTCTTTGTCATCACGGAGCACATATTTGGCATACAAGTGACCTTTAAAATAATAAGAGCGAAAGCTATTTGGAATAAATGTTTTAGAACCATTTGTTACTTTGCACAGACCTGTGAGCAAATAGGACTGAGCTAAAGTGTTTACTGTAGTATTTGGTTCTGCAGGGGCTGCCACGCTATTATATATACTTTTATTCTGGCTAAACTCTAGCTCTTGTCACCATTATTTATTACTCAGAGACCTGGAATGTCAACGGGTCATCGAAATAGCGAAGTGAGAGTTGAGAGTTTTTCTGCCTGTTGCTTGAAGTCTTCGGAAGACTGTTTCCTTTGTATTCCCTAAATTCAGAGTATAAAAGCCTCCCAGGCATCTAATCTTTACTAGGTCACACATTTCAAAAGGCAGTGAAATTATTTCCCAGTTTAAGGCAAGTGTTTTAGGAACTCCTGAACCCTCTCTCCCCTGAAATCTATTTAGAAGAAAGAAACAAAACAAAAAACTAAGCAAACGCCATATAATCCCAACTACATTGTCCTGGTATAAAAATCCTAACATAACATGGTAGGAAAAGGTTCTGAATTATGATCCAAGAGATCTGAGTTCTAGGTGTAGTTCTGTAAATATGTGACTTGATGGTTTTGTCAGGTGTCCTACCTAATGGGGAGGGATTAGGGTCTTTCTACAGGGTCTCTGTGCTATTCATTAGTACTGTTCACAATATTTTTGCCTGAGGAGTCTGGAAAATGGAGAGACACATGACAAGATTGTGGTCAACAGTTTTGGATAGAAGTGATGTGTTACTTTTGGGACAGAACATTTAATGCTGGTGTGAGACTCCAGAATACTGTTGGCAGTAATGGCCAACACCGGTGGCTTTATGAGCCTGAATCCGGGAAGGAGGACATCGAGGAGGGAACTTAGCCAGCCCACAGTGGGCCTATATAAGGAGTAGGAAACGAACCTTTTTTGTTTGAAGCTACTGTTATTTGTTACAATAAAATAACGAAGCTTCTTCTTGGTTGATAAGGTATCCAAAGAGTTTAGCTGTGATGAATCAGGGGAAAACTCAGGGATCTAGGAGATGCTTCCTTTCCTTAAATTAAGAGTTTACCCAGTTTTCTGTAGGTAAATGTCCCAGCTGCTTTGAGGGGAAGTAAGTTTTCTATCATAGGAAATAGTGAGATGTAGACTATCTTGAGGCAACCTTGAAGGCATTGCTGTAGAAATTGAAGGTGGTTGTGTGATATAGTAAGAAAAATATGTTTGTTTCTGGCACAGAGCTCCTTAAAGCTCTTGGAATTTCCTAAGTCATAAGAGCCATAAAGGTGTCTTACGTTAATGAGGTGACTTTGGAAGCTCCTATGGGTGGGGGCTGGTTGCCAGGGGAACAAAGCACATGATTAGAGCCTTGGAACTTTCAGTCCCACCGCCCTCCTCTGGGGAGGGAAGAGGCGCTGGAGGTTGGATCCATCCTCACTTGCCAATGATTTAATCAATCATGCCTATGTCATGAAGCCTCTCTAAAAACCAAAAAAGGGCAGGGTTCAGAGAGCTTCGTGTTTGGTGAAATACATGGAGATTTGGGGAGAGTGGCACGGAAGCTCCGTGCCTTTCCCTATGCTTTGTGCCATGCATCTCTTCCATCTGACTGTTCCTGAGTTATAGCCTCTCATAATAAGCCAGTAATCTTGTAAGCAAATTGTTTCTCTGAGTTCTGTGAGCCACTCTAGCCAAATGACTGAACCCAAGGGCAGTAGGCCAGTGGACCCTCCCATCTACAGCCAGTTGGTAAGAAGGACAGGTGACGACTGATGTCTGAGGTGTGTGTGTCTTTGGAGAGGGGGTAGGTGGGCTAGGGAAGTCTTGTAGGACTCAATCCTTAACCTGTGGAATCTGATGCTGTCTCCGGGTAGATCATGCCAGCCTTGAGTTGAGTTATAGGACACACAGCTGGTGTTGGAGATTTGTTTGGAGGAACCACCACCTCCTACTGTGGAATTGGTACCATAATCTTAGATTGGATTAGAGAACTTCACGGTCCATTGTAGTTTAAAAACATTCGGATTTCCAGCTCCTGAGGGTAACTGTTGCACCTCACATTTGTGCAGCGAATATGGTTTATAAAGTGTTTTCTCCAGGGTAAACTTCCCTGCTTTCCTGTGGATAGCAAGAGGATTTCCTTAATGTGCCCTCCACGGAGACATGCACGAGTGCTAAGAAAAACTTGTTTAGAGAATCAAGCTAATTCTTTACCTGAATCCCATAGCCACCCACCTCTATTTTTAAACAAGTACTCTTAGTTCTGTTTGTTTGTTTTAAGATTTTATTTATTTATTTGAGAGAGAGAAAGTGAGAGAGAGCATGAATGGGGGCGGGGGGGTGGGGCAGGGAGAGGGAGAAGCAGGCGCCCTGCTTGGGGGAGGGGCTCCATCCCAGGACACAGGGATCAGGACCTGAGTCAAAGGCAGATGCTTAACCCACTGAGTCACCCAGGTGCCCTGTTTGTTTGTTTTTTAATTAAACTTCTAATTTTTAGATCATTGTGCATTCGTATGCAGTTGTGAGAAATAATACAGAGAGATCACATGTAAACTTTACCCATTTTGGCCAATTGAAACATATTACAAAACTATAGTGCACTGTCACAACCTAGATATTGAGACACAGAACAGTTCCATGATCACAAAGATACTTCATGTTGCCATTTTATGGCCACACCTACTTCCTCCCACATTTCCATACCCTTTAACTACTTAACGCTGCACCTATTTTCCATTTGTATAATTTTGCCATCTCAGGACTGTTATATAAATGGAATCATCTAGTATGTCACTTTTCCGGACTGGCTTTTTTTCCCCCTCAGCATAATTCTCTGGAAATTCATCTGAGTTCATTCCTCTTTTCTTGCTGAATAGAATTCCAGGGCATGGCTTTATCAGAGTTTATTTCAACATTTACCCGCTGAAGGATATCTGAGTTGTTTCTAGGTTTTGGCTATCATGAATAAGCTATTACCAACATTCATGTGTATGTTTTATGAACAGGCTTTTCATTTCTCTGGGACAAATGCCCAAGAATGCAATTGCTGGGTTGGATTTAGTTTAGTTTTTTTTTTTTTTAAGAAAGTGCCATAATCTTTTTTTTTTTTTTAAGATTTTATTTACTTATTTGTGTGAGAGAGAGCACAAGCAGGGGGAGGGGCAGAGAGAGAAGCAAGCTTCCCGCTGAGCAGGGACCCTGATGCAGGGCTCCATCCCAGGACCCTGAGATCATGACCTGAGCCGAAGGCAGATGCTTAACCGACTGAGCCACCCAGGCGTCCCTAAAGTGCCATACTCTTTTCCAGAGTGGCTGTCATTTTCTGTTCTTACCAGCAGTGTATGAATACTAGACTTTCTTCCCATTCTCTGCAGCATTTTGTATTGTCACAGTTTTTTATTTGAGCTTGTGTGATGGGTATGTAGTGGTGTCTCATTGTGGTTTTTGTGTGCATGATCCTAACGGCTAATGCCATAAAACAGCATTTCATGCACTTATTTGCCTTCTGCACATCCTCTTCCCTGAAACATCTCTTTCTGTCTTTTGTCCATTTTCCAATTGGATTGTTTCCTTTTTTACTCTGAGTTTGAGAGGTTTTTTTTTACATGTTATAGATATTATGTGTTTGTTGGATATGTGGTTTGCAAATGTTTCTCCCAGTATGTAGCTTGTCTTTTCCTACTCTTACAAGGGTCTTTCACGTAGCAAATGGTTTTAGTTTTCATGAAGTCTAGTTTATTTATTTTTCCTTTTATGGATCATCTCTCTCCTGGATAACTGCAATAGGCCCACTATTTTCTTTGTTCTTTTCTTTTTTCTTTTTTGGAAGGAAAGAGATGAATTTGTCTTTATTTTCAGAATTTTTTCTTTCTTTTTTTTTTTTTAAATGTTGGCTCCACACCCAACGTGGGGCTTGAACTTACGACCCTGAGATCAAGAGTTGCATGCTCTACCAAGTGAGTCAGGAAGGTGCCCCAGTAGGCCCCCTGTTTTCTTGATTCTGCCCTCAGAGCAATCTTTCTTTTCTTCTTCTTTGTCTTTTTTTGTTCTTGTTAAGTAGACTCCACACCCAGTGTGGAGCCCAACACGGGGCTTGAACTCACAACTGTGAGATCAAGACCTGAGATGAGATCAAGAGTCGGAGGCTTAACCAACTGAGCCCCCCAGGCACCCCCAGAGTGATCTTTTTAAATGTAATTATTCACTCCAGACTCTCCACACTTCCCGTGTCACTCAGAGAAAAGGCCAGAATCTTGACAATAGCTTACTGTCTGGTCCCTCATTATCTCTCTGACCGCTCTCTTACTGTCTCAGCTCTGGCTACATTGGCTTCTTTGTGATGGTCTAACAGGCCAAGCCACCCTTGTCCGGGACTCCAACCTCTTTTTTTCATCTGGAAATATAACCTTAGCTCTAAACTTTCTTATTTGCCCTCAGGTCTTACTGAAAGGGATCTTTTGAGTAAAGACTTCCATGACCTCCCATTTAACATAGAAATGCCCCATTGCCTATAGACCCAAATTCACTTTGTTTTCTTTTTCTTCATGGTACTTGTCAGTATCTAACCTACTGCATATTTTATGTATTTTATTTTTATTTTTTATTTATTTATTTTTAAAAGATTTTATTTATTTATTTGATAGAGAGAGACACAGCGAGAGAGGGAACACAAGCAGGGGGAGTGGGGGAGGGAGAAGCAGGCTCGCCACCGAGCAGGGAGCCTGATGCGGGGCTCGATCCCAGGAGCCTGGGATCAGGACCTGAGCCGAAGGCAGACGCTTAATGACTGAGCCACCCAGGTGCCCCTATTTTATGTATTTTAAAAGATTATCTGTCTTTTCTTCTAGAATTAAGCTCCTTGAGAGAAAATCCTTTTATCTGTTTTGTTCATAACTGTTCAACCGTGAGGATCTAGAGAGCTTGGCACATGGTAGAGACTCAATAAAGATTTACAGACTGAAGAATGAATGAAGAAGGAATGAGTAAGGTATAGCCCAACGTAGCTTTTCCTTACCATGATAAATCCCACTGGTCCTAGCTTGTAAAACCTGAGCTGATACCACTGGAATCATCTTTCCTTTTGTAAAGAGAGGTTTGATTCTTTTTTTTTAAAAAATATTTTATTCATTTATTTGAGAGAGAGAGAGCATGAGTGGGGAGGGACAGAGAGAGGGGGAGAAAGAATCTGAAGCAGACTCAGCACTGAGCAGGAAGCCCGTGAGACCATGGGATCCTGACCTGAGCCGAAAGGAGAGGTTCAACTCTTTCAGAAATTCTGGGTCTAAGAAGGATGCCTTAAGAAACTTCCTCCTGCTGAACAAACAAACAAAAGCAGAAACAGACCTATAAATACAGAGAACAAATAGATGGCTACCAGAGGAGAGGGATAAAATGGGTGCAGGGGGGAGAAAAGAGAATTATTTTCCTTGGAATGAAGGGATTAGAACTCCTAATGAAATTTCAACTCCTAAATTAGAAGTCATGATCATCAGTGGTTCCTAATTCTATTTGTTGAAAGGCTGAGGGGATCATGATCATGGAGGGATCAAGCTGACAGCACAGGAACCCACTGATCAATCTCAACATCGTTAAAAATGGGACAACTGTATGTGTTTACTGTTGTGATGTAATAGGAAGGCACACAACACCACTTATAAAATAATCTTGGAATAACAAGAAACTGAACCTAATCTAATTAATTCTCTAGCTCTAACTACCTGTTCAGAAGGAAATATGGGTAGTAGGAGAACTTAAATGGCATCGAAAGAATACAGTCAACCACTCCAAGCTGCAGAAAACACTACAGGAGAAATGATTCAGATTCTTCAACAAATGAATGCCCCCCAACAGGTAGGAAGAATTGTCACAGACTAAAAGACACATTGACCAGGTGTAACATGTGGACCTTGTTTGGATCTTGATTTTAATGAATGCGATATAAAAGAAGACATTTTAATATGATTGGAGGAGTTCGAGTGTGGCTTGGTTATTAAATGATAGAAATTGTGGTTAAATTTGTTGGGTGAGGTAATGATAGTGCTGCTGTGTATTTTTGTTTTTTAAACCCTCCTTATCTATTGGATATAAATACTGCTGCATTTAGACAGAGATGACATATGTCTGAGATTTTCTTCAAAATACAGTTCTCCCCCACCCCCACATACTCCCAGAAACATCTAAACTAGAACAGATGAGGGAAAAGCTAACTGTTTATATGTGGCATGGGGGAGGGGTGTGGTGGATGGGACGAGAATGACAGAGTATCGGTAATGGTTCATGCTGAGTGATAGGTCCACGGAGCCACATCCCCATTAGACAATTTCTTTCACTTTGCGTATGCATGAAAATTTCTGCCACAAGGAGTTTTAAAAAAGTCCTCCTTGCCCCTTCTTACGTCGGGATTCTCCAAGAAACGGGAAGGTTGAATCTCCTCCGCAAATCCTTGCAAGGCTGCATTTGTCCTGTCTTCAGTCCCGGCTGTTGGAGACCGTGACGTCCCACAGTGCCCTTCACACTGGGACTCACCTTGGTCCAGTGACACCACTCCTGGTGTCAGTGACTTCGGGGAGGTCCACCTCATCCCCACACACCAGTACTGCCTCAAAAGGCGGTGTCTCTCATTTTGGACTGGAATCAGGAGCATCCAGATGGGTCACCACTTACAACTGGTATACGTTTCAGCCCACAAGCAGAGGTACGCAAGAAATAGGATAGAATTGTTTTTGTAACTCCATCTGATTCGTATGTTAAGCCTTGATCCTGCTGGTGTCCCGTTTGGATTTCCACCCATCCCTATTTGGAGATCATACGGAGCCACAGTGAATGAAGTTTGAGGTGAGAGCGTGGTTGCTATTTATGGGAGGACACACCTGTAGCTTAGATGTTCCTCAGCTTGCTTGCCGTGCCTCCTTAGGGTTTGGTGGCTCTTGTGCCACATGTGGGACAGGTTTTGCCCTGATTCTGCCTGTATGCACAATACAGCCTTCTCCTCTTGGAGTTTTTGCCACATCTTCCCCTCTAACCACGCCTTGGAGACTCCTCCTCCATGATCGACAGACCTGACAGTTGGCACCTCTCAACAACTCAGTAGGAAAAGAAGACAGTAAGTACTGAATTTCAAGAATTCCTGCTTCTGTTAGGTTTCTGCTCAAGTATCCTGTCTTTTCTGTGGAGTTGGGGATTTTAGAAATAAAAGCCAAGATGATGAGCATGATATTGCTGCTTTTAGTCCTGCCATGCCCTTCTCTGGCCAGAGAACGCAGAGTCTGCTACCCGCTTGAATGTAGAACGAAAAGGGTAAAAAAATAAAGGGAGAAAGGGGAAAAAAAAAAATGAAACATGAGCAGATGAGCATCTCAAAATATCCTACCCTCTTAAGAAGATGTGAGTTGAATTCATGGGAGACGTTCCACTGGGGAGAGAGGAATTGTTCTTGAACATGGGGTCTGTGCATTTGCAAAGACTGTGTGGGATCCAGGTCCTCAGAATGCTCTGATGTCATCATTCAGGTCAGAGAACCCCCGCTGGGGGCCGGGTGACCTTTGAACCTTAACAGCCCTGTGCTGGAGCGAGCACTGGGCAGTGTTGCTGGTTCTCTACGTGGTCTGAGTTCCTCAGCCATTTAGGAGACTCGACGATTTTTATTCATATCGGGTCACCTCAACGAATTTCCCGAGAGTCAAGGAGGGCCAACCAGTAGGGAAAAGGAGGCGCTGGGTGTTAGGCATCTTCTAAGCAACTCCTGTTGCTGGTACCATGAAACAGCGACAAAAGAGGAAACATCTGGAAAGTGAAGAGTCCCCGGAAAGTGCCGAGCAGGGAGGAGGTATGCGCTGGGCACCTCGTCTGGGGTGCAAAGGCTGCCGCTAGCCTGAGCCTTCTCTAGGAAGGTAGGATGGAGGAGCACGTGTCCCCGGGGAAGTATCTGAGGATGCTGCCATGTCCATCCTGAGCATCCCTGTGGTGTGAGATGGCACGGGGAGGGCCAGATGCCCCTGGCAGGTGGGGAGTCAGCTCTGCCTGTCTGAGGACTTCTCTCTTGGGTCTGCTCAGGGCTGGAGCTCTGTTGGACTCGTAGCAGGCCGGGGTCCTGCTGGCCCAGACTCCCAGGGGATGGCTTTTCTCAGTCCTGTATTCTCTCTTACTCTCTTTGTTCCATCTTCCTCTGGGGTCACTGGGTGGGGTGTGGGAGCATTGCGAAGGATGCTGATGAAGATCTGTGGGTTGTGCTGTCCCTTTTACTGAAGAGTAAAGAGAAGCCTTGTTGAAAAATATTTTGAGAAGTGAGAAAGGAGATTGTCTAGCGATGGCATCATGGTATTTCTTTAGCAGGAAGAATTTATCCACTGATCCATGCCAGAGAGCCAGCCGGAGCCTTCTGCCCCGTATTGGAGCCCGGCAGTTTCCACAAGGCCCATGGCCCTGAAGAGTATAGGATGAGCCCTGGGGCTGGAGGTGGGACAGGAGGCAGGTTTTCAGGCAGCAGCTGGGATAGGACAGAGGAGGCAGTGATTGGCCAGATATTTTTGCCTTTGTGTGTATGATGGGATGGGGGAGCAGTGGGGAGGATGCAGATAGGGTGTCCTCGGATGTGATGTTGGCCTTGTAAAGTTCCTATCACCATGCCTGGATCTGGGAGACACTCAAAACATGTAAGAGTGAATATAGAACTCTTACTAAGGGAGTTTCATGAGATTGTCTCTTACACACCCATATACACTTTGTACAGAAAAAATCGCACATCTCCACCTATGCTACTTTATTAAATCACACACAGAGCATATAGGGAGATATGAACATCACTCCTACACTGTGTTCACAAACCATCCATGGGTGTCAAAGTCCTCTCCTCGTACACCGAACTCTGGAGTATGAATATATCCCAAATGCCGTAAGGGACATACTTACACTAAAAATAGGCATCACCCAAGTATTACATGGGAAAGCTTCCACTAAAAAATTGTTTGTGGTTTATCTGAAATGCAAATGTAACAGGGCATCCTCTGTTTCTGTTTGCTATAACTCTGGCAACAGGTGTATACTTAATACCAGCTGACATACACTTAGCATACTTTTTTCTTTTAAAGATTTTATTTATTCATTTGAGACAGAGAGATACAGAGAGAGAGAGAGCATGAGCAGGGGAGAGGCAGAGGGAGAGGGAGAAGCAGGCTTCCCGCTGAGCAGGGAGCCCAACACGGGGCTCGATCCCAGGACCCCGCGATCATGACCTGAGCCGAAGGCAGACGCTTAACCATCTGAGCCACCCAGGTGCCCACTGACCATACTTCTGTCTAGTGTCTGTCTTCTACTAGAATGTTCAGCATTACCAGAGCCTAGAATAGTGCCTGATACATAGTAGCTGCTCTCTGACTATTGCTGGATGAATGAATAAATGATTGAATACACACCATAAGTACAGAACCTATTATATAAAATCGTTACATGTTGCACAATTCCTGAGCAGCTATGCACCAAACTCTCCATGGAGGCGTTTCTACCCTACTCATCACACCAGCCCCACATCTGTGAAAGGTTGGGCTGATACACACGATTCTCACATTTCAGACCTACTCAGGCCTTCATTCCTAACCAGACACTAACAAAATAAGTGTTGATAGTAATTCAATACAGGAGCATCCACCCGGGACCGGACTCTGAACCGTGTGTATTCACTGCCCTTGACATATGTCACTTGGTTAATACTTGTTGGACGGGTGAATGATGCCCAAACATGCCCCACCCACCGTATTACTGAGGCTTTCATATCTTTCTAGGAGTCTCGAAGTCACAGGAGGATGCCCCTCAGCTTGAGTCAACTGGGGTGGCCAAAGGCTGGGGCGCAGTGGTAGGGGAGGTGTCCTCTGCCTCTGAATACTTCTCCTGTGTCTCTTCTCCATGCAAGCTCATCTATGCTGGTAAGGGTTCAGGGCTCCTTGGGCATGGGGCACATAGATCCAGGAGAGGCCAAGAAGAAACCCAAGACAATCAGAGGTGGTCAGGGCTCCGTGGAGGAGCCCAGGAAGCTGGTGTTGCTGTTAGGAGAGCATGGCTCTGAGCTCAGTGTGGGAGGGGTGGGGAGCCCTGGTGCAACCATAGTGGGGAAGTTAAGAAGCATGGGCCAGCCTTTGCCCTTGCCTCCAGAGAAGGATGGAGCTCCTCAGCCCAGGCCTCCAGCACTGGAACAGGACCATCCAGCTCAGATCCCCATGCCCTGATGCATACAGCTGTAGTCCACACACATCCATTCTCAGCACACAACCCCCACTCCCCACCCCCAATCCAGACATGGGATCCGCAGTACCATCTCCTACATGACTGTGCACATTCCACCAACACACTGATGGTAACACAGATACACTCAACTCACCAATGTCCCATACATGCTACTCCACATACCTTACTCCACACCCCTGTATACCGACACGCCACCAGCATCCCTACACACACATGAAGAGCACCTGGATGACACCACCCCGATTATGAACACCAACACCAGCCTCTTCACACCACGCATCTTCACATCTGAAGACCCCTCAGCTTCTGGGCTTCCCCCACTCACATTCTCATGTCTCTAATTTGTTTTCCTAGGACTCCGGAGAGTACCTCGAGACAGTCCCCAGCCTAGAACACCCCTATCCCAGGTTCAGGAACAAGGGGAGACTGCTCCTCCCTCACACCATGTCTCCTCGTCCCCTTCGTCCTATAAGACCTGTGTGTCCTCTCTGTACAGAAACAAAGAGGAAAAGGGCATGAAAATATACTACATGCAGGTACAAATGAAAAAGGGTGTGGCTGTCTCCTGGGAGATCTTGGAGACCTCGGAGTCACTAGAAAAGCCGCCAAAGATGGAAGAAGTGACCCTTCCCGAGGACGTACGGGTAGGGACTCCCCCCTCTGATGTGTCCACCAGAAACCTGCTGTCGGACAGCGAGCCCAGCGGGGAGGAGAAGGAACACGAGGAACAGGCAGAGTCAGACAGCCCACCTGGGTCGCCTGCAGTTGCGGAGAGACCCAGGGCCAAGACCCCCGACTGGCTGGTGACAGTGGAGGCTGGCTTCAGGTGCATGGCCTGCTGCCGGGTCTTCTCTACCTTGGAGATCCTCCAGGAGCACGTGCAGCATGGGATCCGGGAAGGTTTCAGCTGCCACGTGTTTCACCTCACCATGGCTCAGCTGACGGGCACTGTGGAAGCAGAGAGCGCCCACAAGGAGGAGGAGGAGGAGGATGAGAAGGAGGAGGAAGAACAAGAAAGGCAGGAAGAAAAGGAGAAGAAGGAAGAGCAGCCCACACAGGAAGACCTCGGCCCCAAGCGACCTTGGAGCCAGTGCCCAGGCTGTGTGTTCCATTCTCCAAAGGACAAGAAGTGAGCAGGGGCTGGGGGTGCCAAGGGAGCTGCGTCTTCTCCGAGCCGCCATGTTTCTCCCATCCAGGCTCACCCCTCCGGGAGGGAGAGCTGGGGGCTTTCACAGCTCAGGGGACACCTGAAGGGGGAGGCGGGTAACCGGGCCCCTGGCTTCCTGTCCAGGTCTGACTGTAAGTGGGGATTAGTCCTGAGCTCTTCAGGCTTACGGAGCACCTTTTCTCTTGAACTACAAAGTGTCTTTGTTCTGGTTTCCACACAGCAGTTGAGATTCATGAGCCAGAAGATCCCGGAAGATGGTGTGGCCTTCTCTTGGGAGAGGTAAGGCCTGAGGCTGGTATCATCTGGGCCGATGTCATGAGGTCCCAGAGGAATTTAGGGGAAGCGGCCACAGGCCCACACTGGGTTCCCTGGTGGCTCTGCAGCTGCATCAGCTCGTGCCAGACCCGGTGCTTCCGGGGACTTGACCTCCATTGACTTAAACGAGAAAGTGAGAATTTTGATGGGCAGTTACCTCAGTGTCTCCACACCTGACCTGAACTCTAAGAGCAAATACTGCCAGGTGGCCTTTGGGGCTGAGAGAGCTCAGCACAACCTCAGGGGCCAGGAGTGGTGTGAAGGACCGGGGCCTAGCGGGAGCAGAGGTCTGACGTGTGAGAGCCTTCAGCCTGAGCTGGCCTCTCACTCTGGGACAACGTGGAGTGTGGAGAAGGAGAAACACGGAAGTGAGGCCCTGAGAGATCTGGAAATGTTCCAGCACCTTGATTGGGCTGTGGTAGATCTGGAAATAAATTCACTCTGGTGTGTGTGGCTCTGAGCTTTAAGACAGAGGTGAAGGGTTACTCTGACTAGTGGAGCTCACGTTGCATCTTGTCTCTTCTTGCTCTGCCTTATTTGTTAAAATCGCTTCCAGGGAGAAGACAGGACCCTGGGGAGAGTAGCAGACAGGATGCCAATGATGTGAAGGAAGGTGAAGGAACCAGCACTCCGTCTAGCATCACAGGACCACATAAATGTCATATGCAATAAAGGCTGTTTTCCAAACCTTGCCTGGATATATTCTTGAATTAAAATTATCTATCCATCTACCCACCATGTACATCAGTCTCGCTAGTGGCTGGTGAACTAGGTTTCACGTAAGCACCACAGAGACCCCCACAGTCCTTTTCCAGAAGCAGCGGTACTCATGCTGCTGAATGAGGCTTCCGTGTGACTGTTTTCACAGGGCTGGCTTCCACATCTTTCATGAGACTGGGACAAATACGCTGAGTTCCAACGAGGTTGCTTGTAAGTAGCAGGTGCTCTAGAAACCGTGGGGTTGTGACTGAAAGCCCTGGGATGGTTGGTCTTCGGGGGGCTGGTGGGTGCTGTGCATGTCTCCCAGGTCTGGCCTGGACGGGGGCAGAGGAGACATGTCTGCATGTGGAAGCTGTCCGTGGAACAGGTTCCTCCAGGGTTGGTGGGAGTTTGTCATAGCGATCAAAAAGAAGCCGTCTGACCACGATCAGGAATTAGAGGAAGAAATGGTTGTAATCAGAGTTTCAGCCAATAAGCTTGGCTATTTCCAGTTTTGATATTAATAGATCAATTGCCAAATAAATTCTTACTCTAGCTGCTCAAGTTTTGGACGCAGTTTTGGACGCAGTCATCCCTGAACTTCATCCTCACCCCACTGCTACCAGCCCCCCCCGGAACTACAGACATCTGGAAGGCACTGAAGACTCATTTCAATGCATGAGGCTGTCCATGGACTGAAAGGTAAGTGGGGTGCAGTGTATCTTTCTAATCTGAGTGGGGGGCCAAAGCCAGTCTTCAGAGAACTGATAGAAGAAAATAATTCAAAGTTCAGAGATTCTATAAAATGAAGCAGAATCAGGTCTAATTCCAAAGTCCCATGGATTTTTTTCAAGATGTGAAAGGGGCCTTCATGGGGCTTTATTGAATCAACCATGGTTCCTGTGATCTGGTGTTGTCGTTAGTATTTCAATCATCATCATCATCATCATCATCCAGCTTCCCCACTGGCTTCAAGCTTCCCAGCCTCTCCAAAGGGGGTGCCATCTGCATGTCCACATCCCTTTGCCTCAAGATGCCCAGTGCCTCCTTTAATGGTCATTCTAAGAATTCAGAATTTGAAGCTTGTCTACCCTTCCATACTTTCACCGCCTCTGGGAGATTCTACTCACTCTCTGGTCTGCTGTGCTCTGTAATCTTCCCCTTGGTTCCTTTGTTCCTTGAGCCCACCAGGAATTCTCCCCTCCCTCCTGCCTTCCAAGGTCTTCTGCTGACAGCTTCAAAGACCTAGAGTTGATTCCATGTAACTTGGTAGTATGCAGGTTACACAGTGAGAGTTCTGGTCGTTCTTCCTGCTTGGAGAGAGATTTCTTTGGAAAGCACAGAGTCACATGAGGGCCTGTGGGTGCAAGTCAGGGTGCTGCAGTGGGCAGTTATTGCTCATCTAGAGAAACTTGATGGATTTTTACATGTGCTGACCTTATATCCACCCACCTTATTGAACTGTCTTACTAGTTTATCTGTGTGTTCTTTTGGGCTTCCTGGATAAACAATGATATTAAATGTAAATAATATGTTCTGTGGATAATGAGTAATTCATTTTATAGATACTTTTTATTTTATCTATTTATTTATTTTTAAAGATTTTATTTCTTAGAGAGATCATGAACAGGAGGAGGGGCAGAGGCAGAGGGAGAAGCAGACTCCGCGCTGAGCAGGGAGCCCAACCCGGTGCTTGATCCCAGGACCCCAAGATCATGACCTGACCTGAAGGCAGATGCTTAACCAACTGAGCTACCCAGGTGCTCCTATAGATACTTTTTAAACACATAACCTTTTCTAGACCTAGTTTTAGCTTCCCTCCCACTCTTCAGAGTTAACCAGTATCAGAGTTTTGAATGTATCCAGTCCAAATTTTTATATATATGTTTATATATAATCATAATCTAACATTGTACATCACATTTTCTTTCAACCAGTCTTATATTTTCATGTTTTATCTGTGTCAATTTGTACCGATCTAAGGCTGTTATTTAACTGTTTGATGTTATTCCACCATATGCATATAGCATCATTTTTTTTTTTTCCGATTCAGGCATTACTGGACAGTTGGATTGTTTCCATCCTTTCTCTGGGCAAACAGTATTTCTTAGAGCTTCCAGACTTCTCTTGACAGTCAAGAAGGGCCAGGCTGTCTGAGGGATTGTCGCTTGCCTTCAGCCACCTTGTAACAGGCTACCTCCACCAGCAACTGGAAGCACCAAGAAGTTAAAAACTCCTCCAAATGGGAAGATCTAAGGAGACAGAAGGTAGGAGGTTAATGCCAGGTGTCCTGCAGGGAAGTCAGGGCTGCCCTGAGCATTCCTCCATCTTCCTCCCCCCCTCTCCCTCCCCCTTCCGGCCTCTCTAAAGAAATGTGGAGGAAAGGAGAATCCGAAAACTTTGAGCAGACACAGGCGAGATGTTGGGGACTGAAGTTGTGATTGAGGTCTCTGAGTGGACTCTGAGGGGGCAGAGCATCCAGATAGCCAGGCTCTGCCTTCTGAGAACTTCTAAAGATGCTCATAATTGGGGTGATGCCAGGCGCATGGAACTGACTTGGACCACCCTGTCCCAGAAAGTTCTGCTCTGTCGGTATCTATTCCTGATCACTCTTGTTTCCCATTATTTGGTCACTGCCTTTGGTCCTCCACTGATGGGGACCACAGCAGGTGGAAGATGCAAATGACTCATCTTGCTGCTCAGTGTCACCACAGAGCTTGGGGGTGAGGGAGAAGGCCAAACTAAGCTCATGAAGGAAAGATGGACTTTAAAGAGGAGATCTGAGTCGAGGGTGTTTTCTCAAGTCTTGATGAATGAAATCTAGCGTCACTACCACAAGGATTTCCTGAAGTTCTCCTTGTTTTCAAGGCTGGCCATGGGCCTGGTTTCCCTCAGTGAAGGAAGCAGGGATCCCTATCCATTCAGTGCTTGCTCACACTTGTCCACCTCTGATACACACTGTACGAGACTCATCTTCCCTCTAAGACAACTTTTTACTGTTATCTCTCCTGAGCATTTACAGACCTCCTGAAGTGCCCCCCTTAACATACCCGTGCAGTGAATGTATAATTTGATAATCATGCTTCTCATTCTATTCTCAGCACCTTCTGATAAACTGTATCCTCTTTATGCCACAGTTTTCACAGATCAATAATCCTTCTTAACTTTGTTGAAACAGATGAACCCATGAGGAATCTTTGCTTTTTCCCTTTCTTCTTTGCCAGTTCCTTTCTATCTTTTAAGATCCTTTTCTTGTCTCTCTACTATCCTGACTCCTTTTTTCCTGATTTTGGTCAACTCTCAGTCTCCTTCCCTAATTTCCTCATAAACATTTGGGATTTATCCCTCACAAATTAGAGAATGTTTGGTTGTTGAGAAGTGCTAAGTTCACTGGTGTTCTTGCAATCATGGAAGCTTCCCTGTCTGGCGACCCACAAAAGGAGGCCCATGGAGATAGCCGGTTGCATTCCAAACCCTTCTAAACACAAAGCTCATACTGAGAATAGCTTCCAGCAAATTAGAGTCCCTAGACCACTGCCCAAGCTCAGCTTTGAATTAGCATCCATTTAAGATGATTTAGATAAAAGTCATGGGGTAAATGTGTCCCCAAATCCATGTGAATAGAAAACCAAAGAAACCATAAAACAAAAATTGGAAGGAAATCACACATAAAACAAATTAGGGAATGGTTTTAAACTGTACCAAGATGTGTGTAAGTGTGTGAGCATGTGTGTGAGTGTGTGAGCATGTGTGTGTGTGTGTGTGTGTGTGGTTTTAGTATGTTGGAGGTGTGGGGGTGTGGGGATAGATTGGGAAAGATCCTATGAACTCTAATGACTTATGCAGACAGGTGCAGTGGAGACACCCATTGTCCCGTCTGCAATGGGCACATCAAGCCTGACAGGTCCCTGCTGATTCTGTCATGCTTTTTGGAGCAGCCTCTGAGTGCAGAGGCCTGAGGTTCCCTTCATAGGTGTCTCAGGCGATCTTCCACTCTGAGATTTCCTTGCCTCATCCAAGAATCTGACTTGAGCACCCTGCTGCTCTGGGTCCCCACACCCCTCCTCTCATCTTCTCATTGCTGGAAAATATTTTTCCTCATCTCTTGGCCAAGCTATTCCCTCTCTGAGGCATTCCATGTTTTTTTCCTCAAAACCTGAACAGTACATGTTCATGGCATATTAAACCTAGAGTCAGCTTATGCTGAGAATGTGGTGAGAAGCAGGATTGTCAACAGAACAACTAGTTCACCCTTTCTGAGGGGTCTTGAGAATTTGATCTTTAGACCTCTCTTACACGGAGGGGAAATAGAATAATAAAATTAGCAGTTAATGAGAAAGCTCCTTTCTATGTATTTGTGTGGATTAATGAGTCCGCAGAATGACTCTGTGGGTCAGGTGCCATTATATCATAGGATGAGCCTTATCCAGTCTAAGGGATTGTGGGAACGACTCCTGGAGCCATCTGGGAACTTTGTTCTCATTCTGCAGCCCCGGGTTCAGCTGGGACCGGATTGCACTAGCCTGGAGGCTCCGAGGGGGTGGATGAAGGATTTATTCATGCCTGAGATTACTGTACACTGCAGTCATAAGTACTAAGTCATGTAGTACTAAGAGATTTCAAGATTGATGAGGTGCCCATATAGCCAGAGTATTTTTTTTTGAATGCAACATCTGGCCTAGGGGAGTTCTGAGCTGGTTCTGTTTGATCTCACCCAGCACGGGCAGGGGTTCCCTCTCCCCATCATCACTCCCACCACCTCTCTAGGGGTGTGGACCATGTCCTGGCAGAGTGGACACAGAAGAAGCTGGATGGGTTCCATCTGGGTACGTCTCTTGCTGGGGAGTCATGGGTCAAGTGCTGGTTACTGGAGACACATGCTTACCTGGAGACAAGCAGAGTGTTCTCAGAGTGCTTGTTCTGCATGTGTGGGTGTGGGATGGGTGTGTGAGTGTTCCCTTCTGGTTGGTTCTCTTGTCCATGCGCCCGAAGACTCTGTCCAAGGAGTCCTTTTCATCACAAGGGTAGGAAGTTTGCCTCATTTGCCATCATATCCTTTCCCCAAAGGACGGTTATGATAAGGTGTTCCCACTTCCCAGACTCCTTTTCTCTCACTTCATTTCTGTCCTATCGTCTGTTCCCTCCAGAATGGTCTGTTGACTCAATGGGTGTAGATCCAAAGACAGCAAGAAATGCCAGCAATGCCAAAATAACAATACCGGCATGTCAGGAAAACTTCAAAACATTTATCCTGGCACATTTGTAAAAATTTCACAAAGAATATATTAAATGTGTAAAAACTCAAATGATAGAGGAATGGAGTGAAACTTAATTTTTTTCTTTAATCTTTCCCCAGTGTATTCCAATCCTCAAAGTTAACATGATGAACCATTTGATAGACAAACTTTCATACATTTTTCTACACACACACACACACACACACACACACACACACACACACACACTTTCCTTTTTTCACATAGGTATGAACTAGGTCCCCACCAGCTTGCTGTGATATTGTCATTTACTCTCTCCTCTTGACTTATCCACTGATAAAGGAGCCATTTTCATGGTGAAATTTTCCAATAGCTAATAGTAAACATCTGCTGAGTGCTTACTCTGTGTCAGGTACTCTTCTAACTGCTTATATGTAATTATAATATGTAAGTTTCACGACATACCCATCAAACAGGTACCGTTATAAGCCCTCTGTGACAGATAAGGGCAGATGAGGCATGAATAAATTCTTCATTTACTCAGGTGACTTGCCTGAGACATTGGAGCAAGTCAAAATCCATGACTTTAATCATTCTGCTTTATTGTCTTTGTTTGGAAGACTGTATGATTTTGCCATTAAAACCCTTAAATATCATGTTAAGTTTTTACATCTCCAAAACAAGCATGGGCTTGTTACATGGGGTAAGTAAACTGACTCTTAAAAAAACCCTTATGCAGCTGGATCAAGGTAAGCCAGGGACTAGAAGCTATAGATTCAATATTGCCTACCAAATTTTAAAGATAGACTTGACATAACATAAATTATATTCAAGAAGCTAGTATGCTGTCTGAATAGTTACAAGGAAGTAAAGTTAGGTAAAACATTACTTCGAGTTGACAAGTACCAAGAGTGTGGTAATCCTAGGGCCAGGGTAGAGACCCATAGAAAAACTTGCTGTTTCCATTCAGGCCCTTAGAAGGGCTCCACCACCTGCCAGTGCCCCTGGGGCAGCTAGTCAGCTCACTTCTTAGTACACAGCATCTTCAATTTGATAGACTCACAAGGAAGCCTTCCATGTGGTTAGCGGTTCTGCATTCTTGATGCAATCATATTTTTAGAGTGTGGGAGGATATCAAGCTATGAAAATATCCTTGGAGAGACTTGCTTATTAAATTTGGCTTTTTCAATCTTCCTAATACTTTTTCACTAAACACCAGGCGGTTCTCTTAATTTTTCAGATTCATGTTGTTTTTCTTTTGTCTAATGAACTTTCACATACTTCCTGATGAGCTATTGAGGTTGGAAAAAAATAAACATAATCTAGAATAAAAAAGATATTGACAATGACAAGTAGAGAAAGACCGAAAATTGAGGCTATACTTCATTATAGCCTATAAATTGGAATGGAAAATTCATGTTCACACTGCTTGGGGTATATAAATAAAAGTCAAAGATCCTCTGAGGTATCTCTGGGGTCCTTATGAGTCTCCACCATTTCCAATGAGTAATATTTGACTGCTAAATATAGGATATTTAGTTAAATTTGAATGTCAGAAAAACAGTGAATACATTTTTAATATAAGTATATCCCGCATCTTATGTAGGATATACTTATGGTAAAACATAAGTATTATCTCTCTAAAGTTCAAATTTAACTGGATGTCCTGGATTTTTACTGACTACATCTGACAACCCTACAGATGAGCTATGGTGGAGGCAGCTAAGGGTGGGTACACACGGGCTCTTGGACAGTCACAAGTTGCTTGAGGGCATCTGGGTACGGTGACAAATCCTTTATGGACGTAGCTGAGAAGCCATGGCCAGTATTTGACTCTAAGTATGTCCTTGGGCTTCCCTTAGGTGGGATGAACCTTCCTCTTAATGGCTTTTTGGCAAATATGGAAGCCCATATACAAGGGGGGAGTCCCAAAGTGAGTCCCGTCCTTACAACCACATTTCCATTTCAAAATGGAGTCTTCCTAGAATTAGTTGCATATAAATAATAAGAGATGAAAAGGTTTGTGAACTTGGGATTAATATACCTTTTAACCTTTATGGGTGAAGTTTTGCCGGCCTGGGAGACTTAACATGAGCAATGTGAAAGATCCCAGGTTCCCAGGCAGACAGAATAGTCCTGTTATATTTCTGGATGCATGGCCAGGCTCTAGTGTTGCAGAGAATGAATATCTGGTCTTAGAAACACAGACCCAGGCTTGGATGTTTCTGAGAACCAGGGAAAGGTCTGAGTTTCAAGTTGACCTCTTATGGCTTGCTGAGACAACAATGAACTACACGTAGTTCCCAGAAGGGAAATCATGGAGCCAAACCTTAGCCACATCCACTGTTGTAAGCTTCTGTATTTGGTTCCATCCAAATTATATTTCAAGGTAGAGCTTGTTTACAGCAATGGAGGTCCAGAAAATTCTCATATGCTCTTTGGGCCCTCACTCCCCGCGAGAAGGCAGGGCTGATACCATAGAAATACTCTGAGTTTGCTGGGCTGACAGTGGCATCGCCCAGACCCCAAAGACCTGTGCTGCCCCCTGAAGTGTGCAGAAGGATTTTTGTCTCTTCTGTGATCTGTCATAGCATTATGAAAGGAAGCTGCTGCACCTGTGTCAGAGAATTTCAGATGTGGTAGGAGAAGACTGGTCAGGTTTAGGCTCACTGGTATTACCAGAGTCAAGGAGAACAGATGATCAGAAGTGGAAGTGTCTGGGGTGGGAAGGATATTGCTGGGATTTCACAAATATTGCAGGATCAGGGAGGACCACCAGAAGTCCTGGGCTGTGATTTAGATTGTAGGTAAGGGAGTGAGGAATGGAATTGACCTTATACACCTGGCCAGCTTGTCATGCATTCATTCATTTGTCCTTCATTCATTCACTCATTCATCAGTTGGATTGCTGTCATGTGTCGAGTGTTAGGTTTTGAGACAAAGTAGTGAAGAAAATAAGATCTCAGTCTCTCTGGAGCCCATAGTTCAGAGAGACGGATAGATAAATAAGCATAGGAATTAATTAATTAATTAACTGGCATAGGAGATAAGTTGCCTAATAGAAGAAGTAGAGTCTCTGTGGGTATAAACAGGAGGGTCAATTAACTGAGCCCAGCGGTAGGGTTAGGGGTTGGCGGGGGGACCAGAGAGAGTTCTTAAAGGAAGTGATCAGGGAGATCTGCAGGATGAGCAGAAAGTTTTCAAGACCTTCCCAGGCAACGATGAAGGGAAGGAAGAAAATTTCAGGAAGAGGGACCAGTCTGTTCCGAATCCTTAAGATGAGGAGAGTATTGTATGCTCTTCAGTATGTTTGGGGCATGAAATCCGTGGGAGGCAAGTAACAGGACATGTGGCCAGGAAGGGAGGCAAGGTTTTACCGGCCATGTTAACAAGTTTAAACTTTGTTCTTCGGACAAAGGGGATTCACTGGAGGTGTTAGGCAGAGAAATGACTCTGTCACATGAGTGTTTCAGAAAAGTCACTTAGGTGACCGCGTCTGGGGTGAGTTTAACTGGACATCAGCATGGATAGAAAACTCATATTCTTCTGTGGGGGGACCATAGAGGTCACTGGAGTCAAGTGGAGCAGGGTGTGGGCAGTTCTTTTCTTCTCTTTTTCGTATGAGGCTTGGCCAGAGGCCATCATGCCTTCGTTCCATTAAGAGCAATGTGAAATCAGTGAAACCTCCAAAGATTATACAAGGCAGAGCTTTCTTGGCATTTAAAAAACAAAATCACCTCAGGACCTAAAAAGGGGTCTGGCACCTGTAACAGCTGAATGGAAATAGCAGCTGGAAAAAAACCCCAAAGATGAGGGATTCTGGGGCAGGAAGCTGGCAGCATGTCACAACCAAGGGCACTTCCAGCTCCCAGGCCTCTCTACCTTCTCCTCTTCCTGACCCCCAACCTCACCAGGAGGAAAGCATATTCTAGAGACCTTTGGTCAAATTCCCTTATACGGACCCTTCCCATACAATTCATAGCTTCTTTCTTTCTCTTGAGAATAAGTTAACAACCGTGATGATTAAATGAGGAGTGCCACCTGAGGAGATGTACATATACCACATGTTGTCAGAGATGGGAACATGTGCTAACTTGTAAACTTTTTCAACGAAACCTCTTTGGGCCAGACCTGTGCTGGCCCCATATGCAGGGCTGTTTCCCCTGGAACAGAGAGGGCCCTGCCTTTAGGGCTTGCTTCCAATTAGGCAATGGAGTTATGACTGGACCTTGCCACAGGGAAGCTTTTTTGCTTCCGAAGAAGTTATAAAAAAGTCAGAACATCTCTCCTTAAAAGTGGTTGCTGAATTCCTTATTTTTTTTCTTCTTCTTTTTTTTATTCTTATGTTAATCCCCATACATTACATCATTAGTTTTAGATGAAGTGTTCCATGATTCATTGTTTGTGCATAACACCCAGTGCTCCATGCAGAATGTGCCCTCCTCAATACCCACCACCAGGCTAACCCATCCTCCCACACCCCTCCCCTCTAGAACCCTGTTTGTTTTTCAGAGTCCATCGTCTCTCATGGTTCGTCTACCCCTCCAGCTGAATTCCTTATTTATCCAAGACCCTCTCTTCTACCAAAGTGTGTGTGTGTGTGTGTGTGTGTGTGTGTGATCCAGATCTATTCCGACATTGAAGAAGTAATCTTAAAATCAGAAAGATGAATTCAGTATGTCTCTGTGAATTTAGTTCAGTACATTTTTATGTCTAGCCTGGTCCATCTTTGGGTGTAAAATATTTACCCTCATGTGTATTTTAAAAGAAGAAAACTGATGCCTTGCTCAGGGAAGGTAGCCACTCCTGAAAGCCTCCTTAGCTTTACTTTTGAGAAAAGTGAGATGTTTCTGTGGAAGCAGTTCCAGGATGTGAAGGCAGCCTCTAGTCACACTGATGAAAACCCTGTGATTCTTTCAAGCACAGATGCAGTGAAAGGTGTCTTTTTCTCATTGTGTGTGTGCATGTGCGTGTGTGTATTCCTATGTCAACATTGAGATTAACTATTATGTGTCACAATCCCATATCTGATAAAGGGTTGGTATCCAAAATTTATGAAGAACTTATCAAACTCAACACCCAAAAAACAATCCAGTTAAGAAATGGGCAGAAGACATGAAAAGACATTTTTTCCAAAAAAGACAGCCAAATGGCTAACAGACCCATGAAAAGATGCTCAACATCACTCATCACCAGGGAAATGCAAATCAAAACCATGATGAGATACCACCTCACACCTGTCAGGGTGGCTAAAATTAACAATACACGAAACAACAAGTGTTGGTGAGGATGTGAAGAAAAGGGAACCCTCTTACGCTGTTGGTGGAAACGAAAACTGGTACAGCCACTGTGGAAAACAGTCTGGAGATTCTTCAAAAAGTTAAAAATAGAACTACCTTACAATCCAGCAATTGCACTACTGGGCATTTATCGAAAGAATACAAAAATACTAGTTCAAAGGGATAGATGCATCCCATTATTTATAGCAGCATTATCAACAATAGCTAAATTATGGAAACAGCCCAAGTGTCCGTCGGCTAATGAATGGACACAAGTTGTGGTATATATATGCAATGGAATATTATTACTCAGCCATCAAAAAGAGTGAAATCTTGCCATTTGCAAAGACATGGATGGAGCTAGGGAGTAATACGCTAAGTGAAAGTCAGTCAGACATTTGATTTCACTCAAATGTAGAACTTAAGAAACAAAACAAATGAGCAGGGAAAAGAGAGAGAGAAAGAGAGAGAAAGACAGAGAGGGGCAAACCAAGAAATAGATTCTTTACTGTAGAGAACAAACTGATGGTTACAAGAGGGGAGGTGGATGGGGGGATGGGTTATATAGGTGATGGGGATTAAGGAGGGCACTTGTGATGAGCACAGGGTGATGTATGGAAGTGTTGAATCACATATTGTACACCTGAAACTAATATTACCTTGTATGTTGACTAACTGGAATTTAAATAAAAAGTTTTAGAAAATTGTGTGTCAGATGCGGAGTGTAAGAGGGGACCTGAATCATAGCAACGCTCTCAACACCCTGTGGCTTGAAAGTAATGAAATCCCCTAAGCGGAGATGTGCTGTTTATCTTCCCTATTAGTCACTGGATGCCATTTATAAGTCCCAAACAGCTACTGTTTTTAGAGCCTTCTTGCTTTCCATTTCTGAGGGTGTGTCGTCACTATCTCCTTTGATCATGGAAATATAATCTTTACAAAACCACCAATGACCACGAATTATTACTATAACAAAACACACCAGTATTCTCCATGGAATTTGTTGTACTAGGATTTGATCTTCATTGCTATTTCTTGGACTGTCTTCCTAGCTAGTGGCTTAATTGAACTCAAATTCCTTCCATCTGTTGACCACTTCAAAGTTTTTGTCTGGAAATTAAGCTGGTAAAGTAACAGAAGGACTTCCCCCCATGATAGTCCCTTTCTTTGATACAAAATGAAAGTGGGCTACGTACGAGATAGTACGAGAAGACTTAAATTTGAAGATTTTAAGAATGATTTGGAGAATCAGGGGTAAAAAGGGATTAATACAAGTGAATCTGAAATGTTCTTTTGCCCCAAGTACCACTTAACATGGATTAGAATTTAGGTTTCTTGTAGAGCCTAGTTAGATGCTTTACCACTTTTTCAAGTTCTAACACTCAGATGTTCTTTGAAAATCTATTTTAAAGTTCTAGCTGAAGATCTTAGAATAAATTTCCACTTGGTGGAGTGCAGAATGTGAAGAGGTGAAAGAAAAATCAGGCTGGGAGGATCCTGCAGAACAAAACTGCCCCATCCGTGATCAGGCATGCAAATGGAAGTCAGCCGAGAAAGGAGAGAGAAGCAGAGGTGGTTTTGTAATGCGTGGAGCATGTAGCTCTTTAATAGTGCTAACCACAAAGGGGCAGGTGCAAAGTGCTCAGTAAGAGTTTCTCGTGAAAGCCCACACTGTAGGAGTGGCAGGGTCACCAGCGTGGGAGATCTCCTCGTTTTTGGTACCCAGGCTGGAATTATGAAGCTATTAAGACACAGGTTTTTCTCTGAGGGAGAAGGCCTATGATGTTCTTTAAATAGAATTTCCAGAGCTGATTACATATTCATGCTAACAAAGCCATATCTGTCAATCGAGGGACCTTTGAAAACAATAGAAGAGCATAAACTCCGGCATCTGTCAGACCTGGGTTGGTATCTATTACTTCGGTAGATTACTTAATCCCTATTATTTAATCTTAAGTAGTAATTACTTAATGTCCTCATCTGTGAATGAGCGATGATAATAATAGGATTGCTGTGAATATTGAATGAGATTGTGGACGATGGGCATTCTGGACAGTACCTGGCAAACAGGAGCTGTTTCGTAAGTGGTCATTAGCAATCATTATTCACATTATGAAGAATAGTGCATCTCAGGCTTTTGTTGAGAGAGATTTCTTATTCTCTTTACTCACCTGCTAACATCACTTGTGAGACCTTCAGAATTTGCGTTTGCTGCTTGTCTCCTATTGGCCATTCGTTCAGTGCCCCTCCCACACCTCTTACATATTAACATTCTATGCGCTTGGCCGACTTCCGACTTGCCAGTGTCTGCCAGTTTCTAGCGCAAGAGCTTCTTCTGAAGCTGTAGAAGTCTGCTCTAACTGTGCACAAGGCAGAAGGAAGTGAGGGAAGTTAATAGCTCCCCAGGAGCAGCGCTCAACCAGTGACTGATGGAGTGGGTACAGAAATGCTCCAGTTCCCCTGCCCTTCAGTTTCTCAGAAGTTCTCCATGGATTAGCTCCACTTTCCTACACTATTACAAGGCTAATAGCACACTCTTCAGTGCTGGTCTTCTCTTCCTGATTTCTCTTTCTTACTTTCTTGTGGGGATTTCTTCCATTTCTCAAATTAATGATTGGAACCAGAATGTTAATTACTGGGTTTGATTCTGGGAGAACCCCAAGTCATTTTCTTGAGATGAAAAGTTGTCAAGTTGCCTTCTATCAGAAGATACTAACTAATAGAGAAACTAAAGTTTTCATTATGGTTAATAATTCCCTGAACACATTTTTTTTTTTTTGGTTACAGTTTTGTTTAAATAATTATGTAACACAGAAGTGATACAAAAAGCATAAGGACACAACTGATTTTATAATTAAATGCATTCACTTTAAGCATCTCAGAGCAGGCATCAGTTATACAAAATGCTAAGGGAAAAATAATCTAAGATAAAACAGTTTATGATTTAAGAATAATTATAATATCATTTGCAGAAATTGAGTCCTGCTGAATTCTGTTGAGTGCGCACAATAGTGATTGGTGTCATGGGGATTCTAAATTATGTTGAGGGCCACTGACCAAGTTTAAAAGAATGGATATGGTTGGGGAATGGGTGGTCCTTCTTATTTTTTTAGTTCTTCGTTACTAAAAATGCGTAATAAAAAGTGTTAATATGCACTCTTTCCACATTGTTCTCTTTTTTGAAGAGTGAAAGAAAAATGGAAAACAAAGTGTAAGTTTTTCTTAATGAAAGTCACTTTATTGATATCCTTAAAGACAACTTTATTTTTTAAAATTTTTTATTTAAATTCAATTAGCCAACATCCTTAGCTTTTGATGTAGTGTTCAGTGATTTATTAGTTGCATATAACACCCAGTCCTCATCACATCATGTGCCCTCCTTAATGCCTGTCACCTAGTTACCCCATCTCCCCACCCACCTCCCTTTCCACAACCATGTTTGTTTCCCAGGGTCAAGAGTCTCTCATGGTTTGTCTCCCTCTTTGATTTCTTCCCTTTCAGTTTTCCCTCCCTTTTCCTATGATCCTTTGCGCTATTTCTTATATTCCACAACTTTAATTGGGAAGTTGTAACTGCATAACTTACAGGAGTAGCTTCATTTTTAATTCAGAGCGCTCTTTTAGGACATAAATGAATAGAGGCAAAAGGAAGGGATTGAACGGGTTAAGAAAGCTAAGAGCAGAGCTGGAAATCATGCTTGATCACACATCAATGGTTAACAACAGCTTTAATTCTTTATCAGAAATACAAAATCCAGGGTACCTGGGTGGCTCAGTTGGTTAAGCGACTGCCTTTGGCTCAGGTCATGATCCTGGAGTCCCAGGGTCGAGTCTAGCATCAGGCTCCCTGCTCAGCAGGGAGTCTGCTTCTCCCTCTGACCTTCCCCTCTCTTGTGCTCTCTCTCCCTCAAATAAATAAATAAAATCTTTAAAAAAATACAAAATCCAGGCAAGAGGCACCCAATATTTATGATAATGTTGATAACATAATATCATGTGATATTATTGACCTGTTTGCATTCTTTCTGATGCAAAGTCCAAATTTCATGTCTCCCCATAAAATGTACTTTTCTAGTTTTATGCACTGACCCCATATTTGATTTTGGAGCACTGTTCCAACCATGTGTCAGGTTGGCAGGAGGTAAGAAACCTCCCTCTCTTCCTAGTGATGCTTACTCACAGCCGGGGCAAAATACAGCTTGGACTACACAGTCAATGCTTGGCTCTACTGACCAGGATGGTTTGAAAATAATATCAGGGGTTAGATCTTCAAAATAGCAAATTTTAAACTTTTTTTCAGCACTTGAATCCTATTTTCTAATAAACTATTCTGTAGAATTCCATGCTGTAATATATATTATGGAAATCCTGATTCAGTAGACAGGTAGTTGAAAATGGTAACAGAGTACTGTACGTTCTCAGGACACTCTGTAATTATTTATCCAGAAACCCAAGAGAGGTATCGTGGGAAATTTCATTTCAAAACTGAACCATCAGCAATATCTAACTACCGCTTCTATTTCTTATCATAAACATCAAAGTCAGACAAGAAGCACACAAGACCTTTAATAAGTACTAAAGGCTATGTCAATAATATCAAGCTATTATCTGTTGGAAATTAATTTATCATAGAACAGTTGGCTATTATATGATTGTGTTCCAGACAGATGAATCCAAATCTTAAATGGAAAAAAAAATGGAAGGAGCACGTTATTATAGAACTGGGTTGTTGGTATGAGAAAACTGAGTTCTCTTACCATGCAAGCCTTATGGAAGGCATAGTTTACTGTGATAAGCTCAAAGGACATGTACTTAGCAAATGAAACCAAGAGATGTCAGGCTGGGGGATGTTCAAGGAATGAGTATTCTCCATTCTCTGTTCTACCTGTGTGAGATCCTATCTGATTATATATAACCCAAAGTGGGGTCTCTGCTAACACTTTACAGTCCAAATTGGTCACCCTGAAAATCCAGCATGATTGCCCAACATGATTGCAAAATCTGCCATTAACCAATCAGCTTTGTAACTTGGCATTAGTAATTTCTTGCTACACCACCGGCGCCATCTTATTGCAGCGCCCACAGGTTACAGAATAAGACCAGGTATCACACATGTCCAGTAGGGACGACTGAGCATAAAGTCCTTGACAGAAGTTTTCATGTTTCTGAGGACCTTATTATACATCTTTAGAAATGAGTGTAAGGCAGTTACTTAGCTTTAAAAAAAAAAAAAAAGACCAGGGCTAAACTGTACCCTTACTAATAAATAACATATTTAAAGAAAGGTCCTTTATATGTACAGATTTGGTAGCAGTAGCTTTATACTGAATTTTACACACAAGAATGAGTTAACCAGGCAGTATCTTGGAAAGGGGTTCGTGAAAATATGTTAAAACCTGATATGTAACACATATGAATTAGTGATTCCTAGTATAATCCCACAATGTTAAAAATAGCCATTAAAAATAAAAAAATTTGGACAAAGTATTTGTACGTGACACTGTAACAATGCTGCAGAATTTTTAGGGCTTTTAGAAACATAGCTTTAAATCACATCCTAAAATGAGGTAGATCCCTGGCTTGAAAGATTTGGATTATTGCCATTTTACAAATGGAGCAAAAGAAACCAAAAAAAAAAAAAAAAAAAAGACTTAGGCATGATTACATAGTAACTTAGTGGCAGAACTGGAAAGTGGAGCTTAGGGTTTATGCACTGAGGTCCACAAATCTAATGAGCTCAATTTCCAGTAAGTAGACTGTAGGTCTGAAGTTACGGACTAGAACTGTATTATTGAATTTGGTGTGAACTAAAATTCATTTCATTCAAATGAGAACTATTAGTTGCTCAAAAATAATAGTGGAATATAATTTCCTATTTGACTTTACTCCAAATCTATATCTGATGGCTTGGTAATGATAAAAAAATAAAGTGTAAAGCTATGGGCAGGAATAATAATTAGGCTATGAGGACAGAACCAGTAATAGGTGGGAATTATAGGCCACTGTCTTGGGCTATGAAGTCATCCATACTAATCTTCCTAACAGTTTTGTGGCCATCATGTTGTGCTGAATATCAAGTATTAACTGACTTAGTTTGTGGGTTGTAAAATGTCTGTAGGAAACAAAGTGTTTTTTGCTTTTCCCTGAAGTGATGCTAAAGCACATTCCCCAAAGATTCTCATTTTAAATGATCATCATTTAAAGAAATCTTTTCCTCTGAGAATAAAATTTAGAACATTCTACTCTGGACTGAGGGTTTGGGTGGCTTTTTGCATCCAGTCTCATGGTCATGGAAAATTTTGAACTTTCCCTTCTCCTCATAATGGGAGTCAGGGGGAGCCCAGATAAGGTGCTCACCTTGGAAATGCATGAGAAGGTTTGTGTAGTGGAGGACAAGGTAGGAGTGAGTATTCACTAAAGCCATTTAATTTGCTCCTTCAGAAGGTAAATCCAAAGGATGTGAAAAGATCTAGAAATGGAAGACAAAGCCTAGGGTAGCAATGGAGACAATATAAATTCAGGTAGGGGGGCGCCTGGGTGGCTCAGTCGGTTAGGCGGCTGCCTTCGGCTCAGGTCATGATCCTGGGGTCCTGGGATCAAGCCCCACGTCGGGCTCCCTGCTCAGTGGAGAGTCTGCTTCTCCCTCTCCCTCTGCCTGCCTCTCTGCCTACTTGTGCTCTCTCTCTCTCTCTGTCAAATAAATAAATAAAATCTTTAAAAAAAAAATTCAGGTAGGCATGGAGCAGGGAGGGGTCAGTTTTTATATTTATTGATTTTTAAGCATGTGGTTTACTAGTTTTGGAGAGCAGGTGTGAACATAAGCTTTGTGTATGTGCAATATTCTTGTTTCCTTTTGCTGAGAGTCCCTGGCATAGGGTAGGATTAAACTCAGTAATGGTTAGTGGGTATGAATCAACAAAGGAGCAGATCTCAAGAAACAATTCAGTTAAAGAGCTTTCTTAACTAACCAATAATTGCATGATAAGATAGGGCATGTTTCAGCCAATGCATACAAACAAACACGTTAAGTGAAAAATATGCTATCTCCATAATACATACTTGCTTCCCCTGAAGTAATAATTCCAGGAGAAAGAAAGTACTTTGCAGTTAGTTGGGTTGTTATCAGGTTCCTTCCTCTCTGCTCCTGAAAATACTTTTCTTTTTTCCCATATGAATACTTACAGACTTTGTAGAGTAGATACAATGACCTAGAATATGTATTCTCCATGGATAGAATAAATAGGTAGCTAAAGTACCTTGCAGTGGAACAGGACCAAAATGGATCATGCATAAGCCAGTGTTCATTTTATTCCAAGGAGGGTGTTGGGTAAATGAGTCTGGTTCGGGGCCAGATGTCATTTGACAAGCTGAGGTCGTGTTGACAGAGACTGGCTGAGTCACCTCAGGAAGGATGTGTTTACTAATATCGTCGCTCTTTCTGGGGGTGGTCCTTCTCATCATTTGCCAGCGTCGAGCGGGCCAGCATCTCGCACAAAGTGGTCGAGGTTACAGATGCTTCTTGCATGAAAGCTTTAAGTTAACTACTTTTCTAGAGAAGCTTTTCCAGCTCCAGCTGGGATTACAGAAGCCATTCGGCCAATGAACATGGACTAGACCAGCTGTTCTGTCTATAACATGCTGAGGCCCTTCCACTTGTCTGAAGCCTGGTATGATTTGTCAGCCCAGGTGCTGCAGGTGGAAAGCTATTAAGTTTTCATTTATGCTGCATTTCACCCGAGGCACGGAGCTGCAAAGGATTACACTCTTAAATGATGGGATTCAAAGGAAGTTCACATCTTATGGAGAGAAGCAGAAACATGTAGGCGATGACCCTGCTTGTTCATCAGGTCTCCTTGGTTTCTGAACCCACTCAGTTCCTTGTCCTCCCCTCCCCCTCCAGATGCTCCTGTGCCAAATTCATTAACGGATTAACCCTCCACGTTTCTCATGTCTAAGTAATGATCAGTGGTCTCACTGGTGTGCTGCTGACCTTGGGCTTGTTTTGATTTTGCTAGCTTACTGCAGTCAGTTTATCCTTCAAGGGAGGCCTGAAATTATCATTTTTTTGATGCGATGTGAAGAAAACTGATTAGAAATGGTCTAAAAGACTACACCACCATGCAAGCGGATGATTTTTTTTTTCACCCAGAGACACAGGTGGGATAAATACTTCCCGGTGGGGCTTGGCAGGTTCAACGTGAGTGGGAATGGGAGACAAATATGGAGATCCTTTCGCCTTCCTGCTAGAGGCTGAGGGGAGAAGGACATCTTTCAAGTCCTTTTAATTTAAGAAATGATTTCATCCTTGCATCTGAATCTGTCTGAAGTTAAGTCCAGGTTAAATGGAATGTAACAGAACCCATCGGGGTCCTGATGTTATGGAGGGACTTCTATACCTGCCTAGCGAGATGCCTGAATGAGGCGGGTCTTTGCATCTATTCTATTTCCACTGGAAAGGATGTTAAGGTAGGAGCTTTGTATCTTAGGGGACCCGTGACATGTCAGTGCATCTTGCAGTGGTAGTCCTTCTCCCCCACTGTTTTCCCCCTACCTCCCCACCTCCTTCTCAGAAGAAGGCAGAAGTTCCCTAACCTCCTTTACCTTTGATTTTTATTTATTTAAAGATTTTATTTATTTATTTGACACAGAGAGAGAGATCACAAGGAGGGGGCACAGGGAGAGGGAGAAGCAGGCTCCCAGCCAAGCAAGGAGCCCGATGCAGGGCTCGATCCCAGGACCCCGGTATCTTGACCTGAGCCCAAGGCAGACGTTTAACCGACTGAGCCACCCAGGCGCCCCTACCTTTGATTTTTAAAACGCTTCCCATGTGCTTCCCATGTGTGAAGGCCAGGCATGCAGCCTTCATTACCTCTTTTTTTTTTTTAACATTTTATTTATTTATTTGAGAGAGAGAGAATGAGAGAGCACATGAGAGGGGGGAGGGTCAGAGGGAGAAGCAGGCTCCTCGCTGAGCAGGGAGCCCGATGCGGGACTCGATCCCGGGACTCCAGGATCATGACCTGAGCCAAAGGCAGTCGCTTAACCAACTGAGCCACCCAGGCGCCCCCATTACCTCTTTTAATATCCCCACAAACAGCAGAGGTAAGCATCATCAGCACCATTGTTACAGAAAACTGAGGTGTAGAGGGGAAAAGAAACTCAGGGAGGCCCTGTCAGTAGTGAGTGATAGAAACCCATGAGATTCAGGTGAGTGTCTTATTGCAAAAGCCTCCCCATCCCCCATTTGACTGATCTGCATTAACCCTAATTCCAGGTTTTCTTTAAAGAAGTTTCACTCATATGTGGAACATAAGGAATAGTGCGGAGGACCACAGGGGAAGGGAGGGAAAACTGAACAGGAAGAAATCAGAGAGGGAGACAAACCATGAGAGACTCTGGACTCCAGGAACCAAACTGAGGGTTGCAGAAGGGACGGGGGGGGTGGGGGGATGGGGTAACAAGGTGATGGCATGTGTGGTGATGAGTATTGGGTGTTATATGCAACTAATGAATCGTCGAACACTACATCAAAAACTAATGATGTACTATATGTTGGCTAACTGAATATAATAATAATAAATAAAAGAAGTTTGGTGAAAGAGAGACCCAGTCCTTGACTTGGGCTGAAAAGGAATTGCACACACCGGAATCTCAAAACGCTTTTAGACGAATGAAATGAGAAACTGTGAGAAGTCCCGGTATTCTCAGGGTTTGGAACAGTTACCATCCCCCCACCCCCATCCTCTGTCCATTTTATCAAGTAGGAGTTGATGACATTTCAATAAAAATAAGACCACTGCAACATAAAGCAGGGTCATCTTTGGAGATCTGACAGTCGTGCATGTTTTACTCCCCTTTATTGCTAGGTCATCAGGGCAAATAGAGATCTGATTACAAAACGTGGTTTCATTCCTCTCCATATTCTAGACAGTGCGTTAAACTGTAGTGACCTCTACTCAAAAGAAACGTGGTTGGCGAGTCACAGGCAATGTGGGCAATTACTCACCCAGGAAGACCTGCTTCTACGGATTAATAGACATGTTTGGATAAAACCACCTAGCAGTTATGTAGGAGGGCTCGGAAAGGTTGAATGGCGAGAAATAATAGCTGGATGAGTCTTGTGGGGTGTTCTAAAGTCAGTCATCATGCAGGTCAGGGTTTGTCTAAACTCCAAACACGGAAAGGGCTGTCATTAGGAAATGGAATGTGGCTTTTAGGATGTGAATACTGAGCACCTAGAGACCAAGAAGAGTTTCATTTTAAAGAGGAAGAACACATAGGTCGATTACCTATTGCCCACCTGGACAGGTCTTTGTCTCTGATGCTTGGCACGTCTTTGGACACCGTCCATCTTTCTGGTGTGTGCTTTCGGCACGTACTGGTCTTTAAGGGGGGCTGCTTGCTGATGGAGCTGACTGGCAGCTCCTTGTGAGTCTTCTTACTCTTCTCCCCCACCTCCCCCATGATGGGTCATGACTCTGTCTTCTTCCTTCACTGCTAACCTCAGGCACAGCGGGGCCTTGTATACAACGATGAATATAACGTGGGAGCTGTGCATCTGCTCTTGAAGCTGATTGTTCCAAGGGTCGAAAATTTATATACTTACACCTTGTCAAAAGCTTAATCGGCACGATGGCTCCTTGAAAATTCTTCACATTTGTCACTAAAAACATTTTGAGCCTTTTCCATCTTATTTTGTTGGGATTTTCTTTTATGTGTTGTGAATTTGTTATTAATTCTCCATTCCTTCAGGTATCAAATTTGATATGTCCTTTATTCATTGTCAGTGTTAAATTGCTCGCTAACCGTTGATATTTAAGTTCCTGTGTAATGGTGGGGCTGGCCATGCCCAGCAAGTGTGAGGGTCTCAGAGCCCCGTGAAACAGGGGACATGAAAAATTCAGCCAGAATTTTTGCTTCTTTAGAAGACATGAGGCCAGAACTTCCAAGGGACTAAAACTTGTAAAATCATAACTATCCCAAACTACAAGATTGTTTGAGCATCCATGAGGCATTTTGTTGACATTTCTGAAGGATATCCTTTAGTTTCTCTGGTATTACATTGAGTATCTGACAACCAATCCCTAGTGCCTATGCGTTTGTCCTATTAGGAATATGAAGATGTCATTTTGACATACTGCCCAGTTGACTTTATCTTTCCTGTTACAATAGGTAGTCTGGTGTCCATTTTAAGTGGCATGGCACATACTGTTCGAGAATCATCAGGCTCACTGAAATCCTTTTGGCTTGAAATGTTTTCACTGATTCCACTCACCTCATTGTGCCCACCCTTCCCTTCTAAGCTTACTTTCTTATTTCCATTGATTTCCCTCTTAACATCAGAGCCTCCATGATCAGTCCTGTCAGAGAAGGTGTACTCAGAGTTCACCTTGATGCATCACAGAGTTATGTCTACCAACAGAAGTGGGAAGATACTATGAAAAGGAAATACGTGAAGTCCATCTGTCTGGCAATCATGAGACTAACTTGGCATATGGGCCAATATGCATTCATGAGTCTCATAGTTTTGTCTTTAAAGAAATTTTTTTAAAGATTTTATTTATTCATTTGAGACAGAGAGAGAGAGAGAGAGAGAGAGAGAGAGAGCACGCATGAGCAGGGGGAGAAGCAGAGGGAGAGGGAGAAGCAGGCTCCCCGCTGAGCTGGGAGCCTGACTCACGCTCGATCCCAGGACCCGGAGATCATGACCTGAGCCGAAGGCAGACGCTTAACCATCTGAGCCACTCAGGCGCCCCAAGAAATATTTTAAAAATTGTGGTAAAATTGACATGACATAGTTTACAGTTTTAACCGTTTTATAAAGAGTCATGTAGTTCAGTGGTTTTAACATTGTTGTACAACTATCACCACAATCTCTCTTCCCATCTTTTTTCATCTTGTACAATAGAAACTCTGTTCTCATTAAACACTAGCTCCTCTTTTCCTCCCTCTCACCAGTCCTTGGCAACTACCATTCTACTTTCTGTCCCTATGAATGTGACTGCTTTAGGTATCTCCTCTAAGTGGAATCCTACAATATTAGTTCTTTAGAGACTGTCTTATTTTGTTTAATGTCTTCAAGATTCATCCATAACATGTTTCAGAATTTTCTTCCTTGTTAAGGCTGCATAATAGTCCCTGGTATGTATATACCACGTTGTGTTTAGCCATTCATCGTTGACGGACACTTGATTGCTTCTACCTTTTGACTATTGTGAACAGTGCTGCCTATGAACATGGGTGGACAGATACATTTTCAAGTCTTTGCTTTCAATTCTTTTAGGGGTATATCCCAAACCTAAAGTATTGAATCATATGGTAATACTATTTTTTTTTTTATTTGAGGCAGAGAGAATGAGAGACAGAGAGCATGAGAGGGAGGAGGGTCAGAGGGAGAAGCAGGCTCCCTGCCGAGCAGGGAGCCCGATGTGGGACTCGATCCCGGGATCCAGGATCATGACCTGAGCCGAAGGCAGTCGCTTAACCAACTGAGCCACCCAGTGCCCCGGTAATACTATTTTTAATTTTCATACTGTTTTCCTCTATGGCTGTACCATTTCACATTCCCACCAGCAGGGCACAAGAGTTCCAGTTTCTCTACATCTTCACCAACACTTATTTTCTGTTTTTTTTTTTTTTTTAAATAACAGCCATTCTGATAGATATAAAACAGTATCTTGTGGTTTTGACTTGCATTTCTCCAATAATTAATGATATTGAGCCTTTTTCATGTATTTATTTACTATTTGTGTATTTTCTTTGGAGAAATGCCTGTTCAAGCCCTTCACCCTTTTTTAAATTGGGCTTTTGTGGTTGTTGTTGACTTAAGGAGTTCTTTATATATGCTGGATATTAACCACCTCTCAGATGTATAATTTGCATATATTTTTTCATCCATTCCACAGGTTGCCTTTTCACTCTGTTGATAGTGTCCTTTGATGCACAAAAGTCTTTAATTTTGCTATAGTCCAACTGATCTATTTTTTGCTGACTCTGCGGTCTTTGTCTTTTTATTGTAAATCTCCTCACAGTCTTCTTATCCTGATGGAACAATGTTGGTTACTTTATTCTGTCCTCAAGTTTCATGTTATAGAGCTTTAATTAACCTCCCTGCTAAATATGCTTTTCAATCCCACAAACACTGAAGTCCAGCCTGGAACATTCCTCCATATGGAGGGTCAGCAAACAGGCTGTGAGGCTAAGGGGCCCTATATCTCCATGCTGATGTTTACTATGCTTTCCCCCAAATTGGAGGTCTATTCTAAGCAATAGCATTTTATTTGGTTTGCTTGTTAGCCTCAGAATTCCATCCTCTTTTCTACCGATCTCTTCACTTTTCATTGGTGTTTATATTTTCTATTTGTGCATTTAGTTTTATCTCTGCTGTCATCTGAAAAATTAACAAACATTCTAGCTACCCTTATCTAGGTCAGATTTTTTTTTTAATTTCCTTCTTTAAAGCAGCTGAACCCCTTTTTCAAACAAAGCAGAAGTGGATTCTCAGCACAGTTGAGAAAAGCAGCGTTGCTCTGTTTGGAGAAGGGGATAAAGAGTTTTGGTTTGATGCTTTGCGTCCTCTAGCTCCTGAGGCTTTTCCCTGATCCTAGATGGAAGCTTTGTGGAGTCCACTCAGGAAAGCCTGCTGATGGAACAGGAAATAGAACATGATCATTCACTCCCCTCTTCCCCAATCCTGCTTACGTCAAAGCAATTCAGCTTTTGTACATTAACTGTATTTAGGAGTTCATGCAACATTCAATTTAAACAACAGAGTTCTCTGTATGAAATGGCTGTTCAAAGATTCCCAATCCATCTTCCTGGCCAAATGATAACCCACGTGGAGCTGAGGACTTGTAACCATGACACACCTCTTGTGGAAACTGACCCAGTTTATTGATGACCACTTCTCATAGGAAAGATTCCAAAACCCCAGAAGAGTGACCTGTTAAGTAGGGTAGCTACTGAGACACAGGAAACTTAATTTTGCTCCACAGAAATTGTAAACTAGAAGGAAACTCAGAGATCACTAGCCCAGAGGCTGCAAATGGTGTGTTTGGGTTGCATGGCATTTAAAAAAATGTTTTTTAAGATTTTATTTATTTATTTGAGAGAGACACAGATAGAGATAATGAGAGAGAACACGAGCAGGAAGGAGAGGGAGAAGCAGGCTCCCTGCTGAGCTGGGAGCCTGACGTGGGGCTTGATCCCAGGACCCTGGGATCATGACCTGAGCCAAAGGCAGACACTTACCGATTGAGCCACCTAAGTGCTCTGACATTTTAAAAATTAATTGCAAACATTAAAACATCAGAAATGTTTGTATAAAAATCCTGATTCTAGCTTCTCTTGAAAAAAAAAAAGTAAGATCTGGCAACACTGGGTCCATAGTTCTGTATAACAGGTGATGAACAACTAAGAGGGCTTTAAAAAATCCCAGTGTCGGGCTGCCTGGGTGGCTCAGCTGGTTGATATCGGGCTCAGGTCGTGATCTCGGGGTCCAGTGATCAAGCCCTGCATTGGGCTCCCTGCTCAGGGGGAAGTCTGCTTCTTCCTCTCCCTCTGCCCTTCCCCCCGACTCTTTAAAAGAAAGATTTTATTTATTTATTTGACAGAGAGATAGCACAAGTAGGCAGAGCAGCAGGCAGAGGAGAAGGGAGAAGCAGAGTCCCCGCTGAGCAGGGAGCCTGATGTGGGACTTGATCCCAGGACCCTGGGATCATGACCTGAGCCGAAGGCAGACACTTAACCGACTGAGCTACCCAAGCACCCTCAAATAAATAAACAAAATCTTTTAAAAAAAAAATCCCAGTGTCCACTCTTCACCTCAGACAAATTAAATGATATTCTCTGAGGTTAGTACCTGGACATGAGTATATGTTTAAAAAATTGTGATAAAAAACACATGGCATTAAGTTTACTCATTGTTAAGTGTACAGTTCACTGATGTTAAATATATCACTTTGTCATGCAACAGATCCTTAGAACTTTTTCATTTTCCAAAACTGAAACTCTGTACACATGTGATAGGATTTCCTTTTCTTTTTTAAGGCTGTGTAAGATTTTATTGTATGTAAATACTGCACCTGTTTATCCATTCCTCTGCCAATGGGTATTCAGTGGGATGCTTCCATTCACGGTTATTGTGAATAATGCTACTATGAACATGGGTGTGTACGTATCTCTTTGCGATCCTGCCTTGAATTCTTTTAGAAATCATAAGGTAATTTTATTTTTAGTTTTTTTGAGGACCCTCCACAGTGTTTTCCATAATGGTTCACCATTTTATATTCCCATGAAGAGTGCAGGAGCAGTCCAGGTTCTCCGTGTCTTTGCCAATATTTGCTGTTTTCTGTTCTTCTGCTTGTGACCATCCCAGTGGGTATGAAATAATATTTCAGTGTAGTCTTGATTTGCATTTCTCTTATGGTTGGGGATGTTGAACATCTTTTCATATACTTGTTGGCCATTTGTATATCTTTTTTGGAGAATTGTTTATCCAATTCCTTTGTCCATTTTTTAGTTATTTGTTTCTTTGTTGTTGAGTTATAGAAGTTGTCTTTTGTTGTATAGAAATTTTTAAGTTTGATGTAGTTTTAATTTGTCTGTTTTTGTGTGTTGTCTGTATTTCTGGTGCCACATTGAAGAATTGTCAATTTCACTACCCTAAAAAAAAAAAAGACCTAACTTTTGTTGATTTTCTTCTTCTGTTTTCTAGTTTTCTATTTTGTTCATTTCTGCTCTAATCTTTCTTATTTCTTTCCTTCTGCTCATTTTTGGCTTGATTTCTCCTACTTTTTCTAGTTCCTTGAGGTATAAAGTTAGGTTGCTTGAGAATTTTTTCTTTTTTTAATGTAAATGTTTACTGCTCTATACTTCCCTCTTAGTACTGCTTTTACTGTATTACATAAATTTTGGTATGTTGTGTTTTCACCATTTGTCTCCAGATATTCTCTAAATTCCCTTGTGATTTCTTCTTTGATCTATTCATCGTTTAAGAGTGGGTTGTTCAATTTCTATCTATTTTTGAATTTTCCTGTGTATCTTCTACTTTAGATTTCTACTTTTGTTCCATTCTGGTGAGAGACGGTACTTTGTATGGCTTCAGATTTCTTAAATTTGTTAAAACTTGTCTTGTGACCTACAATGTGGTTCATCCTGAAGAAAGTTGCATGAGTACTTGATAAAATTGGGTATTTGACTATTGTTGGGTGGGGTGTTCAAGTGTTCTCATTCCTTACTGATCTACTGTCTGGGTGTTCTGTCTGTAGCTGAAAATGAAGTATTGAAGTCTTCTACTATTATTGTGTTGCCATCCATTTTTCCCTTCTGTCAGTTTTTGCTTCATATGTTTCTTTTCTCCCTCCATCCCTCCCCCTCTTATCCCTCCTCCCTCCCTTCTAAAAAGAGGGGTGGAACACTCCAAGAGCATTGTTTTTTAACTCTTTGGTAGGGCTGAAGCAATAAATGTCTTCCCAATTTAGATGATGTTTTGAAAGTGGACTCAGCCTCTTTGAACCATCCTCTTTGAATAGTACATGGAAGGTGGGATCCCTGCTGTGTCAACTCATGCTCTAGCATCACTAATTTTCTGATTTTAAAGATTTGTTCATTGGTATCAGGGAGACTGCAGGCAGACCATGCACTGGTACTGGTCCATGTCAATTCATTAGGAAAATTTGTTGAGCCAATATTTATTTTTCCTGGCTAGCTCAAAAGCCTTCTGTAACAAAAGACCAGAGACCCCTCAGACAAACATATGAAAGTTGGTTTCATTATAAGACTACAAAGGAGATGGAGTCATAAAATTCAAAAGGTAGGTAACACAGAAAAGGAGAGGAGCCTAGAACTTGGGACTAGCACCTGGGCAGTCCCATGCAGGGCTGGAAACCCTTGGACTCCAGTTTGAGAACCCTTGCCTTTGGAGAATTTGACTTAGTTCTAGGCTGAATTCTAACCTGAAGAAGCATCAGGAATTTTGGACAATTATGAGGGTTCTGAGTTACCAAGGGATTTAAGGGTGTGGTTCATAGATCATGACATCACTGGACAGTTTGTAGAAATGCAAAGTGTGGGATGCCCTGGTGGCTCAGTCGGTTAAGCAGCAGCCTTTGGCTCAGGTCATGGTCTTGGGGTTCTGGGATCAAGCCCCGCATTGGGCTCCCTCCTCAGCAGGGACTCTGCTCCTCCCTCTCCCCTTGCCCCTCCCCCCACTCATGCTCTATCTCTCTCAAATAAATAAATAAAATCTTTTTTTTTAAAGATTTTATTTATTTATTTGAGAGCGAGAATGAGAGAGAGAGAGAGAGAGAGCATGAGAGGGGGAGGGTCAGAGGGAGAAGCAGACTCCCTGCCGAGCAGGGAGCCCGATGCGGGACTCGATCCCGGGACTCCAGGATCATGACCTGAGCCGAAGGCAGTCGCTCAACCAACTGAGCCACCCAGGCGCCCTAAATAAAATCTTTAAAAAAAAAGAAATGCAAAATGTCACATCTCGCCCAAGAACTATAGAATTTTAATAAGATCCTCTAAGAGAGGAATTGTATGCACATTAAGTTTTGAGAAACATTGGCTTAGATGACTCAGCATCAGCAACTTTGACACCCTATGAAACCCTTTTGAGCTTAAAATGAAATTTTTGGTACTTTGGTAATAGAGCTGATGGTTCGTAGCTATATGGCTGCTGCTGATGGTGGTGTTGGGGAGAAGGTGATACAGAGAGAAAAGTGAAGTCAGCACCAAATGAATACATATGAGAATGATGTATTGGCACCTAATAGGTCCCCCTGCTCTAATGTAACTGTATAGTCTATGCAGAATGTTCCTTTAAAATGATAGCATTCTAGAATTGAGAAACAGATTTATAAAAACACCATTTTCACTTGTTAGCTGCATGCCTTCCAGCAGCACAGGATGATTTTGAGTAGTATCTAGCTGTGGATAGCCATGAAAGTTTCAGAAAGGAGAGCTTTCATCTCTCCTGAATATTTCCTGCCAGGCCCTGTTGCCATGGTAGGTCTTTAAGAACCAGTGGGGATGTGTGACACTTGGTGTGCAGGTGTCCTCTGAGCTGATTGCCTAACTGCATCCATTACTTTCTTTATGACCTGGTTTCTGACCTCCAAATGTTGGCTACTCTCTTAGATCCCCACTTAGGTTTGGTGCCAAGTGCCTTCCTTGGACTGAATTTTCCCTCTTGAATTGTTACCGTCTTCAACTGGGTTTTTGAGAGTAAATCCCTTTCGTGTTTTTGAACTGTAGTAAATTGAGCATCCCATGGCTACATGATGGTAAAACCCTAAGCTGGGTCTTTTACCAAGTGGTAGTTCTTTACACTCAGATCCCTCTTTGTGTAGAGAGGACTGTCCTTTGTCATTGAGAGCAGTCATGATGAAATCATTAGGATCACCAAAAAAAAAAAAAAAAAAAAGGAGACCTTTAAAATCCTTTTAGGTGCCTTCTGGAATGGAAAAACATTCTTTAGAATAGAAAGATAAAATGATTAAAAGGCCCTCACAGACATGTTTTTTCTTGGAGAACTTGAGACCGGCATAGATTTTGTGTTAATTTAATAGGTTCCAGGATAGATATTGGACTTCGGTGACAATGAGTGAAGAGATTGTTATTTGAATGTTAAGAGAGCTACGTGTGCTTTTCTGTCTCTGAGTGGGGAGCATGAAATCTATTTAGAGATGTAACCATCAGCCGAAAATGAAGAGTCTCTTAAAACAAGCAAAAAAGGCACTGCTAATAATTTTGATTCCTACACCAAGAGTGCTCTATAAAAGTGGTGCTAAAAATTCCCCTCTTAAAAAAACAATCTTATTTAATTATATTTTAAAGGACGGTACAACTTCTTCAAGGGATAAAGCTGGAGAGGACAAAATGTTTCAGAACGTTTAATATGGGAATCTATATTTGAGTTAACTAAAATAACCATGCAAGATTGAAATTATAGACATTTATATGATTACCACTGAGGCACATTGGTATGTAACAAGAGAATAGTATCACCCAAGATGCAAGGAAATGCACATCCTTAACTTTAGACAAACATAAAGACCATTTAATATCTGGATGCTACCAGCCCTGAGAGTTTTGCTTTTCCTTTACTTACTCATTTGAAACAAGCTGACTGAAAGAGTAAACAACATGTAAACTCTTCAGCTGGGAGAATATTTCAGTGAGATGTAGATACACATTAATGTGTAGATTAATTTTTTATTAATTAACCATTGTCCAAAAAGTCAGAGCACACAGCTGCTTGCCATAGGAATAGAGGAATTGCTGCAAACCTTGGAAGTGTCACCATGACAACCACTTTGAAAAGATTGTTTAATGGAAACGATTAAATTACAAGTTTACTTATTTTTTTTAAAAGATTTTGTTTATTTATTTAGAGAAAGAGTGTGTGTGGAGGGAGGGGCAAGAGGAGAGGGAAGGAGAGAATCCCAAGCCAACAGCACGTTGAGTGTGGAGCCCGACGTGAGGCTCGATCTCACAACCCTGAGATCATGACCTGAGCCGAAATCAAGAGTCAGAGGCTCAACCAACTGAGCCACCCAGGCACCTGACTAATTTACTTATTGTATCTGGGATGTTTCTTCATTGGGAAATACCTTACATAATTAAACTAAATTGGATTAATTCATTCTCTGCTGTTCCAAAGAAGAGTCAAGCTACTATAGATAATGCTTTCCTAAAATTTAGGGTAATCCAAAGTTGCCTAGGGAGACAAAATGCATCAACTGTGGACTCTTCTGTTTGTCATCTGCTGATGTTTTATGAGTGATCACCAGAATCATTCAGATTTCTGTAAGCAGTATTCTTCCACAAGGGGGAAGAAATCCAGACAGTTGGTTCCAACATTCCTTGGTACTTGTGAAAAATGTAGTAATCAGAAAAGTTGTCAAGGGCCCTAATTACAGCTCCCAGCATGACTCTTTTGCATATGCATATTATTCTCAGTGGTATAATTTGTGAGGAAAGGTTAAAGTAAGTGAATTAGCATTTAGACTATTAAAAGGAAAGAGAAGATCTTGCCAATGAATCAAATAAAGTGTTTATTGAGTTTATTTGCTCTTTTTGCTCATCCTGTAGACTGTAGGCAGCACTCACACCACCAGGCTATCCTTTTTGTTGATCCCCTTAGATCGCTGAGAAGCCTCCATTTACATAATGAAGAATCTGATAAATACTGATTGTGTCTCCGCATGCATTTTGGGGTGCTTTGTCGCAAATACCACAAAAACATTTTTGCTGGTGACATTCTGAAGGGTGACATTCTGAAGGGAAACATAAAACATCACCAAGTCATAGTGATGGAAGGGCAGTAACATTTTAATGGAAGAGAGTCTGAGAAAAGAAGAAATTAGAGAAACGAGGATAAATGGACAGAAAAGGAGTATTTGTTGTCAGTCTTTTTCATCAGGATTCACAGTTTTTAAAAAAATTATTTTTTTTTTCTTTTTAAGCTAGTATTTGTAAGCACTTCCTGTGCACTTCGTGCAGTATTAAATGCTATGTGTTTTTATTTTATTATTACATTTTAATGTTAAAACCCTGTGAGGAAGCAGTAAAGCTAATAAATAGTGCTTAAATGTATGAGCCCTAGGGCTTGATTGTCTGGGGTTGGAATCCCTCCTGTGCCACTCACTTGCCCTGTGATCTTGGGCATAGTAACCGTTCTGTACTCATTTCTTTGTCTGTAAAGCGGTGAAAATACTAGTATAGATCTCATAAGGTTATGGTGATGATTAGTAAGTTAATATATGTAAGGTATTTAGAACAAAGTCTACACATGGACATGCTTAATCAAGATTGGCACTTGTTATTATTTTTATTGTATTCCAGTTTCAGAGTTGAGGCTCAGAAAAATCAAGGCACGCTCTCAAGATGTCTTAGCGAGTTTCTCATCCAGGTGAATCTACTTGAGAATCCGTGCCTTGAATCCACATCCCATAAGGAGATAGAAGACCTAGATTGAGATCTGACAGATATTCTAGACTCCAATGTTAAGTGGCTTTTTTTTTTCTTAGTAAGTTACTTAAACTCTCCGGTTTTGCTTGGATTTTTCCCCCAAAGCAGAACCTGTGACAAGGGCTTGAGGAATGGTTCCCCAGGAATACAACTTTTTTTGATGTGTATATTATAACTCTTAATTAACAACTGCAACCAAATCCAATTAAGTAGAAGAGGCATGGCGGATTGGAAAGAGTAAAACAGGGAAGGAAGGAGCCAATTCAAAGATACTTTTTATGAAGATGGCTGGCAGCAGCCGGGGGCTCTCTATAACCCTACCTGGGTTATATAGAACGTACCCTGGAATCATCCACCAGGGATGGGGGAAAAGGAGTCTTTATTTACCACTTCCCACCTCCTGTTGATTATAGGTTGCTCCAGGAGCGTTGACTCCCTTGCAATTCCAGCTTTGTGCATGACCCAACAGAACTCAGAATCCCAATGGACAGAAAGCAAGTGAAAGGCGTCACAGCCGAGATGTGTCATTTTGTCAAAGGTGGTGTCTGTGGCCCAGCTGGTTGGCACAGCTGTTCAAGCAGAGTTGTGTGCCAAGGGATTGTAAAAGGTATCTGCCACACTCCCTTTACTTCAGTGTATAAATGGATTACATAAGATACTTGCTCCATGTTTGCATATGCAAATTTTCTGTCATTAGCTCTGGGTTATTAAGATTAAATGTGACGTGTGTGAAAAGGCTCTGGAAAATATAAATCATGTGGAACATAACACCGTATGTGTTCTATTGAGATCTCCAAATTTGAAGGTCAAACAGTGGTTGAACAATTTTTTTTTTTTAAACCATCAATATGGGCGACTTTTGAAATCAATGCCTCTGTCATTTTACTATGTAACTGTGTTTGGATTTTAGTAGGGGAAAATAGCCTTGGGAACCCAACAGGGCGTGCGTAACTAAGTTCCAAATTGATTGTTGATGTAATCCTCTGGATTGGAAAAGTCCAAACAACGTATCTGCCTAATGTGTAGTCATTTGGTTATTTGTCTTCTTGGAGGCTCTCCCCCTAATATTCTGAGGTAAAAATGAAATAGAGCAGAATAAAAGTTTGTTCTCACTAGTCTAACATCTGAGCCAGTTTGGCACTTCCTATATTTGGTGGAAATCAATCTGTGCTCTACTTTCAGAACTAAAATACAGCTTTGAAATGTTTAATTTTCAGCATTATCTTCCTGCTTCATGTTTGAATCCTTACTCCTTCACTTACTGTGAGATGTTGGTCATATCAGTTAATCTTTCTGGGCTTCAACTTCCTCATTACGAAATTGGGGTAATATTAATATTTAATCCCATGACCTATGATGAGGATGACTGTAATGTGTTTGAAAGAGTTCCTGGAACATAAATGCGTTCAGTATGTGTTGGCCGCTATTATTATTGTTATTAACATTATCTATTTTGACACAGATCTGTAGCTTTATTTTTCTAGTGTGTAAATGTAATGGTTATTTTTATCAATCCAATTTAATGATGAGCTGCTCTAACCTAACATCTTATATGATATATAAAGGCTTTGAGAATCGTCTTGATGTCCTGGCTGAGAGAGAAGTTAAAAATCTTTTGACCCTCTTAGGAGCTCTCTGACATCATGAAAGCCCGTAGCCTTTCTAAAGTTGATTTTCTAAACAGAAAATTGATAGCCCTGTCCATACTTGACTTAGAAGCAATTTAAAAATGTTAAGGATCTTAGAAAGGAATAATGATTTTGATGATAATGCTGTGTATTTATGGAGGTGGTTTCTCTCTCCAAGAGCTCGAAGTGCCTTGTGTTCTTATCCCGTGGACTTCACGCGTACCTTACAGGAGCTTTGCATGCATGTAGTATCTCTATCTCATAGACTTATATAAAAGCATGTAAGTATAATCCATTGTAATAAAGAGTCTGGCTCCATTTTTTGATGCTTGACTGCTAACATCTTAAGCTTCACCCCTCTTTCCCCTTCTACCCCGCTTCTGGACAAGCTGATGGGGAAGTCTGGATCTTCCTCCTTTGGTTCTGCTGGGAAGTTCAAACTACAATAAGATTCTGTCTGTGCACGTGAGTCCTAATGTCAGCCCCCCCACTGACTACCATAAAGACCCAGTCTCCTTTACCTCTCCTGCAAGGCATTTTCAGGCCAGCTCAAGAAACCTACCTTGTTTTCCCCAGAAAGCCTCATTATATAAGTGATAAACCTTTCCATACCTTCTGGCTATGTGTCATCAGTCTTGACATTCCAACCACATTTAGGTGGGTGGGTACGGCAGTCTATCCTATTCCTTCAGAGTGGCTAGAACACACATATTAGCTTGAACTGAAATGAACTAAGGTTTTCCTGTGGAAATGGCCGAGTCCAGGTCTGGGCAGGAAAAATACAAGAGAAGTCTGAGATATTTTTGTTATGCCCTAAAGCGAGGAATTGCTCAAAGACTAATGGGGTCATGTCAAAAGAATAACAGAAGCTAGGATGAAGGGGCTTCCACTTGCCAAAATGGGACAATTTGCGCATTGAAAAGAATAATGATGGTAATGGATTATATCACATTGAATATAAATCTATAATGATACAGAGAGAGAATGGGGGGAGAGAGAAAGGGGAATAAAAGGCAGAAGCTCTTTATAAAAAGTTGTACACTAATAATGTAGAAAAAAGGAGAGGATTTTTAAAAGTCACCATTTTGCAGCCAAATGTAATTCAAGCAAAGATCATAAAATAATACAAAAATTTTTGAATAAAATGTTAGGATATTTGCACGGACTCAACGTATTATCCCCTGGATTATGTGTTTTAATTGCCCAGGAAAATTAACTCCTATAATAGATACATGATACAGTAGGAGATACATAATATCTCCTATGTACTATGTAGCATTTAGGCCAAAATAATGAACCTGAACCTTATGGTGAAGAAGAATTAAATACAGAATGTGGAGCATAATAAAAGGCCACTGTTCTGAATTTTTCAATGTCATGAAAACAGAAACAAAAAGCTGAGTGCCCTTCGAAAAGAGATAAAGGTATTAAAGAGACACAGCCAACTGTAATGTGTGAACCTTGCTTTGATCCTAGATTGCAAAAAGCAAAGCATCTTAAAAGACAGTTTTGGTTAGTTGGGGAAATTTTAATGTGGTTATGTGAGAGTGATGGTGTGGTTATGTAGGATGCTCACTCTGAGCAGATGTGTGATATTTAGGGATGAACTGACATGGTGTCTGTAACTTATTCTCAAATGTTTCAGCAAAAAAGTATATTTATTCTTATGTAAGAGAATAGAAGATTAGCCCAGATACAGAAAGATGGGCAGAAAGGAAGGAAAGGGGGAAGGAAGGAAAGGAGGAAGGGAGGGAGGAAGGGGGAAGGAAGGGAAGGGGGAGGGGGGAAGGGGAAAGGGGGAAGGAAGAGGGGAAGGAAGGGGGAAGGAAGGGAGGAGGGAGGGGGAGGGAGGAAGGAAAGGGGAAGGGAGGGAGGGGGGAAGGTAGGGGGAAGGGAGGGGGGAAGGTAGGGGAAGGGAGGGAGGGATTAAGCAGTAATTAAAACAAGTGTGACAGAATGTTAATATTTTGATGAATTGAGGTGGATGGTATTTATTCTCTTCTTTCAAATTTTTTGTGGGTTTTAAATTTCTTCAATAAAAAAAATAAGGTTCAAAGCCCAAAGTGAACAGCAATAGAAACTAAAAGAACTTCAGAGGAGTGCTGAACACTCAAATGCCCATGTTACATCCCCTGGAAACTTAATAGACTTGAACAGAATGTGGTATTTGTACTTGAAAATTATTCGTAATGTATAAAATAAGTAGCAATTATTATTATGTCCGAAGACCGACTGCAGAGCAGCTCCCGTTCATGCATCACCGTTATCTTCCTCTTCCTCCCGCATCTATCTGAGTCGCTTTGCCCTGAAAGCAGTATAAATATGTGCTCTCTGCCACATCGACAGCTGGCTTGGAAATCAAAAGATTTATGGCCGCTGCAAGTCTCCTTATTGTGGTACCTCGTTAGCAGCAGATTTGATTTGAGAGCATCTTCCTTGAACTGCAAAGGAGCTCTGACTGGTGTGATTGCAGAGCCACGGGCAAGACTCACCTGTGATTAACATCTCTTTGCTCAAATAGGAACGACTCCTCCAGGATGACATTTCTGACTTGTGCGCCTTGTGTTATTACATCTGAAAATAGCAGTCATTCCTCGTCCTGCTCCTGCGCCCAGAGACAATAATTGGCGTGCTCATTATCTTTTAAGACCCTGGAGGAATGTATCCTATTAAGACTGTGGGCAGAGGAGTACTTACCCACCTCTCTTTGACTTTGCAATGCCTTTCCGCCACTTGTCATGAGGCCGAATCTTTTTTTTCCCCGTTCTGGGGAAATGTACTTCTTTTTTTTCCTTTCTTTTTAAGATGACAACTGATTTTTCTTTTCCTCTGCGGAGAGGCTCTCCATATAAGGAGGGATTGCCAGTCAGTGGAGTATTAGGAAATCAGGGTAAAACACAATTTTTAAGGGAATTCTCCTGCATTGCATACTCCACCCTCTGGCCGCGGGAGATGCAACTTCTACCATCGGACTCCATGTTTGTTCGCCTTTAGAACATAGCAATTGCTTGGTACTTTCTCGTTTGTTTTTTTGTTAACGTTCCCTTGATATCTGTCTTTATTTTACCACAAATCGTTTTCTCCATGGCAGAGAGCACAGTTTGCTCGACGTGAAAACAAACACCCATAAGCCGGATAATGGACTCGGTGAATTTAAGGAATGTGATTTGGGGTAAAAGTGAAACTTCCTTATAAAATGATTTTTTGTTTCTGAGAACTGGAAAATTCCTGTGGAATGCATACTTTCAAAACGAAACCAAACTGCCCTCTCAGGATCATAGGAGTGTTTCCCAAGAGCTAAAAGAGAGAGAAGTCTAACATCAGATTCAAATGGCATAGATTTGAATCCTGACTTTTTCACCAGCTATGTGTAGCCTTTGCTCAAACTGCCAGGCTTCTGAACCACAGTTTTGTGAAATAGGTACAGAAATCCTCTCGGGGCGCCTGGGTGGCTCAGTCCTTAAGCGTCTGCCTTTGGCTCAGGTCATGCTCCCAGGGTCCTGGGATGGAGCCCCGCATCGGGCTCCCTGCTCCGCGGGAAGCCTGCTTCTCCCTCTGCCTGCCGCTCCCCCTGCTTGTGCATGCTCTCTCTCTCGCTGTATCTCTCTCTGTCAAATAAATAAATAAAAATCTTAAAAAAAAAAAAAAAAACCCTGCCACACAGGGATATTGTGAAGGGGTTAAATCATGACGATGTCTATCAATGAGCCCGGAAGTATTAGGCATTCAGTATATGCTGGTTGAATTTGAATCTGTTGAGAATCCCTAATATCCAAATAATTAGCATGGAAAGGAAATTCACACCCCAACAAACTAGCTGAGCAGGTAGTTTTATCTTTGCCTAATAGAAAGTCAAGGGAGATGCCGCTCTTCTCGGTTCAGGGGTTCAACAATACCAGGGTTGGTTGGCTTCTGTGTAGATTGTCTGGTCTTACCTTAATAGTCAACCCAAGGTGAAGGCTACCTCTCCCATCAACAGATCTGTAATCTTGGCAGGGAGTGGAGATTAAGAGTAGTGACTCATATTTGTCCCTTTGATCATGAAAACAGATTTTCCAGAAACCCAGGTCAACTTCTGCTTCCACTTCTCTCGCCAGAACTGTCACCTGGTCTGTTCTAGCTTGATGGAAGCTGGAAAAGCAGCGTCTGCTATGGAGTGAAGCAGCGGAGAAGAGGCGGGGAATGGGCTTGGGTGTGCCCGGCACACAGAGTGATCTGAGCAAGTAGGGAGGCAGTGTAAGAATATGGACTTTAGATGGCCTTGGTCAGCTTTGCCGGTCACCACCCGGAGACTTTGAACGGTTTATTTAATGTTTCTGAGCCTCAGCTTCCTCATCTATATTAAAGAGTTAATAATCATCTCTCAGGGTTGCTGTGAAGATTATAATACATATATATAAAATATATATTGTGTATATATAGTGTATACTAATATATAGTATATACATACATGGATAATGGAGATGGTATATAGTAATATAATTTACAGCTATATAATATATAATATATATATTATATATGGATAATGGAGATGATATGTATTTATATATTAATATATATTACAATATATAACAATTTATTATATATTATATAATTTTATATTATAATATATATAATCATATATGTATTATAGATTATATATTATACAATATATTATATATCAAACATGTATGATATATTATATAATTTTATATATAATAATATACAATCATATAATATATATTATAAATTACACATATGTTTTATATAATATTAATGTATTATATATATAAAATAATATATATCCTCTCCATTTTCCATTACATTGCAAATCTGTAATACATTACAATTACTGACAAAATTTTAAAATTTAAAAATTTTAAAAATTATATTTCTGTTGTGATAACCACTTGGCAATGATATAATAATGAGTTAACCTTCTATTAGAGATTTGAATGTATTAAAGGTATAAAATTAAACAACAGTATTAGAAGGAGTGGAGAAAAACCTCCTAAGGGAGAGAGAAAATTTGAACATTTTAGGGAAAAGATGGACACAGTTGACAACTGTCATGAGGTAATATTGGAAGGTTCCCATCTGGCTGATGTGCTCTCAACAGGCATCTTTGTGATGGTTCCTTCAAGGGGCGATTTTGAATCTTTGTTAGCAGGTTTGAGAATAGCAACGAATTGTTTAAAAATGGTGATTTGAATTATGTCTTAGTGAGGGTAGTTTAAGTTTGATTGATTGCAGAGAGTGCATATTCTAAGGGGTTGAATTTTCTGAAGAATTAAATGTTTGAAGCTTTTTAATTATAGTGATTGTGAAAGATAATTGAAATAAAAGTATTGATTCTTTTACATCTCCTGAGACAACATGTATCGGTCTTTTGAAACAGTATCTTTCAATAAAAGATAAGGCATGGGTTTTATAACTTTTGGAATAGATATGTTAACACTAAAAATTCCTGCAAACGGGGCCACTTCCCTTAGCAAATGAGCATTCATTTCAAGCTAACTAGGATTGCCAGGTAAAATACAGGATACTCAGTCACATTTGAATCTCAGATAAACAATGGATCTTTTTTATTACAAGCATGTCCTAAATATTGCATGGGGCATGCTTAAATTAAAATAAGGCCTATTTTTTTATTGGAAATTCAAATTTAATTGGGCATCTTATATATTTTTGCCAAATCTGGCCAACCTGCCACAGCAGATCTTAAAATCTGCCTAAGTCAGTTACAGGAGCTTGGCTCTGTCCTCCAGACTCTAAAGAGGAAGCAAGACCTTCGATGAGTAGCCCTCAGTTTGTTTTTCCCACTTTTCCACAATAACAAATCAGTCTTCCTTTCTAGGGCTAAGGGGGACAGAGCTGTTGAATACTTCTTGGCTGCGATCAACTCTGTTTTTTGTGAACTTGCTAGGTAGCATGATGACCTGGAGGGTAGGAGGTAGAGGGACACACAGAAGGATCTGCTGCAGAAATTGCACCTGATTTCAAGGCACAAGAGCTGAGTATTGACAAGGACCCACTACAGCCAGAGCTTTGACTTCTCACAATGTGCTGATCCTTTATATATTTATTTCCTTCAGTGTGTAATGGGCATGACACTGACTTTACAGGATTTAGGTTGATATCAAATAAGGTCATTTGTGTGCAATCACACCATAAATACGCATTTTGATTAAGGGTCAGAAGCTAAAACTAGGATCAAACTCAAGAGAAGTATGTGCAAAATTAGGACTAGTGGTGACATTTAATAATTTTCTAGGAATTTATGTTTTATCTACCTTTAAAAATTTAGTACAGTAGGGGCACCTGGGTGGCTCCGTCTGTTAAGCATCTGCCTTCCTGCCTTCGGCTCAGGTCATGATCTCAGGGTCATGGGATTGAGCCCAGCCTTGGGCTCCCTGCTCAGTGGGGAGTCTGCTTCTCCCACTGCCCCCTCCCACTCCTGTTCTCTCTCAGATAAATAAATAAATAAAATCTTTAAAAGAATTAGTAGTGTATAGTATCTAACTGTTCATTAATTGCTGGTATTATGATTGCCTGCCTGAAAGAACTGATAGGATCCAGAGAGAAACTATTAAAACTGATATAAGAGTTTAGCAAGTTTGCTGGATACAGCGTCAACCTTCAAAAATAGGGAAACATTTCTCTATACCAGCAATAATCAGAAAACTCCAGAAAAGTAATATTCCATTCGTAATCGCAATGAAACTATGAAATATCCAGGAGTTAACATAACCCAGAATATGGAAGACCTTTATGAAGAAAGTTGCCAAAATAAAATCTTCAAGAAGATAAAATCATGACGTTCGTGTAAATGGAAAATGAACGTGTGTCAAAGATTTTATTATTTATTTTTATTATAATTTTTAAAATTAACTATAATGTATTATTTGTTCAGGAGTACAGGTCTGTGATTCATCAGTCTTACACAATTAACAGCACTCACCACAGCACATACCCTGCCCAATGTCCATCACCCAGCCACCCCATCCCTCCCACCTGCCTCCACTCCAGCAACCCTGTTTGTTTCCTGAGATTAAGAGTCTCTTATGGTTTGTCTCCCTCTCTGGTTTCATCTTGTTTCATTTTTCCCTCCCTTCCCCTATGATCCTGTCTTGTTTCTCAAATTCCTCATATCAGTGAGATCATATGATACTTGTCTTTCTCTGATTGTGTGTCAAAGATTTTATATTCATTAATTAGGGAACCAATCATGTCATGGTCAGTCCAAAGAGCACCAAAGAAGCCAGGCATTTATAGGCAAGTTAGTAGAGAAATTCTAAGATAAAATTGTTGAATTGGTTATAAAATAAATGTACCACCCACCTTAAGTCTTTGGAGTTCCCTGTTTCATCAGACACAAAATTGTTTGCATCTACTGGATGAAATTCTAGAAATTAACATGTAACCTCACTAAGTCTGAGACCTTTTATTAACAGTAAACAGTGAGATAAACCAAGTGCATTCCGGAGCAATCCTTTCCTTTTGTGGCCTTCATTCCCCAAGTGATATTGAAAGCATGTTCCACGCATCTTTTCAGCCTTATTTCCAAGTTTCACATAAATTTCCTGACACTTTAAAATTCTAGTAAAGGATATAAAAGATGATCTAAATAAATGGGGTGACATTTCATGCTCCTGGATGGGATGAATGCATATTCCTAAGATGTAGATTTTCTTCAACTCACTATATAAATGCAATGCAATTTCAATCCCAATTCCAGTTAAATATTTTGTAGAAACTACTAAACTTGTAGTAAAATTTGTAGAGGTGAATAAAAATCCTTGGCTGTCTATTGCTGAATGAGAAGTGATAAAGATGGAGAACTTGCCTTGTCACATACTACAAGGCCAAAGTGATAAAAGCAATGTGCTATTGGTGTAAGATCAGATAAACAGATAAGTGGAAGGAAATAATACACTCAGAAGAGACTCATGTATCCATGGAAATTTAATCCACTTTAAAGGATTTACCACAAATCAATGAAAACTGTTTAGTTGAAGTTTTTTGGAAAAACTGTCTCACTCTGTGCAGAAAAATTAAATTGGATCCCTACCCAACCCCAAATAAAGAGTGACGTCCAGGTAGATTGAAGATCTAAATTGGAAAGGGAAAAACATAGGGCTGATGGAAGGGAATGTATGAAATAATCCCTATAATTTAGGAATAGCGAAACAGTTCAAAAATTCAAAAAGAAAATAAAGCAGAAGGTTGATAACCATAAGTATGAAAATCAAAGCTTTCCATTCATGAAGACTCCCATGGGCCAGATTAATACATGACTAACTGGGAGGAGACGTTTTCAATATCTAAAACTGGCAAGGGATTAATAATTAGGGAAGAGTTTTGGTAAATTGATAAGCCAGTTACTGTAGTAGGAAAACAAAGAATATGAACAACTAATTTACTGCAAAGAAAACTCTCAAAACCAACATGTACCTGAAGCCATGCTGAAGATAATAATCAGAAGGCAGGTTAAATTAACAATATTAGGTTGGCAAAAATTAGAAAGCTGGGTAATGCTGAGTATTGTCAGGGAAACTGGTTCACAGGAAGCTTCCTGGGGGAGTAGATTGGTATACTCACTCTGAACAGTCTGGCATGATGTATACATATTAAGCATATGTATATGTTATGACCTGGCAATTCTCCTGAGAATGTATCAAAAAAAAAAAAAAAGATTTTGAACGTATTTAGAGCATGAAAAATATAAAGGTATTTATTGCAATGTCATTTACAATGGTGAAAGTTGGTGGCAATTTGGGTGCATAGACTTGGAGACTACCACCATGGGTTATTAGGAAGCATTAGAAAGAATACATCTGATGTATACATAGAAATAAGATCGGATCTTAAAAAAAAAAAGTTTTATCCAGAAAAATAGAAGCTGAATGAGATCTATAAGGATTTTCATAGTTTAACATAAATGCCAACAAAATCATACAACCCATTTTCAAGCACTTAAAAATAAAAAGGAATAAACAACAGAACGGTTACTTTGGAGATGGGGATAAAATGGAATGACTAAATATTAAAACTAGAGAGACTCGTATGGATCCATGATAATTGCCTTGTACTGAGGAGTATTATTGGTATTAATAATACTGATGAATAAATAAAAGAAGAAGAAGATAAAACAGTGCACTGAGGAACCTAAATTTTCATTGTTATGGAAGAGTTATGACTTGCTTACTCCTCACCTCTTTAAATTTACCACCATGATTGCCTTCTGGGGTAGAGCACACCTGGGAGGCTGCTGTGGGCTGATTCGAGGTTTTCACATGCTCTGAGGTCAGCGACCAGCAGGAGAAATTCCGGAAGAAGGAACACATGCATAATCAAAGCAGTTGTGGTCTCTTCTGTGCATACTGTTAAAATGCTGCCAAAATTTTGGATATTGGAGCACCTGGGTGGCTCAGTCGGTTAAGCGTCTGCCTTCAACTCAGGTCATGATCCCAGGGTCCTGGGATGAAGCCCCACATTGGGCTCTCTGCTAGGCGGGAAGTCTGCTTCTCCCTCTCCCCACTACTCGTGCTCTCTCTCTCTCTCGATCTCCTCTCTCTCTCAAATAAGTAAAACTTAAAAAAAATTTTTTTGGATATTGTCTTTGCCAGCAAGAACCCCAATGTTTCTGCATCTCTTGCCCTATGTATTTAGTAAATTATCTTTATGTTTAGTAACAATTCATGCTTCTATGGTTTTACAATATACGAATTGTTTTGATGAAACATCCTTTTGTTTCGTGTTCACTATAGCTCGTTTGGAGACCCTATCATGCTACTTTTGCAGCTGAGAAGGCATAGGCTGAGAGAAACCAAAAAATTTGCAAGATGTCAAATACCTCAGAAGTGATGGAAACAGAACCTAATGCCAGGACTTCTGGCTCCGAACCCCACTTTTTTTTTTTTAATCTAACACTTCAGTCTACTTTAATGCAAAGAAATCTTTAGTCCTAACTGAAATTTAAGTGATTAAAGAAAAAAATTAATGAAATTCTTACAGAGGTTTCTTTTGCTATTTATACAGAAATTAAGAATTAATTGGGAAGATTTAGTATATACGGGAGCCAGCGTAAGGCAATTTTTGGGTGGAAGTCTGAAAAGCAGTGATAAATACTATAATTCCTAGGTCATGCACTACTGTTTGGAAACCATAATGCATTTTATAATAAATTCTGAATTTCAAGGGATTTCAGCTTGTCCAAATGCATTAGGCTATGAATTGCAGATATTCTGTAGTATCATCCCAGATGCAGTTTCCAAAAAAAAAAAAAAAAAAAGGAATATTTATGGTATTAAACTTCTCAAAACCAGAAAAATTTGCGGGAAGTATATAATTCAATTTTGCAAAATATCAGATAAAGGAAAACTGATTAAAATAGAACAGAGGGTTGCCTGGGTGGCTCAGTCAGTTAAGTGTCTGCCTTCAGCTCAGGTCATGATCTCAGGATCCTGGGATAGGGTCCCGCATCGGGCTCCCTGCTCAGTGGGGAGCCCGCTTCTCCCTCTGCCTCTCTCTCTGTCTCTCATGAATAAATAAATAAAATCTTTAAAAAAATAAAGTAAAATAAAATAAAATAGAACATAAATTTGAAGTAAGTGGCAATACTGTCAAGTGGCTGTGGGCTTTGTCCATGTGTCTTGTATGAGGCTGAGACTACTGTCACCTCTCTCCTGAACCATGCAATGTCCACAGCCTCCCAGTGCTCATTTGGCACAACAACAGTCAGGGTGATCTGATTATTGTAGAGTTCTCCAGCTCAAGCCTTCCATATTTGCTTTCATAATGAAGAAAGAAATATGGCCTCATCTAGCTCTGTCCACCCTTCAAACCTTACTTCCAACACTCCCCTCTCGATCAACCTGAATCTAGAACAAATACACAGTTCTTCCACCTCCTCAGACTCCCTGTGTTCTCTCACCACAGGTCTTCTACATATGTGTTTCCCTTGACTGAAATGTTCTAGCATGTTCTTCAACTCCCTTCATCTGCTTACTTCATTCCTTCCTCAGACTCAGGTCAGAAATCATTTCCTCAAGAAGTCTTCTGGATCCTCAGTTTGAGTTGGGTCCCATTGATATAGGCTCTCAGAAAACCAGATCTCTCTCCTTTGTACCACTGATGGGATTTATAATAGTATCTTTATTAATGTGATTATCTGCTTGATTTTTGTTCTGCCTTCCCCAATAAACTACAGATTCCACACACATTTGTTGCTTAACATATTATTTTTATTTTTCCTCATCGCTTCCTCAGTTTATATCTAGAGCCCTCTTGCTCGTTGGAGGTCATTTATTTTGACTCTTTGACACCTTTGTACACCTTTCTTGTGTTTGGGGAATTCTTCAGCTTCTGAGCCCACTACTCACAGTGGCAGAGCCCAGAAACATACTTCCCCAGCCATCATACTTTGTAGCCACGCACAGACATCACTCAGGCAGTGACATCCAGCTTTTCAGAGGCACAGTGTAGAAGACTCCAGAAGTTGTCTTCAGTACCTGGAATCACCAGTGCAATCCATGGCTTTGTGCCTCGTGGTAGCTGTGGTGCTAGCATCATTTTGTCTCTCATTTTGAAATTTTTTCCTGGAAGAACAACCGTTGAGCCTGCTTCTGTGACTTTTCCAGAAATTCTGAGGCTTATACCCTTTAATGAAGTATTTTTTTTTTAAAGATTTTATTTATTTGACAGAGAGAGCACAAGGAGAGGGAGAGAGAGGGAGAAGCAGGTTCCCTGCTGAGCAAGGAGCCCGATGTGGGACTCGATCCCAGGACCCTGGGATCATGACCTGGGCCGAAGGCAGCCGCTTAACTGACTGAGCCACCCGGGCGTCCCTAATGAAGTATTTTTATCTGCTTTAATGAGCTAGAACAGTTTCTTTGGATTGCAACTAAGAATCTCAAAATGAATGAATGAATAATGGAATCTCTCTGCTGCCAACACAAATTGGATGTTTTGATGTCTATGCTGTTCTATGAAGTTATTACAAGAGATTTCAATTACAGAAATGATCTGAGTGTTGTCTAGAGGCTTGTTATGGCCCAGTATATTTCAACCGTAGGAGTCTACAAAATGTTCTTAGATTCATGTAAATATATGCATTGTCTTCCTAATATCTATTGCTCAAAATCTTCTGACAAGTAGTTTGGAGTTCTGTGTAAGCAATTTCAGAATAATTCAGCTCTTGGTGCTTTCTGTGTGTTGTTTTATTGTACACCGCTAAACTGAAAGAAAAATATTAGATACTCTTGTGTCAAGATTTATAAGTACCTCATCCTGTGTTCTGTGCTGAAGGAAAAGATTTCAAATTAAACAAATAAATTGGAAAAAAGATGTATGTGTGCTGTGATTCTCTGAATCACACCAGCAAAGATTCTGTGGAAGTATGTATCTTATAAGAGAGCAATCAACATATTCTTCTGGTAATGAGTTTTGGCATCCTGGATGGAAAGCCTAGAAGAGCAGCAATATGATATAGCTAGTTATTAAATATGTCAACTGGGGTAACAGCACCAGTGACCTGAGAGTTTAATTGGCCTCTCCTTGAACCATCTACCCCTGGACCCAGGCAGCACTCACTTACATGGCAGAGGCTCTCAAGTTCCAATGTCACTGAGACCCAAAAATGTGATACGCAGCTGATAAAAGACATTTAAGAGGAGTGGGGACTGTGCTAGACTAGAACGCTCATGCTATTAAAAGACAAGCTGAGGCATGTTAAAAATTTTAAGATTTTATTTGAGCAAAAATCTGTTCAAATCCGACAGCACCAAGCCAGAAGTGGTTAGGAACAGTCCACAGACAGGAGCTTGGTGAGAGGCTTTCATAGTGAAAAAGGTTGAAGCAAAGTAAGGAAATTATGGATTGGCCATAATTAAAGCCCGGTTGGCTATTTGTGATTAGTTGTTGTTAATGTCTTGATTTCATACTCTTGAGGGATTTGCAGGCTTAGATTTTGGTTTGCTTAAGTAGGCTGCCATGGTATTAGAGCCACATTGGTCTAATGGCCTCCTTGTTTAATTAACTTAACAATTCTCTGCTTTTGGTCATTCTCTTGCTTTTGTCTTGCTGTGAAACTCCGAAGTTATGATGTCAAATCTGTGGAAGAATTGTTTTTTCTGTTCATCTCCTTGTTCCGTAAGCAAGCAAGGAACCAGGATGGGTTTTTCCAATGTTTTTCAATGTTGGTAGTATAACCAATGTTTCTGATTGTGTCCTGTTATAAGGAGAACAGATTCTTACTGAACTTGTGCAAATAACTATATCACCATCAAAATAAGAATTTCTGAATTCTGGTGGCATCAGGCAGGAAGAAAAAGGCAAATGTTTGACCTTGTTCACAAAGGTGTATTTTCCAAATCGCTGATAGCTTAAGAGCAAAGAGATAGGGGAGCCTGGGTGGCTCAGATTGTTAAATGTCTGCCTTCGGCTCAGGTCATGATCTCTGGGTTCTGAGATCGAGTCCAGCATAGGGCTCCTGGCTCAGCAGGGAGTCTGCTTCTCCCTCTCCCTCTGCCCCTCACCCTGCTTATGCTCCCTCTCTCTGTATCTCTCTGTCTCAAATGAATAAATAAAATCTTTAAAAAAAGAGAAAAAAGAGATAAAAAGTTTCCTTAAATCTGGAAAGACAAAACATTAAAGAGCCCACATGAGTCATAAACAAAACAAAACAAGCAAAAGTCATAAAAAGTATAATCATCCTCATCAGTTCATTGAGTCCCATGCAATTAATTCTTACTGATCTTGATTTTTTGCTTTAGCTTTACGAAGCTGTCACTTTCTCTGTTCAAGGTCTGAAATTCTCACCCAGTTCAGGGATATGATCTGAAAGTTAGCAGAATGTTGTACCAGTCTGAGTCCTTTCCATGAGTCTCCTTGAAGACGAAGTGCTTTGACAAAGGAAAACCATCAGAGGAAAACCATAACTGTCCATAGATGACAAAAGACTTCAGAATGGCCATAGTTAAAAATCTGAAGGGAGAGGTCATTATAATGAAAGTGACAAGGAAATGTGGTTATTTCTTTGACATGCAACGTTTTAAGATAATAACTGGGATTACAACTAGAAACGTTATTATGCTAGGACATATCGGATTTTCAGGAATTTTATACCATTTCTGGAACACTTGTATTTAGTAACATACATCCATACATTATAACCTAAAGAAGGTTTAGCATACTTTCTTGTTTGACAAGGTTTGCCCTGTAGTTTAACATATGAAATAAACACAGTTTAATATCTCTGTTTTTATAAGAAAAGACAAAAAATCTTTTGAGATGATTCAGGGACCCTCGGCAAACCCCAAAGTTAGTTCAAAGTAAAAAAAAAATACTTCCTTTAGAATTTTATTTTTGGGGAGTGTGTCCGCAAAATATCCACTTAACCAAAGCGATAATTAAAAACTTCAAAGGCAAATACAGAAAGTTACATAGTTGTGAGACTTTAGCTCTTTCAATATTGAGAAGATTGAGTTTTCTGAAGTAATCGAAGATCTGATAAAGACAAACTGAACCCCAAGGAATTATTATTTTTTTTAAAGATTTTTATTTATTTATTTATTTATTTGAGAGAGAGGGTGAGAGAGAGAGAGAGCACAAGAGGGGGGAGCGGGAGAGGGAGAAGCAGACTCCCTGCCAAGCAGGGAGCCCGATGCGGGACTCGATCCCAGGACTCCAGGATCATGACCTGAGCCGAAGGCAGTCGCTTAACCGACTGAGCCACCCAGGCGCCCAAACCCCAAGGAATTATTTTGATAAAACACAACACCTTTGTGTTCTAGACAGATTCCTTAAAAGGTAAAGAAAAACCTTTCATAGGTCTTATTAAGAGCAGACCAATAGGCCAGAAGAGTTTGTCCTTTAAGCAGATGAAAGGAAATGTTTAGTTTTACATAAGTACACTATTTATTAAAGCTTTTATTTTTTTTTAAAGTAACCCTTATAATGAATTCATTGTGTTTTTAGTCAGCTTGACTACATAGGTAAAATTCTCTCTCTTTCTGCCCCACCTTTCTTCCCCATCCCTGTCCCTCAACTTTCTATATTGAATTTGTTTGCCCTTTATCCTCCTCTTTCCATTCAAAAGCAACCACTTCTCCTTTAGGATGCAATTACTTTCATCTCCTTTAGCAAAAATGTATCTCTGTCACTCATACCTTTTCTTAGCCACACGCATCCTATTTCCCTCACAAAGATTGTTCCTCTTATTATTTCTAGTCATTTTAGTTACAGAGATTAATTAGAATTTTTAACCCTTAGAATTCCTTCATTCCCAGTGGAAACTAATGAGGTAGTTAGGTTTACAGTTTACAAGTAATTGTAAATTTTCTGTTAGGCCAACTGGCAATGGTCAATAGGACCCCAGTCGCAAGTGGAGTGCAATCCAGCTTTCGGTCCAGCCGTATATTTGCAGCCCCCAACCTGACGGTTGCCAAGTCAAGTCCTCGGGACACAAAGTGCGGCAACTAAGAAGGCAATAGCTGTCCCTGGGAAAGAATAGATCAACAACAAATGGTACCCAGAAGCAAATTCACAAAGCCTAGTTCAAAGATGTAATTTTACCAGTGTTTTTCCTGCCAATCTGAATTTGGAAAGAAAGGGATAAAGTGAAATTTTACTTTCCTCTCTTGACCAGGCACCAGTAATAGAGATCTGGGAGAGCAGATTTTGGTAAGAATTCTCACCTTTTTTGACTTCCGCTGGTTTTCCCAGGATCCTGTCTGTAGGGTCTAGAGATGGGGGCGGGGGGGGGAGGGGCAGGGTGTCCCGGCAGGTGCCATCCTAATCACTAGAAACTATAGAGGAGGAAAAATAATTTTCCCTCTACCCTTTATGATGAACACTTGGCTAAGACCTCCCTTTCTCTAGGGCTCCTTGTAAATGGGTAAACTAATGTGGGTTAAAATCTCTCCACTGTGGCCAATTATAATCTGGGATTGTCTTTGGTAAGGTTAACCCTTGTTCAGACTGAAGACCAAATTTTACTCACCTAAGGCCTCACGCTGGACCCGATACGTGGTTTCTAAGTCAGACCCAGTCTGGTTTCTAAGTTGGACCCATTCTGACCCTGGACCCAGTCCAGTTTCTAAGTCAGACCCAGTCTGGAGAAAGGAATGCTTGAATAAAGCTTGAGAGCTCATAATGCAAAAATTACAGAGCTTGGATCCCAAAGGGTGGTAGGTCGTACCTACCACCTCCAGCAGCAGCGAGACAACCTCGAGCTCAAGGGGGCTTAGCAGGTGCCTTCACTTGGACCTTCGCTTTCCCCTTTCCAGTCTTCCTGGGCGACCCCATAGGAAGGTTGTTTCACATGCAATTTAAGCCAGTGCTCGTGCCTTGCTCTGTAGCTGCTGCTGCTATCATCTCCCCAGGACGTTGTGTCTAACGTGTCCTGTATCTGTCGTCCACACCAGTCTGCTGTGCCACCAGCACTCTCCTGGTTGGCCATTGAGTGGCCTTGAGTCACCCTTGACCTCTCAAGCTCCTGTGGCCTCTTTGCTCTATAAAGCCAGGACTATGGGGCGTCTGGGTGGCTCAGTCGGTTAAGCGTCTGCCTTCGGCTCAGGTCATGATCCCGGGGTCCTGGGATGGAGCCCCGCGTCAGGCTCCCTGCTCAGCGGGGAGCCTGCTTCTCCCTCTGGCCCCCCCAACCCCCCACCCCCCGCTCATGCTCTCTCTCTCTCTCTTTCTTTCTCTCACTCTCTCTCAAATAAATAAATATAATCTTGGGGCACCTGGGTGGCTCAGTCATTGAGCGTCTGCCTTAGGCTCAGGTCATGATCCCGGCGTCCTGGGATGGAGCCCCGCGTCGGGCTCCCTGCTCAGCGGGGAGCCTGCTTCCCTGCTCGTGCTCTCTCTCTCACACCATCTCTCTCTCTCAAATAAATAAATAAAATCTTAAAAAGAAAAAGCCAGGACTATAAGCTCTTCACCATCTTTCCTATGAATCTCACCTGCTTACTCCTTTGGCCAGTAAGAAATACTTACTCCTTGTCATTTCCTGCTCCTTATTTTTAGTGGTGACAGTAGGGAACTCTGCTATGGGAGTCTTAATTCCTTGGTAATATCTCTTCTTTAGGCTCCTTTTAGGCTCTTCTTGCTCCTCTTATTCTGATTATAGAGATTCACACATGTTGCTAGGCAGCTTTCTTGGTGAATGATAAGAGAAAAAGAAAAGGAGATGAATGATGGCTTGTGGGGACCAGTCCCTTGAGCGAAGGATAGTGAGCCACCGCAGGTTTGGGGTAAAGGAGAAGGAGGAGTCATGGCTCTGCCTTCAACTCCATCAGTGGAAGGATGTATGCCATCCCACAACTAGAATGAACCTCTCGCACCATGATAAAGTGCTGTTGGTGCTCAAATCATGCAGCAAAAGGGGCTTCGCTCGTCCTAAGGGACCTCTCTTTCCAAAGCTGGTAAGGTCATAAAACAACTGCTAATGTTTTTTAACCTCTGTCCCCTTCAAGGCATGGGACCGGAGTTGTTTTGTTTTGAATCATAATAAAATATGACAACTTCCAGTGTCTCCGCTGCTGTCATTTATGATGCCCTATATTTTCCAAGTGCTGGTCCTTTATCACAGTGAACCTGACTCATGAGCCATACTGAAGCTAACGCTTTCCTTCTGAAAGCAGAAACAATATATTGTAAATGGCCATGTTTGACTATTTTTTGACTTCTGCTGGTTTTCCCAGGATCCTGTCTGTAGGGTCTAGAGATTGGGGGGGGGGGTTGACTTCTTACTTACTTCTTACTTTTGTCTCAGAAAGAAATGATATTAATCATAAATGTCTGTTAAAACATCTTTGTTCTTTTACAAGAGAAAACAAATCTGAGGTTTGCCTGGCTTTTCGCGTTTTACTTTTGTTATAATAGAGGTATTGAATGAATGGCTATAGTTTCTGAATTTAAATTATCTTTTTTAACCTCCTTGTTTATATATATATATATATTCATAATGTGATAGTTTCTTTTGTTCTTTTTGATGTGTCTACTTGGCTAAGCTACATCTCGGGTTATTCAAACACTAATCTGGGCATTGCTGTGAAGGGAATTTGCAGATGTAATTGAAATCTTTATTCAGTTGGCTTTACCTATGGGAGATTATCCTGGATAATCTAGGATCTGATTAAAGCAGCTGAAGAGCCTTAGGAGCAGGGCTGAGGACTGGGGTGTGTGTGTGGGAGGGGAAGAGAAAGAGAGAGAGAGAAAGACAGAGAGAAATTCTTGTGTGTTAAATTTTTTTTTCTAGTTTAAGTATAATTGCCTGTTTAAGACATGCAACATGAGGGGCGCCTGGGTGGCTCAGTCGGTTAAGCGTCTGCCTTCCCTTGGGTCATGATCCCAGGGACCTGGGATCAAGCCCTGCATTGGGCTCCCTGTTCAGTGGGGAGTCTGCTTCTCCCTCTCCCTCTCCCTCTGCCCCTTCTCCCACTCATCCTCTCTCTCTTGCTCACTCTCTCTCAAACAAATAAATAAAATCTTTAAAAAAAAAAGACACACAACATGATAATTTGATATAAGTATATATTGCAAATGATTACCACCATAATGTTAATTAACACATCCAGCACATCAAATAGTTAACTTGCTTTTCTTTCTTTTTTCTTTTTCTTTTCTTTTTTTTTTTTTGGTGATGAGGCCTTTTAAAATTTACTCTCTTAGCCACTTTCATGTATACAATATAGTACTACTAACTACATATAATGTATGTCAGTGTACAGATCTTTCACCTCCCTGGATGAATTTGGGCAAGGCCACTGCTCATGCTCTGAGGTCGGGGGAGTTAGCACTGGTCAGGCTCCATGTCCAAGTGGGGCTGCTGACTGGGCTCCCGGATCCAGCAACGCTGCTGGCTCTGTTCTGCTGTTGGGTGGGGCCGCTCGCTGGCTTCTGCAATCACCTCTGGTGGGGTGGGGTCGCGGGCTGTGTTTCCGGGCATGGTGGTGCCACTGGCTGGATTCTGTGTCAGGTGGGTCCCCTGGCAGAGCGTGAGTTGGTATAGGGAGTCAGAACGTGTTGTGTGATGAAGGCCATAGCCTGGGCTTACTATCCAGAAGGCTGTTGCTTGTGCTCTGCCATTGGGGTGGTAGTTGTTATAATTTGTGGGGTGGGACTATACAAATAGTGTTTCTCACCGAACTCACCCCGTATCCCTATTACCCCAGACTAACCCATTGATTAGTTTTGCCGAAATGTATCTTTATCGTAATAGTTGCATGTGATTTTCTAATTGGATCTTTCCAGATTTATTAGTCTCATTCTACAGGTATCACTTATCCATTTATTAATCATCTATTTATTATTAGTATGAACTCATGGATTCATGGGGCGCCTGGGTGGCTCAATCAGTTAATCATCTGCCTTCAGCTCAGGTCATGATCTCAGGGTCCTGGGATTGAGCCCCACATTGGGCTCCCTGCTCAGCGGGGAGTCTGCTTCTCCTTCTGCCTGCCCCTCTCCCCCTCTGCTCATTCTCTTGCTCTCTCTTTCAAATAAATAAAATCTTTAAAAAAATGAATTCGTGGATTCTTCTTTTAGTCAATGGGTTATCATGTGTTACAGTCCTTATTTATTTTAATGCTCAAATCATCTCTGACTTGTCCAGTGGGAATCCCTTTGCACTGGCTCCATGTGTCCTTTTGACACGTCCTCGTGGTTTTGTTTTGTTTTTTAATTTTTGGGTTGTTTTTAGCAGTTTCTTACTTTCTGGTGCTGAATGTTCAGGTTGATCTGGTACCCTCCCTGCTCCAGTCCTGGACTCTGCCATTTCTCCAGACACCTGAATTTTTAAAATAGAGAATGGTATTTAGAAATAAAGATCTGAGTGTCAGGTGTGCTAATTACTCCTGGGGTGTAGTTGTTCTGGGCTTCCCGACCCTTTCAGTGGACAGAGCTGGGAAAAGACATTTAAATAGCTATCTCTTAAACGTGAATATTAAGTCTCAATTTAGAATCCAGCTACATTTAGGCTCTGCAAGCATACTTTAGGCTTGATGGCATTTGTTTTCTGATTCGGTCACATAAACCCTCAAAGTAGTTGCATTTCAGTGCCTGTTTCTACCTTCTCATTTATTAGTGCATTATTTCCTAGGACTTCCTTAGCCTTCTAGAAGCCAATGAGAGTTTTAAATTCTATGTTCAGGGTCGATCTTCAAAGTCTGATGTGGTTTCCCTGTTCTGTAACTTAAAGTCCCAGCTTAAACTATTTCCTGTACTTTGGATTATCCCTTCAGAGTGCACACAAGTTGATAAATCTGTAACTGACCCTAATATTTGAGAGAAGGCTTTGGGGGTTGGCGGAACAGATGGTAGCAGATGATGTTTTCATCATTCAGATTCGTTTTCCAAAGTCTAGTGCAAGTAGATTTGCCTAATGAATGTATCTTGTGATTTAATTTCCTCTAACACCAGCCTTCTCCAGACAAATTCTTCTGTGTTAAACAACCAGAGGTGGGCATATAGTTACTGTTGCAGCCTCGAATCCTTATCTGAACTGTTGTTTCTTTGGTAAACTAAACCACATTTGAAAGTATTTTAAAAACCTTGCAAAGGATTATAGACGACAAGCTTCAGATAATTATTTTATTTATCGGGTTAAAATGCTTTTGAGAGAAGACTAAAAGCCATTAGGGCTAGGATGTTAGAGATACTTGTGGTTTTGATTCTGCTGGGACATTTTTGCCTTACAACATCAAGGGAGAAATCTGACCGCTGTGCCCAAGAGCAAGTTCCAAAAGCAAGTGGAAAATTCTTCCCTGGTACTCTTAAACCCTAGGAAAATACATCCCAATTTTATTTATTATACTTGGATCTATAATAGTGGGAAAGTGCTATGATTTATAGTCCTAAAGGTCTCTTCTTGTCTTGGATTTATTTGTGTTATACACATTAATTAGCCCTTAAATATCTTTCTCCACAAGTTCCTTCTCTTTAACTGCTAGATCCAAGCTGTACATGGGAAATCCTATTCAAGAAATGGCCAGAATACAAAATGAAAAAGAAATCTTGCTTCTCTTCTTCTTTTTTTTTTTTAAGATTTTATTTATTTATTTGAGAGAGAGAAAGAGAGAGCACAAGCAGGGGGAAGGGGCAGAGGGAAAGAGAGAGGGAGAAGCAGAGCTTCTGAGCAGGGAGCCTGATGCAGGACTCGATCCCAGGACCCTGAGATCATGACCTGAGCTGAAGGCAGACACTTAACCGACTGAGCCACCCAGGTGCCCCTCTTGCTTCTCTTACAGTGCTATCTTTCCTGTTCAAACCCAATCTGCTCTTACCACGAAAATAATTGAGAGCTTGAAAATAGCCACTAAAGATATATAAAGAGCTATCAAACCATTTATATCTGAAGGAGGTTTAAAAATGATTTTTATTTTTTAGATTTGTAAATTATTATTATAATTATAATTATGATTTGAGGAGATCAAAGAGCAAGGTTTGTTCAATAGGAGAAACAGTTTTTTCTACTAAGGAGAAACAAGTATATCTGTATCTATATCTACATATCATATCAAGGGAGCAATAGATAGATATCTCCTTACTAGAAACCATATATACAGAGTCAGATATATCCCTTAGAACTCATTGTCACTGCCTAACCATGAATATAAGACCGTATTTGGTGGTTAATAGCAAAGAGAAATTTTTTTTTTAGATTTTATTTATTTATTTATTAGAGAGCGAGCGAGCGAGAAACAGCACGAGAGAGGAGAGGGTCAGAGGGAGAAGCAGGCTCCCCGCTGAGCCGGGAGCCCGATGTGGGACTCGATCCCAGGACTCTGGGATCATGACCTGAGCCGAAGGCAGTCGCTTAACCAACTGAGCCACCCAGGCGCCCACAAAGAGAAATTTTTATCTAGGAGGTTAGCTATACACTTCAGGTGGTTCCTACGACTCCAGAGTCCATTTCCAAATCACTGTATAACGTATCACACTCTTTACCAGACTACGATCTCCTTAAGGACAGGGATCCATTAAGCCTAGTAGGTACTCAAAAAACAAGACGATGATGCATTGTCATTGGGAAAAGAAAGTGTGAGGTTTGAAAATAGAAAAGTTACGCTGATTTCTCTGAACATCAGATGAAATGGCAGAGCATGGATTGTTTCTGTAAAAATAAAACCCTAGAGGCCTAATCAAGTCTTCATGGGTGGCATCCACAGGGGTAACTTACCCTACTGATCCAGAGGCACATGTGTAGATGAACATGACAAAACTGGTTAATCCCACACAAATAACAGAAATGGCAGAGCCTTGTGCCAATTTTTGAAAATTAATTTCTTTATTTGGAAACAAAACCACATCACTTTGGCCATTTACTGGAATATGTAGGAGGCCTACATGGGACTGCTCTCCTGACTGGTCTCAAAGATATACAACATAGCTTTCCATAATACCGAGCTTCCTGCCAAGGCTGACTGTGGCTGGCAGCCCAGGGGGCGTGGATATGAAGAAAAAGCTTTATATTTCATCTTCAAAGCTAAGGGTGGAATGCGATGATATTCAAGGCAAAGCTTCAGGTAGAAATGCTTATGCTCTGGGTGAAGAAAATCAGAAGTTATCAGCATTATTCCAGTTAGTTTCTTTCATAACTACAAACCAGTATAGACATTGAGCAAGGACTCTCTAAAGACTCCAAGTGAGAGAACTTGAAAATGTACATTTGTGTGTGATTTGATCATAAATCTGAAAAGAAATTATTTGTTAGTTCTCAGGGTCTCTTTACCAAGAGAAACAGTAAGTTGGCTGGAGGGTAAGTCCTTCTATGGGAATTTTGCTCTTTGGAGACAGAAGAACAATGGATTTTTTGAAAGTATTAAAAGCTGTGATGGGTACATGCTATTTTGGCTTGCCCAGCATCCATCCCTGTACTACTAGAAAAAGTACCCCAGTTTTTCTTTGGGGAACTAGAGTCCCCATTCTCTGGCTAAGTATATATGTGGGAATCTACATCATGAAGAATGTGACCCTGATTTCCCACGATATCTTCTTTGTTTTATGGAAAGACATCTGACTAGGGGGCCAATCAAAGTGAATTCTTCGGGTTGTGAGTTGAGCTTTCTATAAAAGATGCTCCTTATTTTCTGCTAGACTTGAACATAAAAGATGTGGATTAGCTATTTTGCCTCTTTGCAGAACCTGCAAATAAGCCATCCCATTAGGGAACAGGGCAAAGAGAAGGGGAGAGCCTGGTTTTGCGGAAATAGTTTGAGTCTTGGACTCAAGTCATATACAAATTTTTAATTCATGTGATCCAATAAATTCCTGTATTTGCCAAATTAGAGTGAGTAGGGTGTCTATTATGCCAGAAAAAGTGATTGAACATATTAATATGGCAAGTGAATAAGAAGCCGGCTTTTCTTCTCATGTCCCCTTGAACACAATGTAAGTGTTTTTATGGAAAAACTAGAGGAAAAATTATCAGGTTACTATGACTCAGAAACTAAAAAGTTCACACAAATATATGATTGTATTGAATGTTGGTGCTAGCAGAGATGAAAGTAAAAGATCTGAGGAGGCATGTGACCCACATATTTATGGGATATTGTTCTTGCAAAACAAACTTAATAAAAGACAATGTTAGTTTTTTTTTAATTTGAATATGAGTAAAGTTGTATTTTGTGCCTTTTTAGAGCTCCCCCCTCCATTCATTTGTATTTCTCATTTCAAGATCCTTTGCAACATAATTGGTTATAGCTTAATTTCCCTAAATTGTGGAAGGCTAAGTAATCGTCTAGAGGTAACAAGCTCTCATGGTGTATTTTTCTGGGCTCACAGCTTTACTTGGAGCACATCTTATGTGCATGTTCCCCCCAAGAAAACAAAAAACCCACCAAAACCAATGGGCATCATTTCTTGAGAATAATCTAAAATTTTTGAGGTTTGATTGAATTCTCACACTTGAACTGAGTTAGCTGGCTATAGAATTCTAGATTGAAAATACTTTTCTCTCAATTTGGGGACATTACTGAATTCCCTCCCAGCTGTCTTTTAGTCATGCTGCTTAGAAAGTGATGCCATCTTTATGCCCGTCCTTGGCCTTGACCTTGACCTGTGCCCCAAGACCCCATGCCTTACGAGTCACAGTGACAAAGGCATGTAATGCCACCTCTCACCACTCCAACTTCAGTCAGTCTGAGTCTTATTTTTGAGTAAGCTTTGCCCTTGGGCTCTGCCGTTCTTTTTTTTTTAAAGATTTTATTTATTTATTTGACAGAGACAGAGATAGCAAGAGCAGGAACACAAGCAGCGGGAGTGGGAGAGGGAGAGCAGGCTTCCCGCCGAGGAGGGAACCTGATGTGGGACTCGATCCCAGGACCCTGGGATCATGACCTGAGCCGAAGGCAGACGCTTAACAACTGAGCCACGCAGGCGCCTGGGCTCTGCCGTTCTTGCTCTAAGAATTTTGCTGGGTCACTTTCTTGAAAATCCCCCACCCATCCCATGATGTCTCATCCAATTCCTCATCCCCCACCCTTGATACTTTAGGGCCCTGGTCTGCCTTCAACAATAATCCTATCAAGTCAGTTCAGTCAGAATCCCTCTTACTCCCAAAGTTTCTATCCACTGACCCATTCTTCCATCCCCGGCGATAAATCCTGCTTCTCCTTATTGTATTCAGAGTTGAACCCAGTGTCTCTCCCTTCTACAAAATTGCATTGGAATAGTCTCCCTGGATAAAGTCTGCTTTACTATCTTTAACAAGAATAGAAAGAATAATTTTTTCTTTAACAATACACATTCATTGAATCCCTTGTTGTCAACACAGTAGCTTACTCTCACTCTGCTGAGCCTGGTGTCTCCAAGTCCAGGACTTGATTTCTTTAGAGACTTGATTTCTCTAGAGAATGCGTTTTTCTCCTCTCTTGAAGGAATGGGGAGGGAACTCACCTGGAACCGGGAGGAAGAGGCATCTAGTATCTAATGAATCCTTATACAGTCCCATCCTTGGCTCTGCCTCCTGAGGTACCTGGCACCTCCAATTCCTGGGGGCTTTCCAGAGTTCCCAAGACTTGTCATCAATATCCTCCCCTTCAGGTTCAGCTTTCTTCACACTTCACGTCATTTACCACTTCCCAATCCACTCACCATCTTCTTAACTCTTAATGAAAATATCTTGGTTGCCATTTTGTCTTTTCCCATTTTCTTTGTCCTTTCGGGTTTATAATGTTTTTTAATCCTTTATGGTATGCTACAGTTATTTCAGGAAATACATCTATGCAGTCAAACCCCCATTCGATGTGGAACTTCCCGTTTGCTATTGAAGGAAATCACTTCATGCATATATTCATTCATCATAAAGTCCATTGGGGAGGGGAGCCTGGGTTGGTTAAGCGTCTGCCTTTGGCTCAGGTCATGTTCTCAGGGTCCTGGGATCGAGCCCCGCATCGGGCTCCCTGCTCAGCGGGGGTCTGCTTTTTTCTCTCCCTCTGCCCCTCTTCCCACTTGTGTTCTCTCTCTCTCTCTCAAATAAATAAATAAAATCTTGGGGAAAAAAAAGTCCATTGGGGAGATAGGCTGTGGTTGACATCTGTTGGAGCTCTGGTTTTGCAAACACTGACCTTTGCATTTGTAAGCCCAACATTGTTTAGCAATAGTAGCTTAGTTTTACACATCCTAATCTGCATGCCCTCACTCTCCATATTCTTGTAAAATACCTAATCTGAGTAATCGGAGTCAGGGACAGAGGCAGCGCACTTGCATGCATGTATGTGTGTGTGTGTATTTACATGTGTCTGAACTAGAGATATATCACACTCCCTGCCTATACATGGCAGATAAGTGGCACATGACCTACTTCTACAAAACTTCTACTCTTAGAATGTCAAAAACAACATGAAAATTGGACAGCCAATAGGATAACAATAAAGAGAAATCCCAAAGTGGGGTTATTTGCCAAACGAGAGGTTAGTGTTTGTGTTCAGAAGCTGGGCAGATCTCCCTCTGACTGAGGTGGGACAGAACACTTTCATAGGAGTGTTGGATTTGTATGAAGCTTTGATGGATGGATAAATGTGAAATCATTTAAATTCGAGACTGATGTGTCAAAGACTGTCTTGTGTTCGTGAAATCCAATTTTCTAATCCACTTATATCCTGTCTTGGGCACATGGCTGGACTGTATTTCTGAGTTAGGTGGGGCCATGAAAGGCTGGTAAAAGTTAGGCACCTAATACTCGTCTTCACCCTAAAGCACCTGTCATGTGATACTGCATGTTCTCTCCCTTCCCTAGTCTGCGGTCACGTCTTGTACTCCCCCCTGTTCCTGGCTAACTTGTCATGGTTATAAATCTCCAGGTGCTACTCTTTTTTCCCTAACTGGACTTGTGGTTTTGGGCCGTCTCCTGGCTCCCTCACTTCACTGCCCGTAGGACATAGCCTGACACAAATTAAATTAGAAGTGGTGGCAAAGTATTCTGTCTCCAAATAGACGCTTTGCCTGTGGGCAGTCCACCATGAAGCTGGAGGAGCAAATTGATTTCTACTTTAAGCATTTTTCTGGATTTTGAATTCCTGAACTGACTGACAGGGTTCTAGAAAGGGTGGTTTACCCTGGCTTTGGAGCACCTCATTGATTGAAATGGGATATTTGTTTGCTGAGCCAATAGCTGTCCTCTGGGAGGCGATTTCATTCCTTCCACAAATCTAAGTTTCTTCATGCTCACCAACTGCGGGGGTGAATGCAGATTTTAAAACACCGTGGCCACAGGGTTTTTTTCCCTTGGTATGACTGACTGAGCTCTGAACATCTGGATGCCAGAGAGGCAGTGAAGCCCTAATAATCTGTAAAGCACATCTGATCTGTATAATTGTATGAACTACTTGATGGAATACACTTGAAAGCATAGAGAGTTGTAGACCACACCCAACACTCAGGCTCTGCCTGCATAAAGATTGGACAATGAGGGCACGAGGAGAATAGGATTGATTTCGGGGCTTTCCTATAACCTGCTTTGTTTTAGGGGCATCTGGGTGGCTCAGTTGGTTAAGCATCTGCCTTAGGCTCAGGTCATGGTTCCAAGGTCCTGGAACCATGGTTGGGCTTCCTGCTCAGTGGGGAGCCTGCTTCTCCTTCTCCCTCTGCTTGCCACTCCCCCTGCTTGTGCTCGCTCTCTCTCTTAAATAAATAAATAAAATCTTAAAAGAGAAAAAAAAAACCCTTTATTTTAGCAAGTCGGCTACGTAGAGCTCTTAATTCAACTAGTTGTTTTCATATCAATTAGCTCCTGCATATTAAGTTTTCTTTCCCCCAGTCATGACTAAAATTTCAACCTGTCTTCTCAATTTGTAATGTTCTGAACAATCACATCATGGACTTCGTTTCCAATCCTCTCTGCACTGGTTGCCTTCAGTGACAGGTAAACCCAAGGGCTGTAGGAAAAAAAAAAAAAATCCAAGGATCTTGTGAATATTGCATTAAGCACATATGGGACTTTCTGCTTTAGCATCCTATGAGCATGAGGGTGATCAGATTGTTTTAAGGAAAGCAAATTATTGGAAAGCTTTTGCAATAATCTATCAGAATCATTTTCTGTTACCCGGGGACTGGTTTTTATCCCAGAGGCTTGGAATTAATTCCATATTCAAAGCCAGTTTTCTGGAGGAGGAAGAGAGATAGGCTACTTTCTAATTTTTTAAAAGGTTAAAGGTGGGAAAGTTTTAAATTTATTTTCTTCGAGAAAACAAAATATAACAGAGGCAGCATTATAATCCCTTTTAAGGTTTTATTGAAATGTCAACCTCTGGGGGACTGAAGCTGTATGAAGAAAATGAATAAACAGTGGATTAGCATTTAGACAATATTCTTTCACTGTTTGACTATAGAAAATAATGCTGAATAGAATTAATTTGGAATTTGGCAGGAATTTGAATAGTAGAGGTAAAGCTTGTGAATAATTGAGTAAATCGGAATCTTGTAGGAACATTTATTGGAATAAATTAAGGAATAGCGCGATGATGAAGATTCTTTTGGAGGGTCTAAGCTTTCAAAAACAAGAAAGGAAGAATTTTATATTTACTCACTGGTTTTCTGGAGTTAAAAAAGGGAAAGTTTCGGGCACCTGGGTGGCTCAGTCGTTACGCATCTGCCTTCGGCTCAGGTCATGATCCCAGACTCCTGGGATAGAGCCCCGCATAGGGCTCCCTGCTCAGCGGGAAGCCTGCTTCTCCCTCTCCCACTCCCCCTGCTTGTGTTCCCTCTCTCGTTGTGTCTCTCTCTGTCAAATAAATAAAATCTTAAAAAAAAAAAAGGAGGAGAGTTTCTTTTAAAATCAGGATTTTTTTTTAGCACCAGGGCAATCGAGATCTAAAATCCATCATTGGTAATGACCATTGAAAACTGTAATTTGTTGGTGAGTTGTCCAGGCTAAAAGTAAAATGATTTCAAACCCTGTCTATCCAATTTTAGTCGAAAATAGAGAAGGAATGGCCCTTTAACTAGTTATGTGGAATCTTTGCTCTTAACTTTAGATTTAAAAAATGGGTACCTCGTTTTTAACAGAAAGTTTTTTTTTTTCTCGACAAGGACCTATTCAGACAATTTAATTATTGTAGTTTATTGAGCATAAATTGTGGATATTTCAGCCATTTTCTCCACTCTCATTTAGATCTAATTAGAACTAGATGGCCTATTTAAGTGTATATATGCAAAAATAGTTATATATAATGGAGCAACTTAAAAATAGCCTAAATTAGGAAGCCATTAATTTTACTGATGGAGACTCCAAACCATGCCAGGATTTGATCAGATCATACAACTGAATGGGATAAATTTCCTTCATTCATTCTCCTTTCTATAGAGGGTAACTTTCCGGGGCATTGTAGGGCAAGCTTCTTCATTATGAGTCTTGAGATGCCTGTGTCTGTTACCACTCTCAATACAGAAAATAGTGGTTTGTATTTCTTTTGCTATCTCTAGTAGAAGAGTCTGGAGGGAAGGGAAGTGGGGCTGTCCTGAATATTGTCAGGAGTAATTGAAGGCCAAAGAGCTTATCTGGGGACAGTCCTCCAATAAGAGGGTGGTGCTCAGGAACAAAACCACAGTGGCCCAGAAGTTTGTTTAGGTGAGAAGTCATAGTCCTTTTTTTTTTTTTAAAGATTTTATTCATTTATTTGACAGAGAGAGAGAGAGAGAGAGAGAGAGAGAGCTGCAGGCAGAGGGAGGGGGAGAAGCAGGCTCCCCGCTGAGCAGGGAGCCTGACCCAGGACTCGATCCCAGGACCCTGAGATCATGACCTGAGCCAAAGGCAGATGCTTAACCAACTGAGCCATCCAGGCACCCTGAGAAGTCATAGTCTTAAGAATACTGCCCTACCCGGGGATGCGGAGAAAGGGGAACCCTCCTACACTGTTGGTGGGAATGCAAACTGGTGCAGCCACTCTGGAAAACAGTATGGAGGTTCCTCAAAAAGTTGAAAATAGAGCTACCATATGATCCAGCAATTGCACTACTGGGTATTTACCCCAAAGATACAAAAGTAGGGATCCGAAAGGGTACGTGCACCCCGATGTTTATAGCAGCAATGTCCACAGTAGCCAAACTGTGGAAAGAGCCAAGATGTCCATCGACAGATGAATGGATAAAGAAGATGTGGTATATATATACAATGGAATATTATGCAGCCATCAAAAGGAATGAGATCTTGCCATTTGCAACAGCATGGATGGAACTGGAGGGTGTTATGCTGAGCGAAATAAGTCAATCAGAGAAAGACATGTATCATATGACCTCACTGATATGAGGAATTCTTAATCTCAGGAAACAAACTGAGGGCTGCTGGAGTGGGGGGTGGGGTGGGAGGGATGGGGTGACTGGGTGATAGACACTGGGGAGGGTATGTGCTCTGGTAAGCGCTGTGAATTGTGCAAGACTGTTGAATCACAGATCTGTACCTCTGAAACGAATAATGCAATATATGTTAAGAAAAAAAAGAAGAAGAAGAAGGTAGCGGGAGGGCAAGAATGAAGCGGGGGAAATCGGAGGGGTAGACGAACCATGAGAGACGATGGACTCTGAAAAACAAACTGAGGGTTCTAGAGGGGAGGGGGGTGGGAGGTTGGGTTAGCCTGGTGATGGGTATTGAGGAGGGCACGTTCTGCATGGAGCACTGGGTGTTATGCACAAACAATGAATCATGGAACACTACATCTAAATCTAATGCTGTAATGTATGGGGATTAACATAACAATAATAAAAAAAAAAGAATACTGCCCTACCTCTGACTCTTCATCTCAGGAAACAAACAGGTTGCTAGAGTGGAGGGGGGTGGGAGGGATGGGGTGGCTGAGTGATGGACACTGGGGAGAGTATGTGCTATGGTGAGTGCTGTGAATTGTGTAAGACCGATGAATCACAGACCTGTACCCCTGAAACAAATAATAACATTATATGTTAATAAAAAAAACAAAACAAAACAAAAGAATACTGCCCTACCTCTGCATTCCCTTCTCTCAACTCATATTAGTTTGAGCACCTGTGATGAGCATATTCTTGCTCTGGCTTCCGGGAAAAAAAAAGAGCAGGCTGGGATCCTAGGAGCCTGGGCATGTGTGAATATGGTTAACCAAGAGCCATAATGTACCTATGGCCCCAATTGCCTAAGAAGAAAATTGCCTAGAAGATACACTTGATCTGCGCCCATATTCCAACCCTAAATAAGGCTTGAATGAGCTGGAGAACCACCGTGTGCTCAGCTCAGTGAGGTGATGGACGGATGCTCCTATCTCTCTTCCTTTCCTTCTCTCCCTGCCTCCCTCCTTCCCTGACTCTCCTTCTCCCCCTCCTTTCCTTTGTCTAATTTCCTTTCTGCTCCCTCTCCACTTCTCTTCACTAACCAAATGACTGTTTGGGGACATAGACTTGATTTACTATAAACATTTAATAAAACTTGCCGTTTATTCAACCAGCTTTCTTTGGTGTATTTGTCATTGCTGTAATATGCGAAAGTGAATTAGGGAGAAAAAAAAATGAGATCCTCCAACTCCATTAATCTTATGACCTAATCTGATACTGCAGTCTCAGTCCCTTGAGTGCAATTATGTTATTTAAGCATAATAATAGTGATTTGAATGTATAGATCTCCCAAAGCCCTGAGTAGAATCGAAGACCTAGCCCATTAGTGTAGATCTCTAGGCATAAAAAAGCCTTTCCTGTGAGGACGTTTTCGAGGCCCCATGGTTTTTCCTGAGACTGTTTGTACGTGAGGTAACCATATATCTTTTGCATGTATATTAGATTATTTAAATGCTGAGTGTAAAACTGGAAACATATTGAATTTCCTTAAGTCTATTCAGCGGCCCCAAAACAAAGAAGGTTTGCGAGGCTAACAGATCTCTTTCCTCTGTGTCCAAAAGAAACTCTTGTTTGAATGTGTATTCCTGGGAAATGCTGACTCAGTCTCAGGTGATTTATCATGAAGGATCCAAAGTTTCACCCTCTTGCTGTTGAGCGGGAAGTACCTCCCTTTGTGTGTGGGGGGGATGTTTTGATAGAATGAAATGTATTTTATCTATTCATAGAATCCCTTTCACATTCCATTTTAGAGCAACCACCTGACTGTGGTGTATTTTTCTCTCTGGCATCTAAGTCTCTTTGTATCTCGGGAGAATGTTTAATTAGGAGCACTGTTGGTGGAGGTAACCAATACGGAAACGCAGAAGGTTATGTCCTCTCTTCCCTGATCCTGGTAATAGCGCTTGGCCATGAGCTATATCATCTATCAGCTGATTGGATGTTTCTGGCAAGAACGTTAAATTTTGAATGAGTAAATAAAAGAAAGGACAGCTGGGCTTCCTTCACATCAACAGCAGTGACAGAGTATCCAGTGGTGAGGCATCCTGGCAGATTGCTGCTAAAAATGATCGTGCTTTCAGCTTCTTGGTTTTTCAGAGATATTTACTTTCTAAGCCTGATGATTATGTTTCCCTCAATTGTGTGAATCCTCAGGACTTTTCTAATAATTTTATTTTTGGTGACCAAAGACAGATTTACTTACTATCTGTGGTAGATAGAGATACTGGCCTTGAGTCTTAACCTCTCTCTCTCTTTTTTTTAAGATTTTATTTATTTATTTGAGAGAGAGAGAGAGCACAAGTAGGCAGGGCGGCAGGCAGAGGGAGAGGGAGAAGCAGGCTCCCTGCCGAGCAGGGAGCCTGATGCGGGACTCGATCCCAGGACCCCGGGATCATGACCTGAGCTGAAGGAAGACGCTTAACTGACTGAGCCACCCAGGCGTTCTGAGTCTTAACCTCTTCTTATATTCAAACTCTTTGCCATGGGATTTTGTAGTCTTTCCCAGTAGAAATGGTATGCGCATACTTCCTCATGTCTTGACTTTGGGCTTGACGATGATGAACTTGCTTTGTCCTAGGGAATGTGGGTAGAAATAATAATGTGTCAGTTCTGAATCTAGACCTTACGAGGCATCCTATTTCTCTGCCTGTCTTCCTGTGCTTCTGCTATTGCCGTGAGAAAGCTTCCTTGGGTACCTCCTGCTCCTTCACCAGTGCCTCAGAATGAATATATATGGAAGAGACCTCAGCCCAGCCTGCAGTGGGGAGCAGGGCTCAGCTGTACTCGCAGCTTCAAGGGTCATGTAGCAAAGCCCAGCCTGGATTAGCCGACCATCAAAAGAAGCACAGATGTGGGTGTGCGTCTCTCTGAACAGAGCCAAACAACTAAGGCTAACCTGCAGATTTCTGAGAAATACATGATTTTTGTATTATGCCACTGGGATTTTGTGCTTGTGTGTTTTGTAACACACACTAGCTAACTGACCTGTATCTGTTCTATGCAATGGAAAGTATGTAATTGATGGATTATAATATATTAATGTTGATAATATGAAGGGTGTGTGTGTCTATGTGTGATACTATCTGGTTCTGTGGGGTAAATCCTGGCTTCATGTTTTCCTATTCTCTTTCCTATTGATTGGTTGGAATGAGTACATAATTCATTTTTCACACTGATGAGATGTGTGGGAAGTTGTGTGTGTGTGTGTGTGTGAGAGAGAGAGAGGGAAAGGGTTTTTGTTTTTTTGTTTTTGTCTTTTCTTTCCTGATAAAAGGAGAATATTGGAAAAGACATTCTCTCTTCTTCTGTCCTTGTCTCTTCATGCCTGGAGCTGAGGCAGCTGTTTGTGTCCATCAGGATACACCTGAGTATAGCAGAAAGGGAATGAATCTGTGTGTCTGATGTCAATGAACTACTCACACAATTCTGGAATGTCCTACCATTGAGCTTTGTATCATTCCATAGAATACATTTTTATTTTTAAGCTGGGTGGTTTGAGTTTCCTTTAATTTGCCATCTAAAGTATCTTAACTGATAACGGATGTGGTTTGTATGTGGGCGGGAGCACAGGAGGACTGAATGCAGTAGAAGTTTGCAAGAAGGGACGATAGCGCAGGCTATCCCTCATGAAACCGTAGGCTCCCAGCGGCATGTGTTAAGTGGTCTAGGCTGAGGTCAGGTGGAAACAGTCCACATTTACCCGGCTTTTCCTATCACAGCTTTATTTGCTCTGTATGGATTACCAGCAAATGACAGACGTACCTTCATTGCTGACCCTTACCGCAGTGTCTATGTCGAAAACACTCTGACGCATGAAACACTTACTTTGCCTTTCAATACTTTTGGAAAGAAGCAAAGTTTGGCAGCTGAGATTTGCTTCCTATCTTGTCTGAAATCTGATAGTACATTGTTTGCACATAATAACTTTGACTCAATCAGGCTGTATCCCAGACCCAAGCAATCTGAATCTTGGGGGTTCCTAAGTAAATTCCATTATGCAGCCAAGGTTGAGAACCACTATTCTAACCTCCATCCTCCTGTGAATTAAGCAAACCCCAAAGCAAGTGTGTATATAGAGGGTAAAAAAAGAGATAGGAGTGGGGTGTCTATGTAGCTCAGTCGGTTAAGCGACCAACTTGATTTCAGCTCAGGTCATGATTTTAGGGTCCTAGAATTGAGCCCTGCATCAGGCTCCTTGCTCAGTGCAGAGTCTGCTTGAGGATTCTCTCTCTCCTTCTCCCTCTGCCCCTCCCCTCACTTTCGCTCTCCCTCTCTCTCTAAAAATAAATGAATAAATCTAAAAAAAAGAGGAAAATAAAGACTCTGAAGGTATTCATTATCTATTGCTATATAACAAATCACCCTATAATTTAGCATCTTAGAACAACAACAATAAATCTTTATTGCTCCCAGTTCTGTAGATGGAGAATCTGGAAACAGCTTAGCTGGGTTGGTTATGGCTAAGGGTCTTTCCTAGAGTTGCCATAAAGTTGTTGGTCAAGGCTGCCATCATTCGAAGGGTTGAATGGGGCTGAAGGATCTGCTTTCAAGATGGTTCACTCACATGGCTGTTGATAGGAGGTCTCATTTCCTTGCTTTTGTTGCCAGGAGGCATCAACCCCTTGCCACGTGGCTTTTCTCTCTAGAGCTGCGTGCGTGTCCTTGAAACATGGCAGCTGGCTTCCCCCAAGCAAATAATTCAAGAGACAGCAAGGTAGAAGCCCTGATATCTTTGATGACCTGGGCTCTGCAGTCACACATCATCATTTCCCAAGTATTCTATTTGCTATACAGGTCAGCCCTATTCAGTATGAGAGGGACTACTGAGGTCTCAGTGCCAGGAGTTTGGAATCATTGAGGGGGCTGTCTTGGCTCCTGCAGAGGGATAGCAATGAATAAATGATTTGTCCATATTTCCAGGGTGGATGCCTGGTAGGCTGAATGATGGAAACTCAGGCTTGTGGCTTCCTTGAGGAGCCTTCATCAGAATCAAGATACTCTGTGGAGTAGGCCTATCAATTTCTCAAACACCAGGTGGCTGAATAGAGCCTTTGGGAGTTCTTAAAGGGTGTTATGCTAAGGCACAATGCCCTTCAGAGGAGCTCAACTCTGCCATTTCCTGAATTTATTTTGTCCAGATTTAGATCAGCTGGGACGAGCAGCTGATGCTTAGCAAACAAATAAATAAGGTGTTAGCTTCATTAGTACTGATTCTTCTGAAAATGAGGGGACTTAAGTAACTACCAATTGTATGTAGCTATAAAAGAGGCTTCTAACATTAAGATGCATGACTAAACTCTTTGAAATAGTGTCTTCTCCCTCACCTTTTGCTTTTTTGGGTGAGGAAAAACAAGGGTCTTCAACACAGTCTTCAGCTCTCTGTTTTCTCTATAATCCCTCACAGTCATTTATGCTGTGCCAACCAACTACCATCTATATACTGATATTGCCTAATTTGTATTCTTAGTCCAGATTTCTCCCACCAAATGCCAGGCTTCCATAGCCAACTGCCTCTTCCTCCCTCCTTCCTTCCTTCCTTCCTTCCTTCCTTCCTTCCTTTTCTTTCTTTTCTTCTCTTCTCTTTTTTCTTTCTTTCTTTCTTTCTTTCTTTCTTTCTTTTTCTTTCTTTTCTTTCTTTTCTTTCTTTCTTTCTTTCTTTCTTTCTTTCTTTCTTTCTTTCTTTCTTTCTTTCTTTCTTTCTTTCTTTCTTTCTCTTTCTTTCTTTCTTTCTTTCTTTCTTTCTCTCTCTCTCTCTCTCTCTCTCTCTCTCTCTTGCCAACTGCCTATTTGACATACAGTCTTAAATGACTAATGGGAATCCCAATTTTATTTGTCCAAAACCTAATTTTTCTTAAAAAGTTAATTAAAAATTTTCCTAGCTTTGTTGAGGTAATTGACATTAACATTGTGTAATTTTAAGGTTTACAATGTGATTACTTGATATATATATATATATATATATATATAATGAAATATTTACCATAATAAGGTTAGTCAACACATTCTTCACCTCACATAATTACCATTTGTTGTTGTTGTTATGGTGAGAACATTAAATCTCTACTCTCATAGCAACTTTCAAGTATATAACCCAGTCTTATTAACTATAGTCATCATGCTGTACATTAGATCCCTGGAACTTATTCATCAAATAATTGAAAGTTTATACATTTTGACCAACATCTGCCCATTTTCCCCCACCTCTTAGCCCCTGGCAACTAACATTCTACTCTCTGTTTCTATGACTTCATTGTTTTTAGATTCCACATATAAGCGATATCATACAGTATTTGTTTCTGTCTGACTTATTTCACTTGGTATAATAACCACATATGCCGTGCATAATGTCATGTTGTTGCAAATGGCAGGATTTTCTTTTATTCTGTGGTTGAATAATATTCCATTATATTTCTCACATTTTCTTTATCCATTCATTGGTAACAAACCCTTAGATTGTTTTCCTGTCTTGGCTGTTGTGAATAATGCTGCAATGAACATGGGGTACAGTTATCTATTCAAGATAGTGATTTCATCTCCTTTGGATATATACCAAGAAATGGGATCACTGGATCATATAGTAGTTCTGTTTTTAATTTTTTGAGGAACCTTCATATGTAAAACCACATTCCTAATTTCTTTTCCTTTACTTGTTCCTCTGTTTTCTTCTCTTTCTTAGTATTTGGCAGTTCCATTCTTCCCATTGATCAGGAAAAATTTGGAGACATCCTGTACCTCTCTTTCTCTCATACCTCACATGCAGCAATCCATCCATAACTTTCTTGTTCTCCCTTCAAAGTAACTCTCGAGTCAAACTATTTCTCACTCCCTCCACCACTACTACGTTGGTCCAGGGTACCCTCATCTGTTGCCTAGAACTTTAATGGCATCTTAACTCATCTTGGTGTTTAACCCCATCCTTATAACCTACTTTCCATAGAGCATTAAAAAAATGAGAGAGAGATGTTGTCAGTTCTCTTTTCAAAATCTTAGGTGGGGTTTTGCTTTTCTAAAACTCATATTCTGGCCAATAATGTTGGCATGATCTGCTCGCCATTCTTCTTCCACTCTAGAAAGCTCTCTGCCCTCATCTTCTACTATATCCCCCTTACACTGCTCCGCCTCATTTCAAGCTACGCCATCACACTGGCTGCCTTGTTTTTCCTTGCACACCAGCCATGCTAATGAACCATGAGAGCCTTTACACTGCCTCTTCTAACATCTGGAATATTCTTCCCCATGTATCTGTTTAGTTTGTTTTCTCCTTTCTTTTAAATCTCAGCTTAAGTATCTTTCTAACTAAGAGGACTTTCCCTACGCGCATATGTAAAGAGTATTTTCTTCAACCTCATCTACCTCCTTTATTCTTTTATTCTTAAAACACTTACATGACTTGACATCTATTTACTCATTTTATTGCCAACCCTATTGAATATAAAGCTCTATCACAACAGGACCATTATCAGTTGTGGGTTTGTTTGTTTTCTGCTGCATCTGCAAAAATTAAAAGCATTCCTGGCACCTAGTAGGTTCTTAATAAATATGTTTTGAATTGAATTAGATTATATTTAGGAGACCATGAGGTCGCCTAAAATTTTATGTCACCATTTCAAGACTGTCTTCTGGATAGCAGAAACTAAAGTAAAACCCACTGTGCTAAATATTAAAGAAACAATGTTATGAAAATAAGGAGATCTTTAATTACCCTCGCCATTTTAAGTTATCAAAATGAAGAGTCTACTAGAGCTGATGAACAAAATTATGAATTTAAGTGACAATAAAATATTGTAGTATGATCAATTTAAAGAAATTATAGAAATAAGTGAACTTTTAACAATCTGACAAAAGGTAAATTTGTCCTAAGAAGCAGACCTGAAAACACAAGCATAGCGCATGTCAGAAGGTTTTATTTAACAGCAGCTGATGCCTATGAGGCATACTAGTTCTTTGCATAATTATACTGGAAGCAAAATTTGTTTTCATATTATTGGAAGAAAACCAACTAGTTAGTCTAGGTTACCCTTCTGGAAGGAAGAGTCAGTCACCAAATATGCTAAGTCAAGCCCCAAACTACTCCCATCGTGAGAGTGTTATAATGCAAAAAGGTGGATATGTAAAGCAAATTTGCTTATGGAAATAAGGGGCCAGTAGAACTACCCTAGAGAGGAGTGCTAGACAACAAAGATAATGTCAAAGCAGAGAACAAGAAAAGGAGGGCACTTTGGTTTTATGTAAATATGTAAATCTAAGTGTGCCTTTTTGAGGATTTCTTGGGCTGTCGCATATCTAGTTCATTGTCAGATTAATGAATTAGTGTTAATGGTTCCTTGTTGCTGTCCCCCTCTACCAACTGTTAGAATTTCATTCATTCAAGGTTCATTCTCAGACTAGGAGATGGTAGAGTTTGCTCTCTTTTTATGTTGATGAGTGGAACTGGGCTGCTGTGGTTATAATATGCTGTCAACTCTTTAGTTCCTGGTTTCTAACTCAGAATTACAGTCCTTGGTCTATACAAACAAATAAGTTTGAGGTTGGTCGATCCCCAAAGCAATTAAGTAAATAATTTATAAAGCTTGAACTAATTTGGCATTTTGTGTCTCATGTATCCAGCAATCCTACACAGAGTTAATTGGTTTGTTTACGTGGATTCAATCAGAGTTGCAGGCAGTACCTTTTCTCCATGATCCTGCTCTGTCAGTGATTTCAAGAAGCGAGGCAAATGGGAACAAAGAAGAATGAAGAATGGATTTTTAAAAAATTTTTGGCAGACTATAATGTGACAATGCACAATTTTTATTTTATCATGAGCCATCAGATTATTTGTTCTTTTTTTAAGTCACTTTTTAAAAAGATCTTATTTGCTAGAGAGAGAGAGAGAGCACAAGCAGGGGGAGAAGCAGGCTCCTGGGCTGAGCGGGGAGCCCGACGTGGGACTCGATCCCAGGACCCCGGGATCATGAACTGAGCTGAAGGCAGACGCTTAACCCACTGAGCCACCCAGGTGTCCCTAAAGTCATTTTTAATGGAGAAGATACATCTTTTTTTTTTTAAATATTTTATTTATTGACTGAGAGAGGGAACACAAGCAGAGGGGGTGGGAGAGGGAGAAGCAAACTCTCTGCTGAGCAGGGAGCCCGATGCGGGGCTCGATCCCAGGACCCTGGGATCATGACCTGAGCTGAAGGCAGACGCTTAATGACTGAGCCACCCAGGTGCCCCTGGAGAAGATACATCTTATAAGCAATCTAGGGTTCATTCATTTTAAAAAAATGTTGTTTTTCTTGGAAGAGACATTAGCCAAATATAGGTGCATTATTCGGCTCACTACTTCTGTTATTTTCATTGCATCAACCTTGGTGGAAGCTTTGATATTTTATTCTTTCTTGTTCTTTTTATTTTTTTTAGATTTATTTATTTATTTTAGAGAGAGAGCACAAGCAGGAGGGGCAGAGGGAGAAGGAGAGAGAATCTCAAGAAGACTCCCTGCTGAGTGTGGAGCCTGATGTAGGGCTCCATCCCACAGCCCTGAGATCATGACCTGAGCCAAAACCAGGAATCCAACACTTAACCGACTGTGCCACCCAGGCACCCTCATTCTCTCTTTTCCTTTTTCTTTTCTTTTTTTTTTTTCTTTAAAAAAAGTAGAGGGGCACCTGGGTGGCTGAGTCCGGTGTCTGCCTTTGGCTTAGATCATGATCCCAGGGTCCTGGGATTGAGCCCCATATGGGGGCTCCCTGCTCAATGGGGAATCTGCTGGTCCCTTTATTTATTTGAGAGAGAGAAAGAGAGCACAAGCTCTCTTTCTTGTGCTTGTGCTCTCTTTCTCTCTCTCAAATAAATAAATAAAATACTTTTTAAAAAAGGTAGAAATGAGTTAACCTCTAAGCATATAAAGAAGGTTGGACATTTCAGTGAAAATGTAGATAAAAGTTCAACCATCATTAAAGCCAAGATTGCTAAAATGTAGTAATCTCTTCTTTAGCTTGAAAGATTAACAAGCTGATAGAATTTTATCTGATGACTTTAATTTTAGAATTATGATTTTAGCATTAGAGATTTCCATATCTTTTTTAAAGTCAAGGACAAGGATAGCAAAATGAAGAAGAATTGTGAGTGATACTGGATTCATATCAAATGTGTTCACACTCAGACTAAAAAAAATGATATAAAATGCAAATTTCATGGCAATTAAGTTTCGCATATTCAGTAAACAACATATCCTGAAATTATATCCTTCATATTTTAATACTTGGACATGTAATACATTTTGAGTGTATAATCATGACATTGCCAGCTCTTTATGCATAAAAAGCAAGACTTTATCTATTATTTAAAACTGCAAATGCCCAATAATCATATCTGTGTCTTCCTGTAGTAAAACCAGTATCAGTTCCTTTGACTTGGTAATCGACATTTGTTGATTTACCATTTGTGTGTCTGTGTGTGTGTGTCTGTGTGTGTGTGTTTGTGTCTGCGTGTGTCTGTCCCTGTGTGTGTGTCTGTGTGTCTGTGTGTGTTTGTGTCTCTGTGTGTGTCTATGTGTGTGTCTCTGTGTGTGTGTGTGTCTGGGTGTCTGTGTGTGTGTGTTTATGTCTGTGTGTGTGTCTGTGTGTCTCTGTGTGTCTATCTGTGTTTACGTCTGTGTGTGTGTGTCTCTATGTGTGTCTGTGTGTGTGTCTGTGTGTCTGGGTGTGTGTCTTGTGTACGTGTGTGTGTCTATGTGTGTCTATCTGTGTTTATGTCTGTGTGTGTGTGTCTGTGTCTGTGTGTCTATGTGTGTGTGTGTGTGTGTGTGTGTGCTTTTGGAGGCCCACAGCAAATTGTAAACACTATACTTTCAGGAGAAACAGCTGGAATAAATTACGAGGAGCAGGATGACATGCCAAGCAACAAATAAGAAAACTAAATTAGGGTTTGAAGGGTCTATCTTCAGTGGAGGAATGGGTTTTCCCTCAGTCTCTATGGGAGACCCATTCTAATATGCAAGCTGGAATTGTTCAGCTTGTTTTCTCTTGGTATTTGGATGGGAAAGTAGAGTGAGCCAGGCTTTAAATTAAATAGCAAAGTACTTACAGGATGGGGGTCTAGTGCTCTATATTGGGAGTTGTTTTTATTCTCTGCTTTGGCGCTTTTTGGACAAGTTTTAGGCTGGAGGGTGTCCCTTAGTTCTCCATTCTATAAACAGAATGCAATCACTCGTTTACAGGCCTTTGTTAATGCTATAAACACGTTCAAGCACTTATTGAAATAATTACATGGAACTTTGAAGTGTAATCCTTTACCTTAAGATCTGTGTTGACTTTTGGATGGTCTGGCTCATTGCCAGTACCCATCTATTTTGAAAAAGAGCAATGTTTTAAAGACCAATACCGTAGAAAGAATTGGCTCCAAAAATCACATTTTGGTCTTGCTGTAAAAATATTGGGAATGTGGGGCAAATTGGGTCCAGGAGTGAAAACTGCCTATAGGAAGGTCCATTTGGAATGAGCAGAAATGACACTTAAATTGCCCATCTAATAAGTCAGAAATTAATCCTAGCTCAACAGATTGAAAATTAAATGGGGTTTTTTGGCCCTAAATTAGGGATAAATAGACTCAAAAGTCATGTGTAGCAATTTTTATCTACCTCCCCTCTTGCCCCCTGCCCCTACAGCTCAGTGCTGTGGGCTGAGCCCTTGGATACAATGGCTGAGTACCCGGTGATAAGGGAATCATCTTGCTTTTGAGAAACTTTAGGAATTAGTACATCTGGTTGGACCATAGTTTAGTCACTATCTAGGTTACATCAGGCAAAATCAAGTAATCATTACTGGGTCTTCTCAAAGCACTGTTGCAAGATTAAGTGGGTTTAATAAATTAAAGACTTAGTATTCTGAGTGACCTCTAGTAAGAATTAAAACTTACTAGGAGGTATTACTGTTGTCATAGTAGTTAATAATAAATCATCCTAAATATGAACTGAGCGAGGTAATATTGACCAATATTGAGCCATATATGGCTCAATGACCATATGAGCCATAATATGGACAGTAACAGAGAATACACTTTCCTTAACAGTCATAATTAAACTTGAATGTGCAATGTGTAGGTAATATTTGGGGATGTTTTATTTAAAAATTATTTAAAATTATTTAAATTATTATTAAATAATATTAATATTATAATATAATATTAAATAATATTATAATAATATTAAATTATTAAAAATTATTAAAAAAATTTTTTTGTTATTCTCACTAGTTCTTGTCTCTTTTGTTTTCCTTTACCACTTTCCTTAAAAGCTGTGCCTCCTTTGCTTGATTTTTAAAAATTCTTTTGCTAATTACTAACTGAATTATGCTAAGTATTGATAGCTAAGCCATAAGCTTATATACACATTTAAAAGTATATTTATGCTGTGCAGTGACTCCCCATTTTCACAAAATGATAGCAAACAGGCTGATGGTTCAGCCCTCTCTAACCTGGTAAAGCCACTGATGGCTCTAAGAGGGGTGACGTCAGTGGTTGGCAACCAGCTTGCATGTGAAAATCACCTGGTTAGGCCCCACCCCTGAATATTTGGGTTTAGTGGATTCCCTGGGGCCCTGTCATCTTCAGTCAGTTTTAAAAGCTCTCCAGGTGCCCTTAATAGGCAACCAAGATTGAGACTCACTGGGCTGTGGGAAGAACCTTGAATTTCTTCACAGCTGCTCTCAGCAGGGAGTCCATTTTTGTGAACCTATGTGTGTTTTCCATAGAGATAAAAGGGCAGTAGCTAGCATTTGGGAATAAGCATCACTTTGTTTTATGTCACTTTAGTTTAGGTCAACCCACACATTGCACATTCAAGTTTAATTATGACTGTTAAGCAAAGTGTATTCTCTGTTACTGTCCATATTATGGCTCATAGCAGAAGGCTCCTACCTCAAATGTGAGAGTTAACTGGTCCCATCCACAATTATTGAACTGTGGCCCTAATTTAGACGAGTATAAATGGGCACCCATCAGTGTGGGCACGAGTTTGGCACCCTTAGTCTGTCTTTTGAATGCTACCTAAATAAAATTATTCTAGAAGTATGTGCTAATGCATTTCTTTCACTTTTTGGTGAGATTTACCCCAAGCACAGGTGATACCACATTTAGTGATGGATAAAGCCACAGATGAACAGAACATGTGACCTTCCTTGAAAGGAGACACCCAGTTGCCGTGCAAATCACACCTTCCCGACTGCCCTACATGGGTCCATTTCTGCTCTATGTCTCGTTCATGCTGCCAGGCTTCCCTTTTCCATTCTGGCCATATGAGAGGGCCCCTCTTCAAGGACAAGCTGGAACCCCACCTCTTCCATGAAACCTTGCCACCTCTGCCCAACCCAGTCTCCATGAGCCTATCCTCATCCACATTCCTGGGTTTGCCTGCTGTGCTTAGTTGTTTAAACGCTGGGTGTGCATCTTGTCTTCACAACTAGCTTTAATCAGTTTCAGGTTTGGGAACAACCTGTTGACTTCGGGAATATGGTTCTACTCTTTAGTAGGTATGCAATAAAAGTGTGATGGTGGTGGTGACATAGAGATTTCTACTTTGACAAAGGAGAGAAGATGTGGGCTGGATTTATTCGGGAAGACCACGGAGAAGCTAGAACTTGAACAAGAATTCAGGATTAGATAGAATTTGGATTGTTGGGGGAAAGAGCCTTCTACAAAGTATTATTTTTGGTTTGGCTTGAATAGTTGTGTGTGTATAAAAATATATAGGTACCTGTGAAGCCATCTGAGTTTCCAGGCCTTCTTAATACCTTCAGAATTTATCCTAATATATATATTGTATATAATACATAATACATCATTATTATATTATCACATATATCATTATATAATATATAAATATATAATATATATTTATATTTATTTATATATATTGTATATTTTGAACTAGTTGTCAAGAATATTGTATTACACAAATGTAGGGATCCAAAGGGGTATGTGCACCCCAATGTTTATAGCAGCAATGTCCACAATAGCCAAACTGTGGAAAGAGCCAAGATGTCCATCAGCAGATGAATGGATAAAGAAGATGTGGTGTATATATATATATATATATATATATATATATATATATACACAATGGAATATTATGCAGCCATCAAAAAAAGAAATCTTGCCATTTGCAATGATGTGGATAGAATTAGAGGGTATTATGCTGAGCGAAATAAGTCAATCAGAGAAAGACATGTATCATATGATCTCACTGATATGAGGAATTCTTAATCTCAGGAAACAAACTGAGGGTTGCTGGAATGGTGGGGGGTGGGATGGATGGGGTGGCTGGGTGATAGACATTGGGGAGGGTATGTGCTATGGTGAGCACTGTGAATTGTATAAGACTGTTGAATCACAGACCTGTACCTCTGAAACTAATAATACATTATATCTTAAAAAAAAAAAAAGAAGATAGTAGGAAGGGAAAAATGAAGGGGGGGGAATCGGAGGGGGAGACGAACCATGAGAGACTATGGACTCTGAGAAACAAACTGAGGGTTCTAGAGGGGAGGGGGTTGGGGGGTGGGTTAGCCTGATGATGGGTATTAAAGAGGGCATGTATTGAATGGAGCACTGGGTGTTATACACAAACAATGAATCATGGAACACTACATCAAAAACTAATGATGTAATGTATGGTGATTAACATAACATAATAAAAAAAAAAGAATATTGTATTAAAATCTAAGAGCACCAGTGATCTTAGTCACTTAAAAGGTCTGTTCTGGATTGCACCTGAAATTAAAAACTTTTCAAATTAATTCCATCTCAGAAATGTATCTGGAACCTTTGTCAGCACTTCCCAGTTCTTACAGTCACCTTGGATGCATGATTGGAACATGGTGGACAAGAGGAGGAATAGTAAAATCAGCCAGGAACTAGGTTTCAATTTATTATGACATTGATTTCAGACAGTGACAAGGTCACAAAACCATCTTCTTGTGCCCATTGGGTTTGGGGCACTAGATATTTCTGTCCAGCAAGACATTTATTTATTCAAAATTTAAAGCTTAATTTCAGGTTGAGTGCTTTTTAAGTAGACCTAGCTTTTTTTTTTCTCTCTCTCTGAGGACCACTCAGCTTTCTTTACAATGTGTATGACCTTGCAACAGGCCTTCCTCTTAAATCTCCCTGTGCTTTTGTATTCAGCATTAGCTGACTCCCACCGTAAATTCAGAGCGGCCAATTACTTTTCATAATGAAGTTCATGTAAACTGAAGTAGAGCAGAGGTTTTATTAATGAGACTGATCTATTATTTAGACTGATTCGATCATCCTTTCTTTAGAGTGAGGTAAAAGTCAAAAATAATATAGTGTCTCTTGTCAACAGGCTTGATGGAGAAAATAAAGTTTGGAAAATTTACACATTTCAGTTTTTCTAGGGGCAGTGGAAGGCAGAGTAATTTATTTTGAGTCCTACTCCAGTTTTTTATAACTTCTATTAAAAAATCAGGATCGGGGCGCCAGGGTGGCTTAGTTGATTAAGTGTCTGCCTTCCGCTCAGGTCATGATCCTGGGGTCCTGGGATGGAGCCCTGCACTGGGCTCCTTGCTCAGTGGGGAGTCTCCTTTTCCTCCCTCTGTGTTCTCTCTCTCAAGTAAATAAATAAAATCTTAAAAAAATCAGGATCTTCTGATGGCATATCAGTCATACATAATGAAAATTTTACTCATGTGCAACATGGATCCAAATGGTTGTGTCTTTAAGATCCATATGCAGCTGATTTTCTAGGATACTTATACATTCATATTTTCTTTTCCGCTTTTTCCATGGATATGCTCATGGATGTCCTGCCATGTATCTGGATTTTTAGTGTGCAAAATGTGGTCTAGTCAGGGTGCTTACTACCCAGCTCGCTTTAAAAAAAAAAAAAAACCCAAAACCTCAAATGGTAGAATTATTAATGGTGGTTTCAAAGGAAGTAGGATAGGCAACGAAGTGACACAGTTTGGGGCTGAGGGATGCCCTTCTCAATGCTCCTTGACCTGTATAGCTATTTGCCCTGCCTCTTTTAGATTCACCAGTGTTTGAATATGTATGTCAAAGACCTCATCTGTACCTTATTAATTTATGTTTGTTGTGAATTATTTCTCTCTAATTTTCTGTGTTTCTATTAAAAAGGATTTAAAAAGTTACAGCCTATTTTAGGAAATGTGAAAAAAGCAGAAGGAGTTGAAACTCATTCAGGATGGATCAGTAAATCAACATTTAAAAAATGACATTGCCCAGTGCACTGGTCTGTAGAGAGAAGTAGAGGATAATTAGAATAAAGCCCAAAAGGGTTTCTTGAGTTTGTGGATGAAGGATATACACTGGGACGTAGAAAGAAACATGATTCTGTTGGCTGCCGAAGGGTCGGGGGAGGAGGCCAGGCTAACACTTGTCTTTGGTCAGACAGGCAGTAGAAGAGAGTGTCGTGATCCGTGGCATACAAGATACAAATCTTCCCATTTGCACGGGCCAGAAAATCAATTCAAACTGATTGAATTACAAAAAGGAGAGAATTTATTGACTTATCAACTGGCTTAATTAAAAAAAAATTATTGGCTTTAATAATTTCAAATCCGGAGTAGGTATCTTTGAGCCCAAGTTCACAAGTGATTATATCAGGAATCTTTCTCACCTCTTGGTTCTGCTGTCCTGAACTGGTTTCCTCCTCAGAAGCTTCTGAGCCATAGCCTTCCTGTTTAGCAACCTTGATGGGAAGAGAGCACATTTTCTAAGGGTTCCCACCAGTCTCTGCGCTGATTCTTGTGGATTCAACTTGATTCATTATTTCTTATGAGCTAAACACTGTACTCAGGGGATGTAATGACTCTAATGACCTGACTTCACAGGCTGGAGTGGTATGCCCATTTTTGGGCTTAGGGTGGAGTCAGCTTCACCAGCCTAGGCCACATCTACTGAAGGTGTGGGGACAGGAGATTCCCTAAGAGAAAATTGGAGGCTGGTAACAGAATAGGCTATAAACAGGATAGGCAACCAAAATGAAACTGAAAAGCAAATGAACAATTAAGAGGTCCACTGCTTATGGTTACAAATAATATAAGGATGGAGAATGGTCCATCCTGAAGGGAGTGAGGGTTTTAGGAAAAATATAAAACAGGCATTGATGTCACTATAGGAGAATCTAATGAACATTATTTGAGAAATTATAATGTTAATACTCAGTTATGGTTATTAAGAGAATGAATGGCTAAATCAAAGAACATATTTTCACACAGCTGTCCCAAATAATTAGAAAAATATGTGGGAAGATTGATCCAACTAAAGGATTGTCCAAGTTTTCTAGGGGAAACTTTTAGGTCCAAATTATGATCATTCTTAACATTTGTGGGTGATTTTGTGAAAACAGAAAACATCCTTGCAAAACATTTGTCTTTGAGCCTCTATTTCATACATGTGCCAATCAGTAAACTTGCAAGGCAGGCATGAGTGGCTTCATTTTACTCACAAAATGCTGCATTCTTCGTCAGAATAACATAATTTGTCTAGGAAACAAAAAGGTATTATCACCAAATCTCTCTAACTCAAACTATAGACACATACTTGTCATTCAAATAGGGGTGATCTGGTTAACATTTCCAAGTTAAATATTGTTTGTGAATTTACTCTAGTTTTAATTATTTTAAAAATGGTAAAAAAAAAAAAGGAATTTCATGCCAAGTTATAAAAGGATATGTAATGCACAGCTTTTGGATTTTTGGTAGTCTCTGTTTAATGTTAAAAATAATGTTGCCTGAAAATTTGATATGCATGTCAGAAAATTCAATGCAACTGGATACAGTTTAGAAATTATTGAAGATAGATGCTGTACTGCATAAAACAGAACTTTTCCTGCTTTCAAACAATCTGAAATTTAACATGGCAAAAATTTCTGTATTTTATAATCATGATTATAATACATTTTCTTATATAAAATGGTATTGAGTAGAAGACAGGAGTAGCGCACGACAGTAATATATAATACATAATTACAATAGTGTACAAGTTTGTAAGAGTGATGTAAGTCAAATATTCAGGAGAAGGGAACATTTAGTGGGAGGAAATGAACGAGAGGAAAGTATTTGAAGGAACTTGACACTTGTCCTAAAATTTGAGTTGTTTTTTTTTTTTTCTTCTTACAGATACGATAGGTAGGCAAAGGTTTTCCCATTATGGTAAATAATGTAGGGGCAAGGCATGCTTTAGATTCCAAGAGTAGGATGAAGATCATGAAGGGAAGGGTTGGCAGATGAGGCTGGAAAGAAAGTCGGAAGCCCACATGTGAAGACACACAACGATTCACAATCTAGATTCTGTGTTCAGCAACAGATTTAGATATGGGGGTTGTGGGAGAGGGTAGGAAAAATGTCTGAGGCGGTGAGCATGGTGAAATGGGAGGCAGCTGATGGCATTCACAGAAAAAGGCAGTCAGTTACTGTGAGGCGGAGGGTATGTTAAGTTTCGGATGAATTAATGTTAGGGGGATATCCAAGTAGTTGGGGCTGTAACTTAGGAATAATGTTTAGGTTAGAGAAAGACTTGCATTCTTCTGCCTGGAGGTGATGGTTGAAGGAAGGCTTGAGAAGAATGGATGACATTGTACAATGAGGGAAGTTTAAGGACAGAGTCTTGGAAGAAAGACGAGTGAATGGTGGTCCGTAGATCAGTGGAGCTCAGTGTGCCTGTACTTTGTCTCTGACCTTGTTACCAATCCCTTCTACATGTGCTTTTTGTCAGAATTTACCACCTTTCTCTCCCATCCCTTTGTTGGCTTCAGCGTGCATTGAAAGAAGTGTAGAAGAGAGGTTTCTTGTTCAATCAGGTCTTCTATCAGAATCAAGTTCTTAGTGTGGGACTTAGATTGCTGGTAACTTGATTTATTTTTTTGCCTTACATTTCAGGCTTTTTACCCACCCCTAACTCACATACAAACTTCTTCCTCCTCCTCCTCTTCTTCTTCTTCTTCTTCTTCTTCTTCTTCTTCTTCTTCTTCTTCCTCTTCTTCTTCCTCCTCTACTTCTTCTTCTTCTTCTTCTTCCTTTCTTCTTCTTCTTCTTCTTTCTTCTTCTTCTTCTTTTTCTTCTTCTTCTTCTTCTTCCTCTTCTTCTTCCTCCTCTTCTTCTTCTTCTTCCTCTTCTTCTTCTTCTTCTTTTCTTCTTTTTTAAAGATTTTTATTTCAGAGAGAGTGAGAGCAGGGTGGGAGCAGGGGTAGGCTGGAGAGGAGGAGGAGGAGGAGGAGGAAGAATAGGGGGAGGAGGAGGGAGGTAGAGGAAGTGGGAGGGGGAGGAGGAAGGGGAGGGCAGAGAGACCCACACACTTCCCGATGAGCAGGGAGCTGACTTGGGGCTCTATCCCAGGACCCAGGGATCAGGACCTGAGTCGAAGGCAGACGCTTAACTGACTGAGTCACCCAGGTGCCCCATCACATAGATACTTCTTAACTTGTAAGTTGAGTTACCAGTTAGAGTCTGTGCAGCAAACAGATGGCAAATTCGAAGGGGTTAAGAAAAAGTTTAGTAAAGGGAGAATGTGAAATGACATCAATAGGCTTAAGGCAACTGACAGAGTGTGAGGGAGTGCACCAAGGCGGGACCTGCAGGGACAAAATGAGGTGGAAGTTATGAGAAGGTGGGGAGAGTTATAGCCATGGGAGAGGGTCCATGTGATAGGAGTTGCCACCTTGGGGAGAACATGGCCACGGCCGAACATCACTAGGGAGGGGGTAAATTCTCTGATCTCTCCCTTTTCCTGCCCTCTGTCTCCTGCCACTGCCAATCATTGGTAGACCAATATGAAAGCCAGACAGCAAGGGAGCCCACGTGGTACCATCAGTAGAGGTCAGCTTGCTGGGGGCAAACAGCTTGGTAGAGAAGGGTGGAGAGTATGTCTGGAAGGGTAGACGGAATATGTGTCACACTTGATTTCCTGTTTTGTCTTCTTTTTTCTACTCCTGACTTCTGATAGGGACATGTTACTTTACCCTTGCTTGTACTACTGAGACACTGGTTTCTTCTTGCTTTTTGTGATCTTTAATAGATAGGAATGGGTGTTTTAAAGGCACTAAGGACTTGTCAAAAGCTTCTCACCTTTTATTTCCTTTTGTTTTTCCTCCTTCATCTTAAGCTGTGGATTGTTAGAAGAACTTAAAGGGAAGAAAGGCAGAAGGCAAAAAAGACAGATGCTTAGATTAGGAGACTTCCCTTAGGTCTGTGCATAAGAAGCTGATACTATACATGATTAAGAGTTTGGCTATTAAATATGATCAAGAATTTATGGGCGCCTGGGTGGCTCAGTTGGTTAAGCGACTGCCTTCGGCTCAGGTCATGATCCTGGAGTCCCTGGATCGAGTCCCGCATCGGGCTCCCTGCTCAGCAGGGAACCTGCTTCTCCCTCTGACCCTCCCCCCCTCATGTGCTCTCTCTCTCTCATTCTCTCTGTCTCAAATAAATAAATAAATAAATAAATAAAATCTTTAAAAAAATATGATCAAGAATTTAGCTTGAGGAGCTCTGTATTTTTAGTCGTTTTTTTCCCTTAAAGCCACCAGTAAATATCTCACTGTGGTAGACTCTCCTGCCTGCCTAGCTAACATTATTGCCATATTTTCCCCTTGGTAACAGACTCCTTTTGTTTCAGTATTTGTAGCCAAGGGCTTTTGGAAAGGCTGGTCCTTCGCAGCACCAGAGGTGAATTTTGATGAGTCTAAGAAGCTAATTGAAGTGTAGCAGGATGCTAAGTACTATATTTTCATGAGTTTCATAATTGTAATTGGAGTTCCCAAACTGAGGACAAAAGGTGTTCAGGGATCATATACTCGAAAGACAGGTTGTAGATCACCCATGGAGAATTTCAAATGATTGATATTCAAAACAAATCTGGTAGCTCTGAGTCCATTACCCACATCAAGAATATTTAAGAAGTAAGGATACACACAGAGGGATTTTACTGGAGAATGTATTAGTCTTTTAGGTCTATCATAACAATATATTACAGACTAGGTGACTTAAACAACAAGAATTTATATTCTCACAGTGCTGGAGGCTGAAATTCTAAGATAAAGGTGCTGGAAGGGCGGCTTTTGGCAAAGCCGCCCTTCCTGGCTTGTAGATGGCTGCCTTCTTGCTGAATCTTCACATGGCCTTTCCTCTCTGTGCAGGTGGACAGCGAAAGAGTTCTCTGGTGTCTCTTCCTCTTCTTATAGGAAGACCAGTCTTATTGGATTAGGGTCCCACCTTTATGACCTCACTTAACCTTAATTACCATTGCAAAGGTCCCGTCACCAACAAATTGGAGGTCAGGGCCTCAAAATATGAATTTTGGGACACACAATTCAGTCCATAATAGAGAGGGTTCCTAGAGTTGTACATCTGCTCACCTCAAACTGAGTGAGTAGAGACCTTGAACAAACTACTTACACAGTGTTGGGGATGTTTTCCAGGAGGAGAAATGGAGGCATAGAAGTCACAGACATAGCTAAGTGATCAACACAGAGTATAGGAAGGTAGTTCCTGTGAGACCCTGATGAGGTACCCTGTGATTTGGGAAGCCAGGGACTTCACATGAGTCTCATTGGAGCTGTCCAATAAATTGAGTAGAAAGTTTTCATTGGAAACAAGTCATTTCCCAGTGAATCAGTCTGTCTGTCTGTCTATCTCTATCTAACGTTACCTTACTTTGGTGACATCACTGACTATTAGTATGGAGAGACCCTGGCACTCACATCCATAAGTATGCCTGATCTAGTTCTGGGAAATGCCTTTCAAAGACAGAATCTAATACAGAAGACAGAAAGGAAAATTCTGATACCCCTATGTACACAGAAACTTAAAACTCTGCAGTTGCTGGAGGGGAGGTGGGTGGGGGATGGGATAACCGGGTGATGGGCATTAAGGAGGGTACATGATGTAATGAGCACTGGGTATTATATGAATAACTGAACTCTACATCTGAAACTAGTGATGTACTCTATGTTGATTAATTGAATTTGAGTAAAATAAGATATTAAAAAACACAAAAAAACCTTTGCCAGTCAATATCAATGATGACTAAAAAATTATAACATAAGAAAACCCGAAATTTATTATCTGTATTGAATCTCCTCCCAAATGTTTGAAAGACAGGCAAAGTTGATTCACAAGAGAAGAAATATAAAAAGCCAATAAAGATGTGAAAATATGTTTAAACTTGGGAGTGAGCACTCTTCTACACTGCTGGTGGGAGTACAAATTGGTAAAACCAATTTAGGAATAGGTATCAAAGTATGTACCCTTTGATCCAGTATCTCCAATTTTGCCCCAAACAAATGATCAGAGAGCATGCAGAGAAATTAATGAATGTTCACCATTGTGTTGTTTATATTGATGAAAATATGGAAAAAAACTTATATTTCCACAAAACATTTATATGGTAAAATACTATGCAGCTATCAATCATGTTTTAATGAACTGGAGATACTCTTGTTAAACCTTTAGTT
>NC_058409.1:13265940-13299483 GCF_002201575.2 Neomonachus schauinslandi
AGTAGGGATGAAGTCTGAAATGGAAGGTAGAAGGTAGGGAGCCTGGTCTTCCTATCTATTCATCCCACAGTATTGACGGTTCAGTTGGTCTTCTTGGCTCTGGTTTTTTCTCTCCATAGTTTATTTTTAATCTCCCTCCTTGGCTCCATCATGAAGCAGCAGCATGTTTCCAAATTGTGCAGTGCCTCAGCCCTGGACCACTCCTTAAAATTAAGCATTGTTTAGTATTTCACAGGAAAATTGGAAATGTTTTCTCATGTACATTTCTCCTTGGACAGATTTAGACTCTATTTAGATCATTAGTTAATGTGGCTAGAGGCTAAGGCAATTGACATGTGTCCATGTAGATAATTATCATTTCTTTCAGGACTACCTCGAGCAATTGATTAATCTCTCTTTTGTGATTTATGCAATCTTTATTTCTCTTCTCTGTCTTTTCTGCTCTAGCTCTTGGAGAGAAACCCTAATTAACCACATATACATGGCGGGTGCGTAAACTAGTCGCTATATAAACTTGCATTCAAATTCAAGACTTTTTTTTTTTTAAGATTTTTATTTATTCATTTGAGACACAGAGATACAGAGAGAAAGAGAGCATGAGCAGGGGGAGAGGCAGAGGGAGAGGGAGAAGCAGGCTCCCCACTGAGCCAGGAGTCCGACATGGGGCTCGATCCCAGGACCCTGGGATCATGACCTGAGCCAAAGGGAGACGCTTAACCATCTGAGCCACCCAGGCACCCCTCACATTCTAGACTTCTAACCAAGGTTTTTAGTCCTTTCATAAAATCCTCATAGCCTGTAATTTACCCTGTGATGGTAATTCTGCAAGGTTAGCTTGGGTGGACTGTGGTCCCTACTTGTTTGCTCAGATACTAGTGTAGATGTTTCTATATGGGTATTTTGTAGATGTGATTCACATTTTCAGTCAGTTGACATGAAGTAAAAGAGATTACTCTCGATAACATGAATAACCCTCATCGAATCAATTGAAGTCTTTAAGAGCAAATACTGAGGTTTTCCAGGGAAAAAAAAGGAATTCTGCCTGGAGACTGTAACACAGAGATCCTGTATAAGTTTCCATCCTGCTGGCCTGCTGTGAAGATTATGACTGCAATTTCAACTCTTTCCTGAGTCTCCTACTCACTGGCCTGCCTTACAGACTTGGGATTTGCCAGCCCTCATCATCCCCTGAGCCAATTCCTTAATATAAATAAATCTCCCTTTCTCTCTCCCCTCCCCTGCACCCCATTCCTCTCTCTCCCCAACTTTTTGTTTTAACATATTCTCTTTCTCTGAAGAACCCTGATTGATACAGACTTTGGTACCCGGAAGTAGGGTGCTGCTGTTACAAATTCTAAAACTGTGGGTAGAGGAAAAGGTGGCGGAGGAATAGGGGACCCTATTATAATTGAGCTGGATCTCTTTTTTTTTTCTTTAAAGATTTTATTTATTTTTCAACAGAGAGAGAGAGACAGTGAGAGAGGGAATACAAGCAGGGGGAGTGGGAGAGGGAGAAGCAGGCTTCCCGCCGAGCAGGGAGCCTGATGTGGGACTCGATCCCAGGACCCTGGAATCATGACCTGAGCCAAAGGCAGATGCTTAATGACTGAGCCACCCAGGCGCCCTTGAGCTGGATTTCTAGCAGACCACTCTGAACACCCACTAAATCAGCCTGAGATGTAAGAAGATAGGTCTGGATCTCTACAAATAGAAGATCGCAGGTGGTTGGTTTCAAGGTACGAAGCAGGGAGCCATGATTCCGCGGGCAGATATCAGAGGATAAATGGCACTGGGAGGGAGCCTGGGTGTGGGGACCCTACACTGCCGGTGAGCGATAGCCTCCTGCGCTGGGGACGGGGCACAGACTTGCAGACTGGTAGTGGTGCGGAAAGGACTTTATGGCAGCCCCCCCAGGCAGAAACCAAGCGGCAGTCCTGCACATGTGAACTGGGGGCGGCTGGCGGTTTTAGAAGCACAAAGGGCAGAGACATGCCCCGACCTGGAGGCGAGGACCAGGAGCGCTGCTGAGGGGCGCACAACCCAGGACGCTGCAGTTTATAGCAGCGCAGACAGAAACAGAGATAGTGTGGCCTGGAGAGCTCACTGAAGAACAGTCTGAGATCTCTCTGCTCTGAGGCAGAGGGTTGGAAATGGTCTCTTCTGCTCTGACTCTCGGAAGAGACACGGAAAGCCACCAGGAAAGCCACCAGAGAACAAAAGCCCCAAAAAACCTGTTCCCACTGAGCCCATCCCCTACCACAGGGGGCAGGGCAACTCTGCCCAAACAGGTTTGCCTGAGTAACAGTGCAGCAGACCCCTCCCCCAGAAGACAGGCTGGCAAGAGGCCAGACAAGAGGCCAGAAGACAGACAAGAGGCCAGCAAGCCTAAGGTCCCTAGAAAACAGGTGCATCTTGCTTGGGTTGTGGTCAATAATTTGGACTCTGTACATTCCCTCAACCACCCCTCAACAGAATGACTAGGAGGAAGAACCCTCAAAATAGGAAAGACTCAAGAGATTATGACTTATGCCACAGATTTACAAATGGATACAAGATATAACCAAGATGTCAGAGATGGAATTCAGGCTAGCAGTTGTGAAGTCAATAGCTAGAATGGAGAAATCGATTAATGGCAACATAGAGTCTCTAAGGGCAGAAATGAAAGCTGAACTGGCAGAACTTAAAAATGCTATCAATGAGATGCAATCTAATCTAGATAATCTAATAGCTAGGGTAAGTGAGGCAGAAAAATGAATTAGTGATCCAGAAGACCAAATAATAGACAACAAAGAAAAAGAGGAGGCCAGGGAAAAAACAACTCAAAATCCATGAAAATAGAATCACAGAAATAAGTGACACCATGAAACGTTCCAATGTCATAATTATTGGGATCCCTGAGGGGGTGGAGAGAGAGAGAGGATTAGAAGATATATTTGAGCAAATCGTAGCTGAGAACTTCCCTAATCTGGGGAATGAAACAAACATTCGAGTCCTAGAGGCAGAGAGGACCCCTCCCAAGATCAAGGAAAACAGGCCAACACCACAGCATGTAATAGTAAAACTCACAAATCTTAGAACCAAGGAAACCATCTTAAGGGCAGTTAGGGGGAAGAGATTCCTTACATACAGAGGGAGGGACATCAGAATAATGTCAGACCTCTACACAGAGACCTGGCAAGCCAGAAAGGGCTGGCAAGACATATTCAGGGTACTAAATGAGAAGAACATGCAGCCAAGAATACTTTATCTGGCAAGGCTGTCATTTAGAATGGATGGAGAGATGCAGAGCTTCCACGACTGGCAGAAACTGAAAGAATATGTGACCACTAAGCCATCCCTGCAAGAAATATTAAGGGGGGGTTCTATAAAAGGAGAAACACCCCAACAGTGATATACAACAGAAATTTACAGAGACAATCTATGAAAACAAGGTCTTCACAGGCAACATGATGACAATAAATTCATACCTTTCAATAATCCCTCTCAACATGAATGGCCTAAATGTTCCCATAAAACAGCGCAGGGTTGCGGATTGGATAAAAAGACAGGACCCATCCATATGCTGTCTACAAGAGACTCGTTTTGAACCTGAAGATACATCCAGACTGAAAGTGAAGGGATGGAGATCCATCTTCCATGCCAACGGACCTCACAAGAAAGCTGGGGTACCAATTCTTATATCAGACAAATTAGATTTTAAGCTAAAGACTGTAGTTAGGGACACAGAAGGGTACTATATCATTCTTAAAGGGTCTATCCAACAAGAAGATCTAACAGTTGTAAATATCTACACCCCCAACATGGGAGCAGCCATCTACATAAGTCAACTGTTCACCAAAATAAAGAGTCATATTGATAACAATACGTTAATTGTAGGAGACCTCAATACTCCACTCTCAGCAATAGACAGATCATCTAAGCAGAAAATCAACAAAGAAACAAGAGCTTTGAATGACACACTGGACCAGATGAACCTCATAGATATATACAGAACATTGTGCCCTAAAACAATAGAATACTCATTCTTCTTAAGTGCACATGGAACTTTCTCCAGAATAGACCACATACTGGGTCACAAATCAGGTCTAAACCGATACCGAAAGACTGAGATTATTCCCTGCATATTCTCAGCCCATAATGCTTTAAAACTGGAATTCAATCACAAGAAAAAATTTGGCAGAAATTCAAACACTTGGAAGCTGAAGACCACTCTGCTCAAGAATGTTTGGTTCAACCAAGAAATCAAAGAAGAACTTAAACAATTCATGGACCAATGAGAGCAAAAACACATCAGTCCAAAACCTATGGGATACTGCAAAGGCAGTCCTAAGAGGAAAATACATAGCCATCCAAGCCTCACTCAAAAAAATAGAAAAATCCCGAATTCACCAACTAACTCTACACCTTAAAGAACTAGAGAAAAAACAACAAATGATGCCTAAGCTACACATTAGAAGAGAAATAGTTAAGATTAGAGCAGAGATCAATGTATTAGAAACCAGAAACACAGTAGATCAGATCAACGAAACTAGAAGCTGGTTCTTTGAAAGAATTAATAAGATTGATAACCCACTGGCCAGACTTATCCAGAAGAAAAGAGAAAGGACCCAAATTAATAAAATTATGAATGAAAGGGGAGATATCACGACTAACACCAAGGAAATAGAAACAATTATTAGAAATTATTATCAACAACTATATGCCAATAAATTGAGCAACGTGGAAGAAATGGATGCCTTCCTGGAAACTATAAACTGGCAAGACTGAAACAGGAAGAAATTGACAACCTGAATAGGCCAATAACCAGTAACGACATTGAAGCAGTGATCAAAAACCTCCCAAAAAACAAGAGTCCAGGGCCTGATGGATTCCCTGGGGAATTCTACCAAACATTCAAAGAAGAACTAATACCTATTCTACTGAAGCTGTTTCAAAAAATAGAAACAGAAGGAAAGCTTCCAGACTCATTCTATGAGGCCAGCATTATCTTGATCCCCAAGCCAGGCAAAGACCCCATCAAAAAGGAGAATTTCAGAGTGATATCCCTGATGAACATGGATTCCAAAATTCTCAACAAAATCTTAGCTTATAGAATCCAACAATATATTAAAAGGATCATTCCCCACAACCAAGTGGGATTTATGCCCGGAATGTAAGGATGGTTCAACATTCACAAATCAATCAATGTGATAGAACACATTAATAACAGGAGAGAGAAGAACCATATGGTCCTCTCAATTGATGCAGAAAAAGCATTTGACAAAATACAGCATCCTTTCCTGATTAAAACTCTTCAGAGTCTAGGGATAGAGGGAACATTCCTCAAGTTCATAAAATCCATCTATGAGAAACCCAGAGCGAATATCATCCTCAATGGTGAAAAGTTGGGAGCCTTTCCCTTAAGATCAGAAACACGACAAGGATGCCCACTCTCGCCACTATTGTTCAACATAGTACTAGAAGTCCTAGCAACAGCAATCAAACAACAAAAAGAAATAAAAGGTATTCAGATTGGCAAAGAAGAAGTCAAACTCTCTCTCTTTGCAGATGACATGATATTATATGTGGAAAATCCAGAAGACTCCACCCCCAAATTACTAGAACTCATACAGCAGTTCAGTAATGTGGCAGGATACGAAATCAATGCACATAATTCAGTTGCTTTCTTATACACTAACAATGCAATCGTAGAAAGAGAAATTAGAGAAACTGTTCCATTTATAATAGCACCAAAAACCATAAGATACCTCGGAATAAACCTAACCAAAGAGGTAAAGGATCTATACTCTAGGAACTACAGAATACTCATGAAAAAAATTGAAGAAGACACAAAAAGATGGAAAAACATCCCATGCTCATGGATTGGAAGAATAAACATTGTTAAAATGTCTGTGCTACCCAGAGCAATCTATACCTTCAATGCCATCCCAATCAAAATTCCAATGACATTTTTCAAAGTGCTGGAACAAACAATCCTAAAATTTGTATGGAATCATAAAAGACCCTGAATCACAATGGAGATGTTGAAAAAGAAAAACAAAGCTGGGGGCATCACGTTGCCCGATTTCAAGCTATACTACAAAGCTGTGATCACCAAGACAGCATGGTACTGGCACAAAAACAGACATACAGACCAATGGAATAGAATAGAGAGCCCAGATATGGACCCTCAACTCCATGGTCAAATAATCTTCGACAAAGCAGGACAAAATATGCAATGGAAAAAAGTCTCTTCAATAAATGGTGAAAATTGGACAGCTATTCATTCATATCATTCTTCTATAAAGAAGAATGAAACCAGACCATTCTCTAACATCATACACAAAGATAAACTCAAAGTGGATGAAAGACCTCAATGTGAGACAGGAATCCATCAAAATCCTAGAGGAGAACATAGGCAGTAACCTCTTTGACATCGCCCACAGCAACTTCTTTCAGGATACATCTCCAAAGGCTAGTGAAACAAAAGCAAAAATGAACTTTGGGACTTCATCAAGATAAAAAGCTTCTGCACAGCAAAGGAAACAGTCAACAAAACAAAGAGGCAACCCACAGAATGGGGGAAGATATTTGCAAATGACACTACAGACAAAGCGCTGATTTCCAAGATCTATAAAGAACTTCTCAAAACTCAACACCCAAAAAACAAATAATCAAGTCAAAAAATGGGCAGAAGACATGAACAGACACTTCTCCAAAGAAGACATACAAATGGCTAACAAACACATGTAAAAGTGTTCATCATCATTAGCCATCAGGGAAATTCAAATCAAAACCATGTTGAGATACCACCTTATACCAGTTAGAATGGCAAAAATTGACAAGGCAAGAAACAACAAATGTTGGAGAGGTTGTGGAGGAAGGGGAACCCTCTTACACCATTGGTGGGAATGCAAGTTGGTACAGCCACTTTGGAAAACAGTGTGGAGGTTCCTCAAAAATTTAAAAATAGAGCTACCCTATGACCCAGCAATTGCACTCCTGGGTATTTACCCCAAAGACACAGATGTAGTGAAAAGAAGGGCCATATGCACCCCAATGTTCATAGCAGCAATGTCTGCAATAGCCAAACTGTGGAAAGAGCTGAGATGCCCTTCAACAGATGAATGGATAAAGAAGATGTGGTCCATATATACAATGGAATATTACTCAGCCATCAGAAAGGATGAATACCAACTTTTATATCAACATGGATGGGACTGGAGGAGATTATGCTAAGTGAAATAAGTCAAGCGGAGAAAGTCAATTATCATATGGTTTCACTTATTTGTGGAACATAAGGAATAGCATGGAGGACATTAGGAGAAGGAAGGGAAAAATAAGGGGGGGGAATTGGAGGGAGAGATGAACCATGAGAGACTATGGCCTCCGAGAAACAAACTGAGGGTTTTAGAGGGGAAGGGAAGGATGCGTTAGCCCCGGGGTGGGTATTAAGGAGGGCATGTACTGCATGGAGCACTGGGTGTTATACGAGATCAGTGAATCGTGGATCACTACATCAAAAACTATTGATGTATTGTATGGTGACTAACATAACCTAATAAAGTTAAATTAAATTTTTAAAAAAAAGAAAAAAATTCTTAAATCTGTGGAAGTGGCTTTGAAATTGGATAATGAGTAGAGGCTGGAAGGATTCTGTGCCACATGATAGGAAAAGCGTAGATTACCCTGGGTGTTGTAACTGGGGGAGTAAGTTGTCATGGTGGGATTTTAAACCACACTTGAGGAGACTTATGATATTAAAAGAATAATATTAACTCCTAGATCCTGGAAGAGGTGAGGCATGCCAAGAATGGACTCCAGTAGGTGGGGAGCCAAGAGAGTGAGGACCAGGGTGAAGCCTTTTACTGGGGATCTGGGTGGAGCACATAAGCAAAAGTCATGAGGGAATTTCATGGGTGTATCTGAATGTAACTGGGTCACAGGGGAGTTCAGGAAGGGGCACATGTAGCAGGGACCAGCTTGATCACACGGATGCATCTCGTCACCTGGGCACAGTACTCATAGCCTGCTTGGAGGGATGCTGAGGCATCAGGGGAAGAGGAAGTTTTAAAGATTTACAATAGACCCTGAAAGGACGGTGGGCAGGAATAAAGATGTTAAAGGCAATTCTGGTGGGGCCTTAGGAAAAAAAAAAAAAAGAAGAGAGACAAAGATGCCATGATGATGGAGGCGGAGATGGGAAAGATGCATCTAAAAGTCAAGCATCACCAAGCCCTGCCAGCCATCACCAGAAGCTAGAACAAGGGCATGGGACAATTCTTCCCTCAGAGCCCACAGAAGGAAGTAACTCTACTGATTTTGGATTTTTTGCATTCAGAGTTATGAGACAATACATTGCTGTTGTTTTAAGCCACCCAGGTTTCCATAATTTGTTATGGCAGCTCAAGAATGCTAACACATACACCTTCCCACTTCCAGAAGATAAAAGAACTCTGTAATAACACAGCATTATTAAAAAACATACCAGCATATTTCAGCAAAAATGTTGACATCAGGCAATATGAATCTCCTGTTATGTACTTAAGCACAGAGTAATATGATCTTATTCTTGTGATTTTGTATTCTAAAACCTAAAGAAGTTAATATAATTATATTTAATTTTAAGGTAAATTGTAATTTAAAAAAACCAATGTTCCTAGGCAGCACATTCATAATGAAATATAGCCATATAATAAAATTTGGAGGGGTGGGTGGATTACACATATCTTTGCCTTAATGACAGGGCTAAGTATAAATACTTCTGAAACCTAAGTGGATATGTATCATAAAGTCTAGTTGTTAGAAAATCATAGAAAATTATTCCAGATACATCTATAGGAGAATAATAGAAAAACAGTTTTATAATAAAGAGGCTACTGTAGCTAATTCATAATTTTAAAAAGTCAAAATGGTATCAGTAGTAGGACATAATTCAAGATAACATCGATGATTGGAAGGAAACTGTCTTCCCCCCAAATTGTAGGAATTCCAATTAAATGCATGTGTGGGTATGCCCAGTAGGATTTCTACATCTTATCTAAGTGCTAAAAGATAATAGGTCTTCTTAGAATACTGAGCTGGAAAGAGCCATCAAATCTGTTAATCTATTAATATTTGTTATGAATATTAATATTTCTTAACTTTTAATAATTAAAGGATTTCTGGTAGTAGCCTTTTATCAGATGTAAAAATGAAAGTCATGAAATTGACTATTATTCACGCTTACTGAAGGATTTGCTGGTTTCATGCCTATAAAGAAATCTCTTGTAGCATAAAGGCTATCATCAGAAACCTTCTAAAATGGATACTCCAATTTCCATTATTTGCTTTGAGGATCATGCCTGAGGATGGTGGTATCTAGTTTCCCTCTCTCTCATCTCATACCTCTGTGAGAAGGTCAGATATTATTTAGAAGTACTTGGAAAATTACTGATGGAGGCTGTGGAACCTCTTTTTCTGGAATGGTTTTGGATGTTATTGATGGCTTTAGTTAACTTTGGTTGTGTTGATAGTGGGGATTCTGCAGTGTAGTTGAAAGAGCCTGAGTGTATGAATTCTGTCTCTGCTACTTAATGGCTGTATGACTTTAGGTAGGCAGTGATTGCCTCACTTTAGTACAGTTCCTCTGGGCAACAAGGAATAAAGAGAGAAATTAATATCCAGAGTGTTTGGGTTCTTGGTGCTTAACTTTGAGATAGGCAAGTGAGAGTCAAGTGATTCTTAGTATAAGAGTGGGGGGTGGAGGGGAGGAGGGCACAGAGTGGAAAGGTTCTCATTGCTCAAGTGCAAGGTCAAACCACGGTAATGTATTGTTTCCTCTATGAGATTAGACTCTGTGGTCTCTGAGAAATTTTTTGGCCTTCGTAAATATGCTAACCTCTTCCTGACTGTGCTAGGGAGTCTGAACTGGGACAGTGGGTTTTTCACTCACCTCTTCTCGATGGGAAAGGTACTCACCCCTCTAAGCCTGTGAATAGGGTCAGAAAATAAACAGTGTGCAACTTTTTGAAGTAAGAGACACTACTCACATTTTCACTGGAAGGGTTGGAGTTTTCCTGGGAGCTGCTGTACTTTCTAGTGAAAAGCTAATAGGGGTGGGGATGGAATAAAACTCCATCTGAGGAGACCCTCCCATGGAGATGAAAGTGTGTCCATACCTTTTGCCCCATAGAGAAGAATAGCTATGTTAACTGTATTTTTTCTCTTGGTTAGCTTGCATTTTATACCCATGTGAGATCACCTTGCCTTACTTTAAAAAATGGCCCAATATACCTGACAAGCAGTGTAGTTAATCCTAAATTGGTTAATTATATTGGTCCAATGATGATTCGCAAGTCCCAGGGAGAATGTCTGTTGCATGTCATCTGTTCTAAGCTCTGTCAGACAATGGGGAGCCTAGTAGCATCAGTGAACCCTTTCTCAGAAAGCCCCAGAGAGGACTTCGGATCAAGACCCATTGAGGCTCAATTTTCAAACTACCCCCACACCCTTTTAAGAGGAGAAAATAGAGAGGCCCCCACAGCAATCCCCCCAGGTTACTTGATGGTTACAGATGATATAATTAAAGCACCTGCTATAAACTCAGCACATTATAGGCACTCATGTTGATGATGGTGATTATGGGGATAATTATGGCTGTAAGATACTCTCCATTCCAATGACTCTGTTATTTGAACTGGTTGGCTTCAAGTGGAAAACCCTGAAGGAGAACACGTGCCAATTTCCTTTGCTTAGAGAATAACCTGCATAGCTCCCCTGTGTCTAGGAAGTTAATGAAAATAAATTTAATATTAATTATGGTGAAGATGATAGGATTAATTCTAATAACCAGTGACTACCATGCAGGAGAATGTCGCTGTAACAGGAAGCAGGATAAAGGGGAATTCCCAGAAAGCCCATATCCCAAATAAAATAAATGTCACAGTGATGATTCAACCGCAGTTTTATTTGTTTGGCTGCAGTATAATTCACATGTACCCTGGAGAACTTAATAGCAGAGTTTTAGCAAACTTTCTGTTTCTGAAAAAGAAAGTGATTAAAACATAAAATAGTTTCCATGTTCTATTACACAGAGGTGTACATAAAACATGTCATCCTGAGAAAAGCAGGAACATTTTGAATATTTCACACATGGATTTTATTGCAACACAGGCTAAATTTATGAGTAATTTAAAAAATATTTTCTCAAAATACTCTCTCAAAGAAAATTCCTGTTTGTAAGCCTTATTCATAAAATACAAGCCTTTGTGGCTCTGTTCACTATGAAGTGTTTCTTCTCTTCTTTTTTTCTTTTCTTTTCTCTTTTCCCTCTCCCTCTCTCCCTCTCCCTTTCCCTCCCCCCTTTCTCTTTTCTCTTCTCTTCTCTTCTCTTCTCTTCTCTTCTCTTTTCCTTCCCCCTCCCTCCCTTCCTTCCTCCCTTTCATCCTTCCTTCCTTCTCTCTCTCTCTTTCATGTTCATCCTATATATCAATCATTTATCTAGATATATTCCATTTGTTTCAGAATTTTGACTAAATCTTTCTTTATAGCTGAGGAAATGGGTAATAATTCTTTCCATGTTTTAAAAGGAAACACTTGCAATGACACATTAAAGTCTTATTAATAAGTACCATAACCATCTCTGAGATCATGGTCACATCATCTATCTCCAGCATACATAGGTAAAGCCCAGACAGTGGGTAAAGAGGAAGATCCTTTCACGGGAATTTGTGCAATAAGAGCACTGTAATATTTTCTGTTCTTTCATTTGGGTGGGTGTGGGGAAAAGAGCTGCGCTTCTCATGCAAAAAACAAGAGTGGCTGAAGAACCCATTAGCCAGATGGCATTTCTTAGCTTTCCAGATGACTTCGCTTATTTTCCAGCTGGATGCTACCACAGTGCACACTCATGTAGGCCTGTTCTGACCTGCTGCTGTAGGACGGTAGGAAGAAATTACTGGAAAATGAGACACATATCCCTTACAGTTTGTCAGTTAAAGAAAAGGCTGTATTTCATCTGGAGAAAACTGAAGGAAGGTGGTTGACCAGAGCCACCTCTGATTTTAAGGCAAGAAGAATATCCATCTTTGGAACAAACTTCATTCATGAGCTGGGAAGGGATATATACCTTCTTATGGTCCAAGTGAATGCTTAAAACATAGCCAGACTACAACCACCTTAAAGAGGAATGTCTCCTGGTGTGGTGGGACCCCAGGAAAAAGAGAGAGTGTGAGGTTTCCTGTTGGAAGTCAGAAGTTATGGGTGTGCTGAGCAATCAGATGGTGAGTCTATAGCCTACATCAGGCAAAGGTACAGTGAGGGCTTCTCAGTGGAGAATCTCAGATATTCTCACTTGTGTGTCCCACAGGGAAACACATTGGGGCATTTGCCTCACGGAGGGCTGACGATCACATTGTAAAAGCACAGGTCAGATTTTCCCCCTTTCGTCTAATTCTATCTTTATCCCTTATCCAGGCGAAGCCATAAGTGGCATTTCTTAGGGGTACATTTGAAGCAAGAGAAGAGAGAGAACAGGACATATCCCTCTTCTCTAATATAGATGCTCAGTCTTGTGTCTAGTCTGAGGATAAGAGGAGAACTTTGTACTGGGTGTGGGATAGTAGTACTGAAATAGATTGCACTGGATTCTTACCAGCTGGAAGTGAATTCTCTTTACCTACAAGTAACCAGAAAGCTGTGGGATCTATTGAAATGATACCATGGAACAAGGCGAAGAGAGTGACCAGGAAAAATAGGCTGTTTTCTGGCTATATCTTACTTATTTTGGCTGATTTAATAGACCAACTACGTAGTCCATATATCATTTTTAACAAATGCTGTCTCCCAGCCCTTTGTATATGAAAACCATCCTCTCTAGTCAAAGAAGTTTCAGTCTTGGAGGGAGGAAGAGAGAGAGAATGAATCACTATGAGGGAGACTGGACATGAATTGGCCCAACACTGTTTTCCGAATAAAGAACTAAAACTGAGACTAAATTAGACAACTTTGGCATAGGAGCAGACTTATAAGACCGTCAAACAGAGCTAATAATTTTCTATGTGATTATATCAAGACCAGGAGAGTGAAATTATTTGCTTAATGCCACACAACAAGGAATAGAACCCATCTTGATGTTAATATTCCTGACTCCTAGATAAGTTTTTGACTTGAGATAAGAGTAAATGGTTTACTTGTGATACTCCAGGAGAGACCTAATGAGTATCTTTTTTCCTGATTATTTGTTCTAGACTTGGACCCCTTTTAGATCATTACACCTTCCTGTGAATTGAAGTTGAAGACAAGGTAGGAACTCTGAGTGACGTCTTTGTAATTAAAGGACGTGCTATAAAATCATTTAGATTTTCCTTGCATGCTCCCAGATCCAAAGTGACACAAAAAATTAAGGAAAGAGAAAGAAGGATAGAGAGTGTTTTGGGATTAATTTCCACATGATATTTTCCATTTTACTAAAAGGAAATTCATAGAGAGCTTGGAAACATTGAGTCTCTTTCTTCCCTGGGTCCAGTAGAAACAAATATTGATTTCTCACCCTGAATTCATTTACAGAAAACAATACTGAACCCAAATATTTTGAATTCCCAGTTTAACTTATTATACACTGAGTTTATGCATATTTTTCAACTTGTAGCAACTAGATTACTATAGGAAAATAAATGGATTTACTTTTTCTAGACCAAGAGGTTGAATTGCAAATGGATTTGACACAATCTAAGAATGGTAAATTGCTACTTTTGTTTTCCAATGAAGCAAATACATTCACCCTTTTGGTAAATTAAAGTGAGTAACTGTGAACTATCTTTAGCCCTTCTAAGCATGAGGATGCTTTGAATTGCAAGTAGCAGAAAACTTGTTCATATCAGAATCAATAAGAGAATTTATTGACTGTATGAATTTAACTTAAGAGGTCTTCAGGTTGGTGAATTCAGTGGCTTAATGATGTAGCCAAGAACTAAGGTTCTTTCTACCTTTCTATGTTTCCTTTTATTCTCTGCTGTTGCCTAGCTTGGGTCATTTCTGAACCAGTCCCAGCTAATAAAAATGATATAATCATACTGCTCTTTGTCCTTTCTTAGTCTATTCTCCCCTAGCCTCTAAATAACAAAAATATGATTTTATTTAGGGCTACAATGCACTTGGCTTAAAAATTACATTCCTCCTTGTAGATAGTTTAGGTATGTGATTAAGTTTTTGCCAAGCACAAGAGATATGTGGAGCTTCAAAGCAAACTGTCTATGGAGATTGAGCATTCACGGTTTCTAAGTCCTGTCAATATTGGTAATACTTGGGATTGCTAGGAATGATCTTTAAAAGAAAGGGTTTTGAACCCTTATTCTTACTCTCCTTCTTTCTGGTTCAAATAAAATTTTAATGAATGGAAATAAGGACATAAACTGGATCTCTGCAGACTTTATAGAACTGCTCTGGTATGCCTGGTTGGTCTATCTTCAGAATTGTTTTAAGTTGACAGTTGACACTAATCACAACTGATACAAATACCATGTTTTGGTGGTTTCGACCCTTGTTTTGAATCAGTCATTGTCAAGGGAGCTGGGATTAGCATGGTTGGTTTAAACCAGTGGTTCTCAACTTGGGCTGCAGTTTAGAGTCATCTGGGGAGTGTTAAAAGTCTGGGCTCTACCTTAGACCAATTAAATCAGAGTATCTGGATCAAAACCTAGACATTATATTTTTTAAAAGCTGCGCAGGTGACTCCATTGTGCAGCTGACTGGCTTCGACTACCCAGAGTTACCCTTGGAGGGTCAGTCCCCAAACCACATTGCTACTACACAAAGGGAGAGTTGAGCTGGATGGTGTAGAGTCAACTCCAACGTGCACTGCAAGCTACTCTCTTAAAAATGTTACAGATCAGTAAGAAAGGGACGGTTGAAAAAAAATACGTATATCGAAAACTAAGAAGGTTAGCAATTATGTTGTCCTTATTCTCTTACAAGCAATGAGAAAAATTTAGGGGACAAAGAAAAGCAATTTGGGTCTTCTCTTATAATGCCAGTATTTTATTATTGCCATTTCTGTTGACAAAGCTAGAAGCTATTTTGCTCCATGCCAACACCACAGACTCAAGGGTGTACAATTTCTTTGTTGGACTGATCTCATGCTGTGTAAGAGTCTCTCTTTGTTCACCATTTTTCTGTAAAATGTCTCCTTGGCAATTGTCGTGGTATAAAGAACAAAACCTTCTCAGTTTACAACAAACTCTAAGATGAGTTGGCCTCTAGGAATTCTAGAGAATTACCCTGTAAATTTAGAGACATAAATAATCATTTCCAGATCTCCCAGATACATAAGAACAGCAGAAACAATGGAAGATATGCAACTTTTTATTGTTTGAGTGGTATAAAATGATAGGCAAGAAATAGAAACTATGGTATCAGAATATGGGAAAATGCATAAACTATGAACAAAGGCACATCATGAAAGGAAAAATGACATGGCAGAGTTTCAACGTTGAAGGACATTTTCACAATGCAGCATGGAGGTGGGATGTAGATCTTGAGTTGCTTTGATCGAAGTGGTAATCCTTTAAAAGAGAACATTGTAAATAGGCTGGGTTCAGAAGCCGCTGCTTATAAATAGTGGCTGTGAATATGATTTCATCTCTTAATCTGGACTGTGATTATGATCACTTAGTGTGCCCACACCCAAGGGGTTCCTGAGAATGACAGTCAGTTCTCGTTATTCATGGATTCCATATTTGAGAATTCACCCTACCTGCTAGAACTTATTTGTAGCCCCCAAATCTATGTACATGGTGCTTTCACTATTGTTCCTGAGCAAGCGCAGGGAAGCAAAAAATTGGGGTTGCCGAGTGCACATATTCCCAGCTGGGACCAAACAAGGTCATACTTACTATTCATTTTTCATACTAATCAAGTGCCTTTTTCAAGGTATATTTAGTGCCATACTTCTCACATTTTTGTGCTTTTTGTTGGTAATTTAGCTGTTTAATGGCTCCCCAGCATAGTGCTCAAGTGCTGTCTGATGCTTTTACCAGCAAGAAGGCTCTTAGGTTGACCTTTTATACTCAGAGCCCCACCCCTTGGCAACCATTAATCTGTTCTCCATTTCTGTAATTTTGTCATTTCCACAGTGTTTTCTATTTAAAAATATATGTAATTTGTTTATATAATAATAAATACATAAATTTATATAATTATAAATATGTAACATATTTGTATATAATACATATTTCATTTTTAATATATTTAAGCATATACTATATATAATATATATGTATATAATAAATAATTATATAACATATAATTATGTATATATATTATAAATATATAATGTATGTGTAAACATATAAATATATATAAAACATATTTATAAGTATATAAACATAAATATGTGTATATATATTATATTTTATGTTATATATTATATATATGTATATATGTATTTTTTTTTTAAGATTTTTTAATTTATTTATTCATGAGAGACAGAGAGAGAGAGAGAGAGAGAAGCAGGCTCCCAAGGAGCAGGGAGCCCGATGTGGGACTCGATCCCAGGACTCTGGGATCATGACCTGAGCCGAAGGCAGACACTTAACCGTCTGAGCCACCCAGGCGCCCCTGTATATATGTATTATAGGCAGTTCATTTGTTGAGGTGTTGTCTGTGGGCTGGGCAAGTGTGTATGTTCAACATCATTTGTCCTGCCAGAACCACTCAGGCGGAAGTGGGGCACAGCCTTGTTTCCGATGGGTGGGTTTGAAGGCCACCTCCCCACTCAGCCTCGCTCACACTCTTTGGGTGAAAGCAGCCAGGGGACTTGCACGGACTTGTTGCCTCTGATTTAAGGTGGAAACTCAGCTCCCTGTTAAATCCCATGGACCCCAAAGAAGAGGAAAGTGGAGTGTTTACTATCACTACTTCCAGGCATCTCATTAAGAGAGTGAGAGGGAGGGAGACAGAGGGATTTTCTTCTGTTGGTATTTGGCTGGAGAAGGACAGGAATTACCAAAAAGGTCATTTTTTCTTAGGTTTTCTTTTTCTGAGTCTTTGGCTGGGAGGAACCAGCATTTGGAGTATTTTGCTCTCTGCTTTCTGTGGTTCCTGACTGGAGACTTCTGTAGTGCCTGGTCTGAGATATACGAGAAACAGGTAGTCCAGAGAACTCATGTGTTGTTCTGGAAACCTGGAGTCCCTAGGCAGTCCACATTCTTCTTTCCACATTCCAGATACTCCCTGTATTTGTTGTGCTTTGGTCCAGGGTATTTTAGTACAAGAGGGAAGACATAGGAGGAATGGAGTCAGATTAGTGTATCCAGAGTCTCTGGGTAACATTTTAAAAGACAGAAAGGAGTTTGGGAAGAGGGGAGACTCTCATTGGAAAAGAACGAGTATACCAAAAAAGTCAGAGTTGGAAAAATTGTGCCTTTCTACTTGATTCTGTTAACACATCTTCTGGTAACTAAGTTTTATTTTTCTCTGTTGTTTTTCAAATTTCATCCTGCTTGTTAGTTTTCTGACTTACAGACTGGCTTTATTTGACCTTGCAAGACAATGAGCATGTTTAAATGTTTTGCCTGGCAATCAAATAGTGAATTATAGTATATTGAGGCAAAGTTAGGGTCTCAGATTTTTTTCTCCTCTGATCTCTGAGTGCTTTAGTGCTGTACTTTAAAAACAACAGAAATAGTATTGTTTTTTGTGTGTGTGATTAGTATTGTAGCTTCAGAACTAAACCAATAGATAGGAAGTCCCAGAAACCTGAGCTTGGCAGGATTTTCATGTGCTCACAGCCATGGTTTCATTTAAAAAAAAATCATGTAAATCAGACTTCATTGACATATCTGAGAATGTCACATTTTTAGCTTATATTATTAATAAATACAGAGACTTAGATTCTCATATCCAGGAGCACTAGAAATACGCTACCTAGTCCTGTACTTAATTTAATGAAAACTAATACATCCCTAAGGAAGTAGGGTGTCTGAAAGAAAGTCTCAAGATACGCAGTGATTAAGCAAAACCCATAATCCAGTTCTTTAATCAGTGTTTTGTTTTTGCTTCTATTGTTTTTGTTTTTAATTTGGATCATGTGATTTGGAGACTCAGAATAAGTACTATAACACTTTTTAAAACTTCCAAAGAAGATAAAGAAAATTCTGGTAATTATGGTTCTGGCTAATTCTGGAGTTAACTTTTCTCAGATAGGCACTCTAGCATTTATCCCACAGGCTCAGTCCTTTAGAGAGTGACATCTGAAAAGTTAATGAGAACTAATCTAGTCTCTTAAGGGAAGGGAGCTTCGAGCACGTTGAAATAGAGGAAGACACATTTCCCCATCTAGGAGAACATAATGAGGCCCAAATAAAGTCAAGGGAAGTGAGCCACAGGGGAAGAATGGATGTGAAGATTTGGGGGGATAAGGAAGAAAGCAAAATGAAACAAAACTGGCTCTAGTATACTTGGGCGGGGGCGAAGATAAATGTAAATCCCTCATTTAATTGGGAATTGGAGATACCAATCTGGAGCTCAGAAGAAGGGATGGAGAGATCTCTGAAGAGTTGTTGCTTTTTTTTTTTTTTTTTAAAGATTTTATTTATTTGTCAGAGAGAGAGAGAGCACAAGCAAGGGGAGTGGCAAGCAGAGAGAGAAGGAGGCTCCCCGCTGAGCAAGGAGCCCGATGTGGGACTCGATCCCAGGGTCCTGGGATCATGACCTGAGCCGAAGGCAGACGCTTAACAACTGAGCCACCCAGGTGTCCCGAGTTGTTACTTTGAAAGCCCAGGAGCTTCCCTGGTGTGATCCGAAAGCCACTGCCTTATGCTGAGGCCAGATAGAAGCCAAAGAAAGAGGCAGAACACTCCGAATTGTTAGCTGTCAGTTTAAGCAGCCAGGGAGCGTATTTACAAGGTTTGTCTGGGGCTACCCAAGATGAGCACATCTGTGCATGTGCCACCAGATTCTTAAAAGTTTAGGGGTCTCTGGGTGGTTAAGCGTCTGCCTTCAGCTCAGGTCATGACCCCAGGATCCTGGAATCGAGCCCTGCGTCAGGCTTCCTGAGCGGGGAGCCCGCTTCTCCCTCTCCCTCTGCTGCTCCCCCTGCTTATGCGTGCGCTCTCTCTCTCTCAAATAAATAAAATCTTTAAATTAAAAAAAGAAGTTTATATAGAGGCCTTCACTGGGTTCAGTCACATACACCATTCAGATGGTCTCATCATAACTTTACTACCTGGAGGCTGTGTCCTTGGGGCAGCGTCTAGGAGCAGGGAAGGCAAGCAGAATGCATATTCCAAAGATGGGGAAGGGAATGAGGAGCCTCTCATTGGCCAGGTCCAGCTTTTAGGTCTTGTCTTCTTTTTGACCTCCTCCAATAAGTGTGGGAAGTTATTCACATACAGATGATATGTTAAATTTAAGGCTTAAATTATATGGTATGTGCTCTGGACTTAATTATGTCCCCTCAAAATTCATATTTGGATAATAACCTCCAGTTAAGTCAATCAGAGAAAGACATGTATCATATGACCTCACTGATATGAGGAATTTTAATCTCAGGAAACAAACTGAGGGTTGCTGGAGTGGTGGGGAGTGGGAGGGATGGCATGGCTGGGTGATAGACATTGGGGAGGGTATGTGCTATGGTGAGCACTGTGAATTGTGTAAGACTGTTGAATCACAGACCTGTACCTCTGAAACAAATAATACATTATATGTTAAGGAAAAAAAAAAAAAGAAGATAGCAGGAAGGGAAAAATGAAGCGGGGGAATCGGAGGGGTAGACGAACCATGAGAGACGATGGACTCTGAGAAACCAACTGAGGGTTCTAGAGGGGAGGGGGTTGGGAGGATGGGTTAGCCTGGTGATGGGTATTGAGGAGGGCACGTTCTGCAGGGAGCACTGGGTGTTATGCACAAACAGCGAATCAGGGAACACTACATCAAAAACTAATGATGTACTGTATGGTGACTAACATAATAAAAAAATGCTAAAAAATAAAGTAAATAAATAAAATCTTAAAATACATTAAAAAAATTCATATCTGGAAACCATAATTCCCAACGGGCCTATATTTGGAGGTAGTGTCTATAAAGAAGTAACAAAGGTAAAATGAGGTAATGAAGGTGAGCTCCTGATACACTAGCATTGAGTGTCCTTATAAGAAGAGTTGCCAGAGAGCTCCCTCTCTTGCTCTTGCTCCCCTCCTGCACATCCTCCCAGTCCAAAGGCCATGTGAGGACATAATAAGAAGGCAGCCATCTGCAAGCCAGGGAGAGAGCTCTCACCAGAAACTGAGTATCCAGAATCTTTATCTTAGACTTCCAGCCTCCAGAACAGTGAGAAATAAGCTTCTGTTGTTTAATCCACATAGTCTGTGGTATTTTGTTATGGTAGCCCAAGCTGACTAACCTAGCATGTGAATGGAAAGGATTTCCCAGGGAAAGTGGGAGTCATGAGAACAGCATAGTAGCCAGTAAGTAATCTTAGAAGGTATAAGTTTACCATTTTAGCATATGTTCTCATTGAGATAATCAAAATTATCAGTTGGAATATATCTGAATTAATGAGGGGATAATGATGCTTGCGGGAGCACAGAACATATATTTTAAAAGTTTATAGCTTTCCTAAATACTAATTACCAGGTAGAAAATACGGTGGATGAAGAATCACATATACAGTAACAAGAAAGTATAAAACATATAATATTACATAAAATAAATAGTAATTGTCAATATATAATAAGGAAAATTATAAAACCTCACTAAAGATATAGAAGAAGACCTAAATAAATGGAGTGTGTGGTCTGTTTTCTTTGGTAGAAACACAGAATACTGTGATGCTGTTAACTGTTTAGCAATCAATACAATTACTGCACTTCTGACCAAAATGTGTATCATCAGGGCATTGATTCACAGATGTGACAGCGTCATAAAATAACAATAGCTCAGATTATTTAGGAAAAGAGACCAATGAAAGGTCTTGGCTCCTCAGATACTGAAATCATTATCCTCATTATCATCATCTGCAAAATTGGAAACAGGACGGTGCTCAGCCATAAAAAATGAAGAAATCCTACCATTTGCAAAACATGGGTGGAACTTGAAGGAATTATGCTAAGTGAAGTAAGTCGGAGAAAGAAATACTGTATGATCTTATATATATGTGTGAGATAAAAATATATATGGAATGTAAAACAAATGAGACAAAACTCATAGAAAGATATTAGACTTTTGGTTATCAGAGGAGGAGGGTATGGAGAGGGAGAAATGGAGGAGGGTGGTCGAATGGTATAAACTTGCAGTTGTGAGGTAAGTAAGCACTTTGAGATGTAATGTACAACATGATGACCAAGGCTGACACTGAATTTAACACAAAGGGAGGTTGTTAGAGTAAATCCTAACAGTTCTCAATGTAAGGAAAACTCTTTTTTCCCCTTTTTAAAAAACTTTTTATTGTATCTATATGAGAAGATGGATGTTCACCAAACCCACTGTAATCATGTCAGAGCATATGTAAGTCAAGCTATTGTGCTGTACCCTTTAACCTTATATAGTGATGTATGTCAATTATTTTTCAGTAAAACTGAAAAAAAAGTTGTAATTGTACTGCATCAACCAGGTTAGTCATTAGGAAAACAAAAATATTAGGTTCGACCACATACCAAAGTAAATTCCAGATACAGCAATGATTTTAAATGGCGAAAAAAAGGAATATATGAAATAGTTGAAAGGAAGGGGAAAAACCTATATCTAAGTGTGAAGGAGAACCTTATGTACATGACATGAAAGTTAAGAACCACAAAGGAAAGTACTGATTTGATTTACTTAAATATTTCAAATTTTTATGATTAATAAAATAAAGCTACAGATAAACTCAAAATTGAAAAAAAAATTCAGCATGTCTCAGGACAATATGGCAGCATTCAGTAAGGCAAATGATTAAAATTCCATTAGAAAAGTAAGATAAAACATGTAGAAAAACATTTTTAATAATATTGAATATTCAATAAATATTCAAAAATAAATTTATTCAAAATAATATTATTGAATAAAATATTCAACTCCAGTGGGATTCCAAAATTACATATTAAAATATTAATTAGATATATCTTGTATGTAATAAATTAACAGTGATCTAAAAGAAGAAAAAATCAGGATTGGAAAGAATAGGAATTACAGTGCGCTATGGAAGAAAAGCAAGTATCTGAAACTTGTCTTCAGGCCAATTTGAAAATAGAATAGACCCTGAGGGTGTGTATATTCCTGTGATTTCAGTCTGAAAGAATGTTTGAGAATATATACCAACTGCTGGATACATACCTGTTTTTTTAAGAATAAGCTAAAACAACCTAAGTATTTAGCAATATTAGGGTCACTGAATAAATTCATGTAATGAAATAATATCCATGCATTAAAACAATTAAAGTTATTTAAACTCAATTAACTAAACTACAATTAGCTATACTTATTAATTTGGAAATATGTTCATGTTATATATGTTATATATAGACAGGTTACAAAATAATATGTACAAGAATAAACCTTTGAAATACATTCTGTATATATGCACAGAAGAAAGTTTAGAATATAGGTATCAAACTAACCATGCTGATCTATGTGTCCTGAATTATCCCCCTGTGTACATACATTTTCTGACTTAAAAAAAAAAAAAACAATTAAACAACATAGGTATCTTCTGAAATAGTATCTTATTTAGAAAAATAGCATTCCCAGTCACCTAATAAGGGTAGAAGTAGAGAATTGAAACAAAAACAGATTAAATGGAAAATAAGAAGTAGAGATGACATTAAGGAAGAAAAAAGACACTTTATTGAATAATCAAGTGGGGGATATGAGTGTCCATTACTTCTTGATTTACTAAGTGCTTAGAATATTTCCAACCCTCCTCTAGGTGCTGAAGGTAGAGAAGTGAAGACATACAAGTTTTTACCTTGACAGAACTTAGAGTGTAGGAGGGAGGGACAGAATGATGGATAGAATATAATTTCCAGTACTTGCTTAAAATAGTGTGGTGGCAATGGAGATGGAGGGGAATGGATACATTTAAAACATATTTTGGTTGACAACTCACAGGTCTTGCTGACAGGTTGAAGATGGGGAAGAGGGAAAAGGAATTATCAAGGAATACTCTTAGGGTTTTGGCTGCTGTCATCTACTGATATTAGTAACAGGGAAAGACATTTTGGATATACTAAATGCAGAATGGTGATTACGTCTTTGAACATGTCAGGTAAGATCGCTGGATAAATATATTTGAAGCTTAAATGATGAATTAATGCTGGAGATAGAAATTTGGATGATCATAAAAATAAATATGGCTATTAAAGCCAAGAGATTAAATAAGATCACTTAAGGGGAGAATGTAGCTAGCTAAGGGCTGAGACCTGGACTCCTCAAATGTAGGGAATGTTTGGAAAAGAAAAAGGCCATCAGGATGGCTGAAGGGTATCAAGAAGACAAAAGAACACAGGACAACCTGATGTTACAAAAGCCATAAAATAACAGGATTTTTTTTAATGAGTAAAGCATATTCTATTGGGCTAAATATTGTTGATAAAGTAGAAAAATGTCCAGTGGATTTGGCCACACTGATGTCCCTGAGAAGAGCCTAGTGAAGATCAGTTGTAGTATGTGATGGGGGTGAGAAGCCAGATTGGAATGGGTTAAAGAGCCATTCAGCAGGTATGGGTAAGGATTTTGTGAAAAGAAGGAGAGAAATTATTAGTATCTGGAAGGGCTTGTACATTAAGACAGCCATTTTTTATTAAGATGGGAAAGAGTATGTTGAGTTTCTATGTAGTTTAGAATGGCCCAGTAGAGATGGAGTGATGACCTTCTAGAGAGGGCGAGTAACTAAGAAGGAAAGCCCTTTTGAAAGGGTGGGAAAGGATGGGCCCAGAGCACATGTTTGGGGATTAACATTTTTAGATGAAAGTGTCATTGTCCACTGTAACAGCAGAAAGGCAGAGAATATGGCTATAAGCTCGTGGATGTATAGATTTAGGAATTTAGGACAATGTAGGAATTTTTGTTTTATCCTATGAAGTAAAAAAACTCAGCTAAAAAGTGGGGCTGGTTATAAATTTCATTTGCAAATTGATAAAAAGCTGCAGAATATTGAACTGTGAGCATAGAAAAGAACACTTTCCAGGGACATGTAATGGGATTTTCAAGCAGTAAAGTGTGTCCATTTGAGACATGAAAATATAAAGATTAGCCTGTTGGCCTAATTGTATCATTTTTTTACTGGGATGTTAAGTACTCGGGTATTGGAACAAAGGATGTGAAGGCTTAGGTTCAACCAAGGCTGGGATATTTGCAAATCAGTATTACAGAGAGGGGGTAAGGGAGTTGAGGGTGCTTGCCAGGAAGTAAATAAGTTGAAAGCTCAGTCAATCTAAGCTATGAAGCTAGGAAGGGGACAATAGGTTATGGGTGATAAATAATGGATAAGTACCAGTACTAATGGCTTAAAGGTCTCGATTAAATAAAATTATCTTCAAAGTGCTAGAGTAAGCAAACTGGGAGAATAACCTAAGTTTGGCAGAAATTAGAGGGCCTATCATCTGTTTTTGGGAGAGTATGACTGGAAAGGGAACATTGAAAAAAAAGTACATTAAACAGATCAAAGAAATGAAGAACCAAGACGTTACGTGGGTCATACATGTTCATGTTAAGTCCAAAGAATGTTAAGTTTAGAGAGAGAGAGAGAGAGAGAGACAGTGTGGCCTGGGAACTAAAATCTTTGGTGATTAGGGGCAGTTTCCTGGAAGGCCGTAGAGATGAGGAAAAAAAGAAAAAAGAGGAGTTGAGTGGGATTGTGTTTTTGAAGAAAGAAAGAGGCAAGTAGTTCAGAAACTGAATTTCTGGAACCTGAATTAGTCATCTCCGGTCCTCCATAGCTCCTGTGCAGGTAATCACTTCACATCTCAGGCGATGCCAACACTGTCCGCTCACTGTCTTGGAGTTAAACCAATGTGCTCTTCATTGTCTTTAACTCACTGAACTGTGTGGGAGTCTTAGCATCATCTAGGTAAGTCTGAACGTGGAACTCTCCCAATCCAAGGATTTAGTAAGGGACTCAAAGGTAGACTGCCTGTTTACTAATAAGAAAGCTTACTGTTTATCAGGTAATAGCGGATCAGAACCTAATGAGAACAGCCATCCCTCTTCCAGGCTGTTTGTCTTACACAACTGAGGTATCTGAAAGATACAGCATCTTATTCCAGGGGCTCTGTTAGAAGCTGAATCCTCAAAGTCCATCAAGGTCATAGTTAAGAAGAAACTGAAAATGTAGAGGAATCTTTTAATCACCAATTGGGTGTTCTAGAGGACATAGTGAAAACATTTGGGAGGATGGAGAGGAATGGGGTTTGGATAGGATTAGGGATGTCCTAATTGAGTAAGGGTGAGCGAATCCAATGACACCAGATGGCATGGGGATTTGGAACAATGAGAGAAAATGTAAATATTTACTTCAGTTCTCTCTGAAGATGGATTGATCTGAGAGTTTGAGAGTGTTGACAATCTGTGTAAGCCTGAGTTTTCCATATTTAGTTATTTTGGTATAGAGCCATGAGAGACCAAAGTTCATTACATAAAGGAGAAAGTGATTTTGCCTTTTCAAATTTCAAATTACTGCTTTCAGAATACAAACGATGTCTTTTGAGTTTACGCATAGCCTAATGGGCATAGCCTAAACAACATACATGAGGTCATAATATGTGGAAAGAAGAAGGATGCCTCACCTGAGAGACCAGGAAGGGCAGCTTGTAAGATTCACACTGTCGTGAAAACTGAACCCATTGTCACCATCTTTAGGATCTCCTAGTGATCCCCAAAAGTTTATTGGTAGGACAAATGGAGAAGGATTTTGAGAGTTGGGAACTCCTGACTAATGATCTTCTGAAATAAGCAGGCAGGGAATAAAACAGCTGTTCCAGGTAGTATGATAGAATACTTGGAGAAGGAAAAGAGAGGGAACAAAGGCAAAAGCTGTAATTAGGGTAAGAGTTAATAGGGGAAGAAGTCAGGACCAGGAATTACAGGTAAGTGGTTGCTAAAAAAAAGAAAGAACTAAGTTTAAATAAACAGCTGGTATTTATTATAACATTGGTAAACTTCTTTTAGGTGTCAGACACTATGTTAGGGTTATTGCTGATTTAACTTGTTTAATCCCCCACTAGAAAACAAAAACAAAAACCATAAAATTCCCACCTGCATCTTATAGACCAGGAAATAGAGACCCGTGGAGGTTAAAAAATCCTGCTAGGGTCACGAAGCCAGTGAGTGGGGACAGGAGTAACACACCTTCCATCTGTCTCCAGAGCTCTTTGTCTCAACAACCAGGAATCCAAAATAAGGAATTAAAACATAATTCAATAAATCAAACAACATTGTTTTAGCAGAAAAAAAATTTACAAGTCAGGATATTAGAGAATTAGGAAATAGGTTCTAGGAAAGATTTAGCATATTTCTGAGGTCATATCAGGCTGATTATAAATATAAATGTAAGTATCATAAATATAAAAGATAGTGAAAATTTGATTATTTCTGATGTGAGCACTTGTATCAAAAAAAATGTTTAGACAGGGCTGGCTTCGTGGTACGCAGCCTGTGAAATCAGACAGGACTCTGTGCTTAAACACACACTTTGTTGAATGCTTTAATGTCACCAGAACATGATTCTTAATTTGTTTTGAAAAGGGGGTCTTGCATTTTCATTTTGCATGGGAGGCCTTGTGAATTATGTCACTGGTCCTATATGTAGATAATGACATGTTTGGCAAATTATCCCAACACACCAACATACTTAAATTGCATCTGATTTCAGCCAAAGTGAAAGCACTAAAAGAGTTGGTGGTTGAAAATTTAGAATGCATTATTAAAACACAAACAGATGAATTTTATCACACGTGCCATGTTCGCACAAAACAAAGCAACCTATCTCTGCTTCTGAAAATAGGGAAGTCAATTGACACTAATTAGCTAGTTTTAAAGAATTTTGGAAGGATATCTGAATTATTGGTAAGGTAAAGCCTCTAAGAGTTTTCCAGGAAGTAGGGGCAGCCAAGCTCCCCTCCCCGCGGCTGCCCCCGAAAAAGAAATGATCCAACTTAGTTTCAGGAAGAAAATGCACAGAGGAGTGACAAGGCGGTCCCACAGCATCTGCCAGCTCGAGTGGGAAGACAATAAGAGAACAGATGGAAATAGAAAGTAAGAATTCACGCCCAGAGAAATCTAGACATCTTCTGGCCAGCAGAAGAGCGTTCGCCACAATAGGCTAAGTCTTTGAGGACGCATCAGCCAAAATGGATGAAGAAAACCTTCCAAATCTGCTAGGTTTTTGCTAATGCCATTCAGTCATTAGCGTGTGGAATGAAAAAAATGCCGGCTAATTCTGTGGAGGCCCAAGCAGAGATGTGCATGGGTGTGAGGTCTCATAAAATTTCTGCTTCAATGTATGGGGCAGTAAAATGCAGAGAAGGGAACATCTATTTCGTTCAGTCACATATTCCTTATTAGCGCTCTTTGGAGTGGGGGTGGGGCATGTAACACTCCATATATATCAGTAAATTGTTCTGTAATAAATAATCCAATTTATCCTATTCCTTTCCACCTTCCTAAATGTTCTCACTATGTCTGTGATAAAAGGATGGCCCTGCATTGTTCATTTCCTAGGCAATAGAAAAACTGAGTGTTTTGGGTTAAGATACACTTCTGATAGAGAGCTTTTGGCTACTCTAAGAATATAATAGTCTTTTTTTGTTGTTGTTTTATTGAGATCATGTGGTTCCTGTATAAAAACCTTCTGAAATCATACAAAGGCACCAAGAGTTCCATATTTTGAATGGAATTTAACCTGATTAACCATTTCTTTCACTATATCACCAAATGAAGGTACACATTTATTTTTTGGTGGGGTGGCTTAAGGTATACATTTAATCACAAAAATGCTGTAATCCAAATGCATATATTATGCTATTTAAACATTTAAATAGTTACTAAAGATTCTAAATGGGTTACCAGAAAATTCATTAGTTTTTTTTTTGTTGTTGTTTTCTCATCCAAGGAATACAGATACTCTCTTAAGTGTCAGAAGCAATTTTATTTTCCTAGCACCGGGTATTGGATTGTAAATTTTTAATTGGGTGATGTTGCAGAAATATTGTTTTGATTATTTATTAGTAAGCATAACTTCAACAAGCAGTATACAGAGTAATGTGTCTGCAGTGTAAACTATAATAAAATTGATGTAATGTGAGAAGCATCACATTGCCTGTATCTGAATCAAGAAACTCGTAATTCAGGAATCCATATTATCTGAAACTCATTATTTTTCTTTCATCATTCAACAAACATTTATGCCAGATGGTAAGGCCATGCAGAGATAAACAAATTCTGCATTTTATGAATCTCTGTATTCCTAGCAAATGGCACAGTGCCTAACATGTAGTAAGCATGCAGCGATGTGCTTTCTACTGAAGTAAATGGTTTGGAACACTGGGCTCCACAGAGGGAATCATAGGTATGGAGTGAGCACACACCATGCGCTGGGATAGTGGGGATTTGGTTTCAGCTTTTGGTTCAGTATTAAACAAGTAATAGTTTTTGAAATCTTAGTTACCTCAACTATATAAAACAGAAATAATTCTCCTCCCATTGGAAAAGATTATTTTCTTCCCCCGCCCATGGTTTTACTGATTTTTAACTGGTGTACAACACTGTAAAAATTAAAAGTGTACAATGTGCTGATTTGAACCATTTATGTATTGAAGAATGATTACCACATTAGCTAGTAACTCCATCACCTCGTCTATAATTAGGGTTTCTTTTGTGTGGTGAGAACATTTAAGATGTAGTGTTATTATCAACTGAAGTATATAAAACAGTATTATTAACTATAATCGCCATGCTGAACATTATATTGCCAGAACTTATTTGTCTTATAGCTATAAGTTTGTACTCTTTGACAGGGTACAAACTCTGCATTTCACCAATCCCTAGCCCCTGGTAACCATCATTTGCATATCTGTTTATTAATATCTGAGTTCAGCTTTTTTTGGATTGCATATATAAGCGATATCATAGTGTTTGTCTTTTGCTTTCTGACATTTCATTTGGTATTTTGTCCTCAGTGTCCATCCATGTGTTGCAAATGGCAGGATTTTCTTCATTCTTATTGCTGAATAATATTGTCTTGAATTATTTGTGTGTCTGTGTACACACACACACACATACACATACACACATATATATGTAATTTCACATCTTCTTTATCCATTCGTCTGTTGATGAACACTTAGGTTGTTTCCCTATCTTGGCTATTGTGAATAATGCTGCAATGAACATGGGACTGCAGCTAGATCTTCAAGATCATATTTTCATTTCCGTTGAATATATACCCAGGAGTGGAAATGCTGGATTATATGGTAGTTCTCTGTTGAATTTTTTCAGGAACCACCATACTGTTTTCCATGGATTCTTTTCTCTACATCCTAACAGTTGTTATGTCTTATCTTTTTGATGATAGCCATTCTAAAAGGTGTGAGGTAATATCTCATTGTGGTTTTAATTTGCATTTCCCTGGTGATTAGTGGTGTTGAGCACCTTCTCATGTCCTGGTGGCCACCTGTATATTTTCTTTCTTTTTTTAATCTGTGTATTTTCTTTGGGGGAATGTCTACTTAGTGCTCTTGCCTATTTTTTCATCAGTTTTTTTTTTTTTTTTTGGCTATTGAGTTGTATGTGCTTTTTATATATCTCAAATATTAACCTCTTATCAGATAAAGGGTTTGCCAATATTTTCTCCCATTCAGTAGTCTGTTCATGAATATTTTTGTTTCTATCACTATGCAGAAACTTTTTAGTTTTCTATGGTCCCACTCAGTAATTTTTACTTTTGCTGCCTGCGCTTTTGGTGTCATATCCAAAAAATCGTTGCTAAGACTATTGTCAAGGAGCTTTTCCCCCTGTTTTCTTTTATGAGTTTTACATTTTCAAGCCTTATATTTAAGTCTTTAATCCATTTCAAGTAAATTGTTGTGAGTGATACAAGACACAGGTCCACTTTCATTCCTCGGCATATAGTCATCCAGTTTCCCAGCACTGTCAATTGGACAAGCTGTCCTGTTTTCATTAAGTCTTCTTTCTTGGCTCCCTTGTCAAGTACTCATTGACTCCACATGTGGGGATTTATTTCTGGGCTCTTAATACTATTCCTTTGGTCTACATGTCTGTTTTTATGCCAGTACCATACTGATTTGATTACTACAGCTTTATAGTATACTTTGATGTCAGGAAGTGAAATTCTTCCCACTTTTTTCTTCTTTCTCAGAACTGCTTTGGCTATTTGGGGTCTTTGTGCTTCCATACAAATTTGAGGATTGATTTTCTATTTTTTTGGAAAATGCCATTGGAATCTTAACAGGGATTACATTGAATCTAATGATAGTATAGATATTTTGACAATATTAATTCTTTCTATCCATGAACAGGGTATGGGGATATCTTCCCAGTTGTATGTGTTGTCTTTAATTTCTTTCATCAGAGTCTTTAGTTTTCACTGTACAGGTCTCTTACTCCCTTGGTTAAATTTATTTTAAAATATTTTGTTTTTGATGGTATTGTGAATGGGATTAAAAAATTTTTTTTTCCCAGATATTTCATTGTACCATTTTGGAGATGCAACGGATTTCAGTATATGGATTTTGTATCCTGCAAATTCATTGAATTCATTGATTAGTTCTGACAATTTTTTGGTGGAGTCTGGGATTTTTATATAAAAGATTATATATTTGCAAACAAGGACAATTTTACTTCACCCTTTCTGATTTGGATGCCCTTTTCTTTTTCATGCTTGATTGTTCTGGACAGCACTTCTAGTATTGTATTGAATAGCAGTCGTAAGTAAGAGTGGGCACACTTGTCTTGTTCCTGATCTTAGATGAAAAGCTTTCATCCTTCTCAGCAGTGAGTACGATGTTAGCTGTGAGATTGTCATACGTGGTCTTGATTATGTTGAAGAATGTTTTTCAATATGTTGAGTGTTTTTATTCCAAAAGGATGTTGTATTTTGTCACATGCTTTTTCTGTGTTTATTGAGATGATCACATGATTTTTATCTTCATTCTATTAATATGGTTTCTTACATTTATGGATTTACATATGCTGAGTCATCCTTGCATTCCTGGAAAAAATTTCCTTGATGATGTTGTATGATCCTTTTCACGTGTTGTTGAATTCAGTTTGCTGGTATCTTGTCAAGAATTTTTCTATCTATATTCATCAGGGATATTGTGTGGTAGTTTTCTTATAATGTCCTTGTCTGGCTTTGCTGTCAGAATATTACTGGCTTCATAAAAAGCATTTAGGAGTGTTCCTTCTTCGGTGTTTTGAAATAGGTTGAAAAGGATTGACACTTATTTTTTCGGATTGGAATTATTTCTTCTTTAAATGTTTAGTAAAATTCACCACTGAAACCATCGAGTCCAGGGCATTCTTTTGTTGGGAGGTTTTAGTAACTGATTAAATCTCCTTGTTCATTATTGGTCTGTTCAGATTTTCTGTATCATCATAATTGCATCTTGATAGGTTGTGTGTTGCTAGGAATTTATCCATTTCTTTGAGGTTACTCAGTTTGTTAGTGTATGATTGTTCATACTAGTCTCTCATGATCTTTTGTCTTTCTGTAGTAACAGTTGTAATATCTCTTCTTTCATTGCTGATTTTATGTATTGAAGTCCTCTCTTTTTTCTTGGTTAGTCTAGGTAAAGTTAGTTTTGTTGATTATTGAAATATTTTCAAGAAACTAGCTCTTAGTTTTACTGATATTTTCTATTGTGTGGTGTTTTTGTTTGCTTGTTTGTTTTTTTGGTCTCTTTTATTTATGCTCTGATCTCTGTTGTTTCCTTACTTTTGCCAACATTAGGCTTAGTTAGTTCTTTTTGAGTTCCTTGGGGTGTAAAATTAGGTTGAGTTCTTTTGTTTTTCTTAGTGTGAATATGTATCACTCTAAACTTCTCTCTTAGCACAGCTTTTGCTGAATTCCCAAATTTGGAATGTTAAGTTTCCATGTGTGTTTGTTTCAAGATATTTTTTGATTTCTTCTTGGGCCTGTTGTTCTGGGGCATGTTATTCATTCTCCACATATCAGTGTACTTTCCAGCTCTCCTCCTGTTAATGATTTTTAGTTTCACATCATTGAGATTTAGAAAAGAAACTTGGTATGATTTCAGCCTTTTTACCTTTGCTAAGACTTTTTTTGTGACTTATGATGTGATGTATCCTGTAGAATATTTCCTGTGTGCTTGAAAAGAATGCTGTTGGATGAGAGGTTCTGTGCATGTTTATTAGTTCTTTTTGGTCTAAAGTGTGGTTCAAATCCAATGGTTTTTTTGTTGATTTTTTTTTCTGGATGATCCATTGTTGAAAGTAGGGTATCTACTATTAATAGATGGTTGTCTATTTCTCCCTTCAGATCTGTTAATATTTGCTTAACATATTTGGTTGCTCTAATATTGGCTACATATATATTTACAATTGGCTATAATCTTGAATTGTCCCCTTTATCATTACATCATGACCTTTTCTTGTCTTGTGTTACTATTTTTGGCTTAAAGCCTATTTTACATAATATGTATGTAAGTATAGCTATCTCTGCTCTCTGTTGGTTGCCACTTCCATGGAATATTTTTTGTGCATCTTACAAATATAACAGTCTATTTTATGTTGATAGCAACTTAAGTTGCCTAGCAAGGCTCTACCCTACTCCTTTTATGTTTTTGATGTCACCGTTTAGCTCTCGTCATACTGTGTATTCACTAACATATTATTGTGACTGGTTATTTTGTAATATACTTGTCCTTTAATCTTTATGCTAGTTAAGTGTTTAACATTGCACATTACAGTACTAGAGTTCTTAATTGAGTATATTCTTACCTTTACCTGTATATTTTCATATGATGTTATGTTACTAATTAGTCTTATTTTAACCTGTATATTGTGCTGTATATTTTCATATGATGTAATGTTACTAATTAGTCTTATTTTAACCTGAAGGACTCCTTTTAACATTTTTTGTCATATAGGTCAAGTGGTAATGAATTTCCTCAGGTTGTATTTGTCTGAGAAAGTCTTTAACTCTCTTTCATTTCTGAAATAAAGCTTTGCCGAGTTAAATATTCCTGGTTGGCAGTTTTTTTCTTTTAGCACTTTAAATATGCCATCCTAAACTCTCCTGGCCTGTAATAGTTCTGCTGTGAAATCTGTGAACAGCTTTGGGGCGCCTAGATGGCTCAGTTGGAAGAGCATGCAACTCTTGATCTCAGGGTTACAAGCTCAAGCCCCACACTGGGTGTAGCGATCACTCATATAATCAATCAATCAATCAGTCAATCTGTTAACAGCCTCATGGGAGTTCTCTTGTAAGTTGAAAGCTTTTTTGTCTCTAGTGGCTTTTAAGGTTCTCTTTTTGTTTTTGATTTTTGATGGCTTTTTTTTTTTTTTTTTTTTTTTTTTTTTATTTTAAAGATTTTTTTTTATTTATTTGACAGAGAGAGACACAGCGAG